>NC_141138.1:158526148-158849648 GCF_053477565.2 Lygodium microphyllum | reverse complement strand
AAGAAGAGGAGGTGTACAGAGGGTGAAGAGGAGCCACCGTCGCGAAGAGGAGTTGCCAAACCCTTCTTCGAGTCTTTACGGTGAGTGCATTGTCCATTTTTTCTTTGCTTTTGTGTTTTCTCTCTCTTTTACTTGTTTTTTGTATAATTTGTGTATATTGAGAGAGAGAGATGAAATGAGAGAGAAAGAGAGGGAGAGAGAGAGGGAGGGAGAGGAAATGAGAGAGGGAGAGGGAGAGGGAGAGGGAGGAAATGGGAGAGGGGGGGAGAGAGAAAGAGAGGGAGAGGGAGAGGGGGGAGGGAGAGAAAATGAGAGAGGGAGAGGGAGCTTTCTCTCTCTCTTTTACTTGTTTTTGGTATAAAATATGTGTATTGAGAGAGGAAGAGGAAATGAGAGAGAAAGAGAGGGAGAGGGAGGAAGAGAGAGAGAAAGAGAGGGAGAGGGAGAGGGGGAGGGAGAGAAAATGAGAGAGGGAGGGGGAGTTTTCTCTCTCTCTTTTACTTATTTTTGGTGTATAAATTTGTGTGTATTGAGAGAGGGAGAGGAAATGAGAGAGAAAGAGAGGGAGAGGGAAGGAGAGGAAATGTGATATAATTCATGTGTATTGAGAGAGGGAGAGGAAATGAGGGAGAGGGAGAGGGGGAGGGAGAGAAAATGAGAAAGAGAGAGTGAGTTTTCTCTCTCTCTTTTACTTGTTTTTGGTATAATTCGTGTGTATTGAGAGAGGAAGAGGAAATGAGAGAGAAATAAAGGGAGAGGGAGAGGGAGGGAGAGGAAATGAGAGAGGGAGAAAATGAGAGAGGGAGGGAGAGAGAAAGAGAGGGGGAGGAAGAGGGAGAGGGAGACATTAAACATAATAGGGAAATGTGAGAGAGAGAGAGAGAGGAAATGAGAGAGGGGAGAGGGAGAGGAGAGAGAAAAAGAGAGAAAAAACATTAACATAATACGGGAAGAGAGAAAGAGAGAGAGAGGGTGAGGGAGGGAGAGAGCAAAAGGAAATGAGAGAGAAAAAAATGAGAGGAGAGGAGAGAGAAAAAGAGAGAAAAATCAATAAACATAATAGGGAAAGAGAGAAAGAGAGGGTGAGGGTGAGGGAGGGAGAGTAAGAGAGAAAAGGAAATGAGAGAGGGAGAGGAGAGAGAAAAAGAGAAAAATCATTAAACTTAATAGGAAAAGAGAGAAATAGAGGGTGAGGGTGAGAGAGGCCCAGAGGAAATGAGAGAGGGAGAGAAAGAGAGAAAAGGAAATGAGAGAGGGAGAGGAGAGAGAAAAAATGAGAGAGAGAGAGAGAGAGAGGAGAGAGAAAAATCATTAAACCTAATAGGGAAAGAGAGAAAGAGAGGGTGAGGGTGAGGGAGGGAGAGAAAGAGAGAAAATGAAATGAGAGAGGAAGAGAAGAGAGAAAAAAATGAGAGAGGGAGAGGAGAGAGAAAAAGAGAGAAAAATCATTGAACCTAATAGGGAAAGAGAGAAAGACAAGGTGAGGGTGAGGGAGGGAGAGGAAATGAGAGAGGGAGAGAAAGAGAGAAAAGGAAATAAGATCTTACAATAAGCTCATCCTAGGCTCATAAGGGTTAGGCCGATCCTCAACAAACCTAAGGGATATATGGTTAGAGAACCCTAGCACACTTACGCCTCCTAGCATAATGTTCTTCCTACAAAGAGACCTCTCATACATGGGGCTTGTCCTAGCCTCCACCATGCTCAAACTATCCCCTTAGTGAAGGGATCTGGCCACTAACCTTGGGGGAGGTTTAATGTGTAACCAAATATCCACCTATGAGGGCACAATAACTTTTGTTTTGAGTGTTTCAATGTACAGTACAAAATATATAGTGCAGCGTGGTCAAGCGGACGACATTTTTGCGTGGAGCGTATTGACAAAATGCGCTCCACAATGGACTGTGGGTATCATGGCAAGGTCCGATCAGGAGAGCCGACAATGAGCAACGGATCCAAACACGGTTATAGATGAGATGGAGTATTTTGGGAACTTGCAAAGTATTGTTACGGTGGATTACCGTAGCTTCTCCATAATACTATTCGATGTGCAGTGGTTCAAAGTGGTACTTGAAGGAGCTGAAGCAATAGTTCGACGAGGTTCATCTGGATTTCTCGAAATAGATTTAAAAAAAAAGGACGGATTTGCACGATACCTTTGTGTTGCCGGCCCATTGTGAATAGATGCATGAACTCATTTGTTTGTTAATTGTATTACGACATGGTACATGTCACAATAGTTTAATCTCTCTTGTATGTGTTTGTGAATAGGTAATCTTCTATCCAAACCCCCAACAACCTCGATGGTGGTATGTTATACCTTTAGCTCCCCGAAGTGCGAGAGTATATGATCAAAGCGATGTTACGAGCATAGATGAGGACAATATGCAAATAGAGGGGTCGATATTGCAAGGGATGGAGACCACAGAAAGCTTGGAGCATGTAGAGGAGCCATCATTGGCTAATAAAGATGGAAATACAGGAGTCCAAGAATTCTTTGAGAACAAGGTGGACTCATCCTTTTGTGGTGACATGTCTATCGACCTTCCAGTGTATGTGGAGTTATGTTAAGAGATTGACATGGGACCATAGAATACTTCATACTTGGAGCATCCACTTACTCAATTCGTTGACTAATCGCTTATAAGGATACATGAGATATACATTTTAAGTGAGATCATTTTTTTAGGATTTATATTATCATGCTTTGTATGATTTAAATTGATTATGCTAACATCATTTTTTTCTGTGTAGGTGACCTTTTCAGGACGAGTCGAGGGATGAGCAATGAGGAGTTGTAGAATATCTTCATGCGCATGTCTCCAGATCAGATGGCGAGATTCAGAGACATGACAGACTAGGAGCTGTCTAGGCCGCTCTACTAGATCTACTTCGGCGCGATCAGATGCTTTGGTTTCGAGCAGACGAGGTCGATGCTCCATACTTGGGCCAGAGGGAGGGAGTGCTTCAGGGTCAGGGGGATGCTGTAGAGATACAGAGATAGTGAGCCTGCGGTCGGCGCGAGATACAGGTGGGACTCCTCGCTCTCGTGGTGCAGGGAGCGTGGCTCAGAAGGATGATGTGGAGACACAGATGTGGTGTCTCCATCTCATCTTTTTGCTAGAGTTGCATCACCTCTAGGATTTGTCACACCTATGGGGACATCTACTCTAGTTACTCTGGCTTTTGCTCAGCCATCTGTAGGTGGCACCCCTATGGGTGCTACTTTGATAAATACTACCCTGGTCGATACACCAGATATATAGGGGTCTCCTGGATATGCCTAAGAACGTGGACGTAGGTGGGAGATGACCCATCTTAGGCATACCCCAAAGGGATATGCCTATCTTATCGATGATAGGTTAGGAGCCATCATCATGAATGATGAGGGGAGGAGGGTGATGCCTCGTATGAGAGAGTTGTGCCAATATATTTTTTGGCACAACATCTTAGATAATTGGAAAAACATATCGGAGGGGAGCAAGGACTACATAGTGGCATCCTTGCATGAGGAGTTTCCGACATACTTTCTATGAGAGAGTTGTGACAACATATTTTCTATGGGCTGGATGATGGACTGCATGAGTGTCTATATGTCATATAGATGATCCGACATACGCAAGGCACTCAAGAGTGGGGCTGCAAAGCCCGAGTGGCTAGATACGGACGACTAGCGCCGAGACTGAGGGAGGAGGCTACAAAATCTCCAGGACATTGGAGTTAGTAGCGCGAGGTGAGGAGGGCACGACTAGAGGCTGGAATGGTCCATCATCTTAGGAGTGGTGACCACATGACATATTAGGAGGACTTTGTAAGTTTTTCTTTTATTTTGCTTGCTTTTTTTTTTTTGCAATATCCTTTGTACTGACAATCATGTTTCTAACAGTTAGTATTTTATTTTCTTTGCAACACTCCATTACAAATTGTGATCCGACCGGCCTTGAGACTCCATATGCAGAGAGGCACGGTCTCACTACATTGATCGACCGATTGTATAGACACGGCGGCCCTATAAGTCACTCATCTTTCTTGTTCGTAGTTACCATGTTTAATTAGAATGCATTATTGTATGGTGGATTGATGTGTTGTTATTTCTTTTTTTTGCAGAGTCCGTTAGATGCTCCTTTGCGATGGGACGAGCTTTCGGACTATGAGGATATGTAGCTCACCCTTGGATCCCTAGAGCTCACACACCTTTCTTTTTTAGTCGTCCTATTTGTGTAGACATTTTCTATGTAGTAGTGATATCTTATCATGATTGTACCAGTCGCTTTCATTATGCGATCATGTATTTATTTCATGTATCAATGTTATGATTTCAGTACATTTTGTTTTTGTTTACACGAGCATTGTACACAGTGCATAAACTATTTTGTATGGCTCAAATAAAGCACACAGTGCTAGCTACCCTCCCACAATTTTTTTTTCCCTGTTACTGTCACTATTAGCGTCACAAATTTTACTGCACACGTCGTGATTTGCACCACAAAGCGTTGTTATCAGCGTCGGTATCAGCATCGCATTTGTCATTATCAGTGTCATTATTTGCATCGCTATCAGCATCGCATCGTTATTTGCGTCAGTATCAACGTCGCAAATAACGACGCTGATAACGATACTAATACCGACTGTTCTATGGCGTCACCAATAACGACACTGTTTGTGGCAATGGGGGCAAATTTTGTTATTTACATTTTCGTCGCTTTTAACGTCGGTATAAGGCCTATATCTTGTAGTGTTTGAGCGAACGGTAAAAAATGTGTGTATCCATCATGCTTTACATTCACAAAGCAATTGAATATCATATACAAAAATACTAGAGGTGTCTGTAAAATTTTGTATAGGGAGGTGACATCTTATCCCAAGGAATGCATCTATTGTGGCCAATTATTAGAAGAGTGTGTGGGCATGCGATGGATAGAGTGCTTGAGTCAATACACCAATTGGAGGGCATAACTCAGTCTACACCCTAATATCTGGGAGACAGTTGGCTCCTTGGGCACTCCTCCAATCTTGGAGCCTAAGATGGAGGCAATGATCAATGCATTGATGCCCATGGATGTTGAGTCATCTGATCCATCGAGAGAGAAAGTGTCCATACCATTATATGATGGGTATCTGTGAGTATCTCGCCTAAAGATGTTGTTTACACTCCTAATTGTGTAGGTAAAGTACGAATGGAGGAATGCAAGTGTGACCGAGTTGTTCAGGTACATTCTATGCTCCATTGATTTTTTTGACTCCATTATAAAAACCACTTATTGTACTTTTTTAAAGCGCCTTTTGATTTTTTTTCAAGTTGCTAAAGTATCATATATTACCACTTGGAAAATGATGCTGGAGTCCCATGATGATACGTGATTGGTGTTACGAAATCTTGGCATGGACTACAACAACATCCATGAATATGCCAATGATTGAGTGGTGTTTCAAGGAGGCTATAGGACTATGGAGACATGTCCAAAGTGTGATGCTCGCACGTATTGACAAGATTTGCAAGGGCAAATCATTCCTCAAAAAGTTTTTAGACACTTTTCACTTATACATCATATACATCACATGGTTCTACATCGGGCATCGCAAGCTTGACAATGTGACATGCATAGAATAGATCCACATATGAAGTCCAACGCAGATCAACACATTCACACGCATGGAGCCACATTGACTCCACCTTTTCAGGTTTTGCACGAGAGCCAAGGAATCTTTAGCTCAGTCTTGCTATGGATAGCATAAATCCATTTGGTCTTCGCTCAACTTCTTACAGTGTGTGGCATGTAGTCCTTGTTAACTACAACATCCCGCCATGGCTTTCTACGAAGAAAGGACAATTGGTCCTTAGCTTGCTCGTTCATGGACCCTACAAAGTCAAGAACATAGACGCCTACCTTTGTCCATTATTTGATAAGCTTAAGATTTTGTGGGAGGGGGGGGGGGGGTTGCTATGGAGGACATAAGCAAGCACGATGTCCACCAATATACGAGCCATGTGGACCATGCATGACTTTTTGGGATTCGGGGAGTGCTTAGGTAAGTGGGCTTCAGTTCTCATTGGTGATATCCAAAATAGCTCATTCAAAGTTCGTGTTGACTAAACAAGATGTTGTGACAAGTTTGGTTACCTAAAGTTATCATGCATATCCATTATGTAGACCATAGTAAGACTCCCGAAGGTCATAAAACATGAAGAATATGGCATATTAAGGACACACCACTTTTTTGCTGAAGGGTCATGAACTGAGGAAAGGTTTTCTTGGACTATGTTAAACACAAATGAATACCCAAAGTTGGTACAAGCTGAAAATGGTCCACAAGGAGTCACATCCAAATAGAATATGATGGTTCTCGGTTTTCTACAAGTTTTCGTATTGGACCCACTTATAGATCAACCATTTGTTGGATCCCATACATATTTTCAAGAATGTGGGTAGCTTATTATAGGACCCCATCACAAGAAAGAGAGACACTGTAGGGACATGAATGGATTTAAAGGAGGTAGATAAGATGGAGGCTCTTTGACCACAATCGAGAACTAATGGTTACTTACAACTACCTCTCGCTTGTTGGGTCTTGTCCATTAAAGAAGAGTCTTGGGGAAGTTACTATATGCATATTCTCTATATCACGTGTGTTCAAGGCCTATTTATAAATATCATTATCTATGAATTGTTTCTGAATAAAACATAACTCTTTTCTATTCAATCTATAAATAATTCCTTTATATTATACCGTTCTGTATGTAAAAAAATAGCATTTTAAAAATACCTTATTTTAAATCCATGTGATGCACATATATTCATGAGTAACTTACCCGAGAGAAGAGCACATTGTGAAGTAAATTATCAAATCTATATGTACCCCGAAGAATATGATGTATTTTCTCAGGTCTGCTTTCTCTAAAGATGACCAACTATCAAGGTTGAAATCCCATGATTAGCATATAATATGTCAAGTTTGTCTTGACCTTGGTTGCTAGTAGCCTACGTATTTTACTATTTAGTGTCTACATGGTATTCATAATGCTTTTTCATTTGTGGCAATTCGTACTACTGATCACGATCACGAAATGTCTCACTCCAGAAATATGCGAGGCAATTTACAGGTTGTTGAATTTAGTGCAATGGATCTCATAGAAGGAGATCAAGATATCCTCTATTAAATTTGCAGGGTGGGAAGTGGTAGAGATGATCTGTCTCTTTGAGAAGTTATTGCCCACCAGTATGCTCAAGATAGAACTCATCTCCTAGTGCATCTCGTAAATGAAGTGGCGATTGCAAGACCTATCAATACACGATGAATCTTCTTCTTGGAGTGCTTCATGAAAACCCTGAAGAGCTTTGTATGACAATGAACTCGACTAAAGGGTAGCACAACTAAAGGTTTGGTTAGTGTTAGAGGCATTAGTGCATATTTCAGAGTGGCTATCAATGGTGACTTTGGACAACAATATGCTATGGTTACTGAAGGACGATGATAGACTGATTGGAGATGTGGTGGTTGAAAATGGAGTAGAAAAAATAATGGATATTATAATGGAGAAGAAATTGAATCATTTTTGTATGTTACATCATGCATCCATGAAGAAGTGGCTTGCTAGGTATGAGCAGGCTAGAAAAGATTAGAAAGAAGCGGGATTCAAATTTTGATGCAGTACACGCCATCGACCTATTCGATATCTTGAGGGCATGGAGAAGATGCCACAGTTTATGTTTATGTGGGTGGTGGTTACATGGAGCTTTGATCACAACTTCTCGCACGAAGGAGTAGAGGTGTCTACTGAGAAGTGGGAATTCTCAAGGGGATGTAGTTCGAAGGTGACTGCATGTTTTATAAGCTATCATATCTAGATTTTATATGCAACAACTAATCTATCCATTTCACTGTACAATACAAAATCTACAATGCAGCATGGTCGCGAGTGACATTTTTGTGTTGAGCACATCAACAAAATGCGCTCCACAATGGATTGTGGTGTCATGGAAAAGTTTAAGCAAGAGAGCCGATGGTGGCAGTCCACGGATCAAACACCATTGTAGATGAGATGGAATATTTTGAGAACTTGCAAAGCGCTATCTTAGTGGGATTACCATAGCTTCTCCATGATCATATTCAATGTACAATGGCTCAAAGTGGAATTGAAAGGAGCTAGGACAACCGTTTGGCGAGGTCCATTTGGATTTTTGAAAATAGATTTCGAGAAAAGATGGAAGAATCTACGCGATACGTTTGTCCTACCAGCCCATTGTGTACAAGTGCATGACCTAATTTTCAAACTTTTTTTTACGATGCCAAATAGTCATAAATGTTAATTCACTCTTATATGTGATATTGAACATGTAATCTTCTATCCAAATCTGCAATAACCTCGATGGTGGTATATTGTGCCATTACCTCCTTAGAGTGTGAGAGTGTATAATGAAAGAAATATTTCCATCGTCGACAAGGAGAGTATGTAGATGAAGGGCTCGATATTGTGGAGGGTGGAGTCCGAAGAGGGCTTGGAGCGTGTAGAGGAGGTAGACACGAGTAATATAGATGAAGAGATAGGAGGCTAGAAATTCTTTGATAATGAAGTGGACTCCTTCTTCTGTGGTGACCTATCTATAGACCTTCCAATGTACGCGAAGTTGTGGCAAGAGATTGACATGGGGCCATAGGCTGGGCCATATTTGCATATGCCTACTCAATTCGTTGTTGATTTGCTTTTATATTATTGTGCTACTCAATTAGAAAGTGCATTTTAATTAGCATAAATTTTTTCAAATTTATATTATTGTGCTTTACCTAAATCTTTATATTGATTATGCTAACATCATTTTTTGTCTGTGCAAGTTACCTTTAATGATACTTCAAGAGCAGGATGAGTCGAGGAATGAGTGATGAGGAGTTATAGAAGATATTCACACGTATGTCTCTGGATCAGATGGTCTAATTTAGAGATATGGCAGACTAGGAGCTATCTCAGACACCATTGGGCCATTCTGTGAGATCTACTTTGGCACGCTTTGATGCTTCGGTTTCCAGTAGACTTTCCCGATGGAGGGAGTGGTTATGGGGGGTGCTGCAGAGATGTGGATGTTGTAACCCTACAATCGGTTCCAGATAGGGGTGCTACTCATTGCTCTCGTACAAGTTCTAGAGAGGTGGCTTAGGTGGGTATTATGGAGGCACTGATGTACTGTCTCCATCTCATCAATTTAGTGGATACTTGTCACCTCTAGGATTTGTCACACCTGTAGGGACATCTACTCTAGTGACTCCGAGTTTTGCTCAGTCGTCCGTAGAGGTGGCACCTCTATGGGTGCTACTCCGAGAGATACTATCCCCGTGGGTACGCCAAATATATAGGGATCTCTTGGTTATGCCCAGGAGCATGGTTGCAGGTGAGAGAGGGGACACCTTAGATGTACCCCAATAGGATATGGATACCTTGTAGATGATAGGACATGTGTTGTGATCATGAATGATGAGGGGAGGAGGATGATATCTCATATGAGAGAATTGTGCCAACAAGTATTTAGGCACAACATTTTGGACCGTTGGAAGAATATACTGGAGGGGAGCCATAATACTTATCTCGAGGACTTTGTAAGTTTTTTTTTCTTTTAGCTTTCTTATTTGCAATATCACTTGTACTAACAATTATATTTCTAATCATTATATATATTTTTCTTTGTAGCACTTCATCACAAAGTACGATCCCACAGGTTTAGAGACTCGATATGTAGAGAGACATTATCTCATTGTACTCATCAATAGATGTACGTGTACGACAACCTAGTAAGTCGATCATCTTTCTTATCCATGCTTACTTTTTTTTAAATGCATTATGTATGTGGACTGATGTGCAGCTCATTTTGTAGAGTTTGTTCGATGCTCCTTTGCATTGAGACGAGCAATCTGATGGTGAGAATATGTAGCACGCGCTTGGATTTATGGAGCACACACCCTTTTCTTTTTTGGTCATGTGATCTATACAAGCATTTTCCATGTACTAGTCCTTAGATGTACTTATCATCCTTTATATAAAATCCCATCTTGTGATAATTACAAATAGAATTTCATGTTTGTTTTGGCTCTCCTGTCTCTACATGATTCCATGTAATGTCATGAGTTGTCATCACTAGTCTTGTACTTATTCTATGAATTATCAGTCTTGTGGGTTTAAGTAGTTTTTTGCACTCCTGTTGAAGACCATTGTGTACCCAACATGTAATTGCTTTGTAGAATATTATATAGCACATGGTGCTATATGTTGCCCTACCATTAAAAAAAATTTCCTCTGTAACCATTGCTATTAGCGTCGTTGATTTTTCTGCACATGTTATTGTTGTCTCTATGTACATCACAAATTGGTGCTATCTACGTCGCTGATGCAATATATGTCACAAACCGGTGTTATCTGTGTTGCTGACGCAAATACGTGACACAGATATAGGGACAGTTTCTATGATAATTTTGTAGAGATATTTATATCGACGCTTTTAGCAATGATGGGGACAATCATTTTTATGAACATTTGTGTTGCTTTGAACATCGGTATGATGCCTATATCTTGTAGTATATTATGTGATTTTTTCTCATATCCTTTGTTTCTCATTAATCAATGGTAAATAATAAATACATCCTCCTAGTCTATTCTAGCTTCTTGCATAAAATACAAATCTCAAAATAAAAGTGATATCTTGAAAAAATTAGAGTAACAAAAATGGGCATGGTAATTAAGGAGGCACTTAAGCAAAGGGGCACATACCTTAGTGTTACATAAAAAAAAAGTACCAAGTTTCCTTTCAAGCACTACAAGATATAGACCTTATACCGACGTTTAAAGCGACGAAAATACAAACAACAAAATTTGCCCCCGTCGTCGCAAAAAGCGTTGTTATTGACGACGCCATAGAAACATTGCTAGCGATGCAAATAGCGATGCAACCAGAAAGTTACAACGCTCATAGCGAGGCCAATAGCGACGCGAGCAGTAAATTTGCGACGCAAATAACAACGGTAACATGGAAACTTTTTTTTTGTGGCAGGGCAGCAAGCTACCCTGCCACATATAGCACTGTGTGCTGTATGAGAGACATACAAAATAGTTTCTGTACTACTGCATACAAAGCGTTTGCAAACAAAAAGAATGTATACTGAAATCATAAAACTGATACATGAAATAAATACATGATCACATAAAATGCGATTGGTACAATCATGAAAGGATATCACTAATACATAGAAAATATCTACATAGATCAGGCGACTAAAAACTAAAGGTGTGTGAGCTCCAAGGATCCAAGGGCGAACTAGAAATCCTCGCCCCGCCGCAAAGGAGCATCGAACAGATTCTGTAGAAAAAGAAACAACATATCAATCCACCATACAACAATGCATTTAAATATCTCATGGTAACTACGGACAAGAAAGATGAGTGACTTACAGGGCCGCCGCGTCTATACAAACGGTCGATTAATGCATTGAGACCGTGCCTCTCTGCATATCGAGTCTCAAGGCTTTGCGGATCGCGATTTGTAATGGAGTGCTGCAAAGAAAACAAAATGCTAACTGTTAGAAACATGATTGTCAGTATAAAGAATATTTCAAAAAAATAAATAAGCAAAACAAAAGAGAAACTTACAAAGTCCTCCAAATATGACCTGTGGCCGCCACTCCCAAGATGATGCACCACTCTGGCCTCCAGTCGTGCCCTCGCCGCCTCCCGCTGCTGACTCCAACGTCCTGGCGAATCTGTAGCCTCCTCCCTCAGTCGGCGCCAGTCGTCTGCATCTAACCACTCGGGCTTTGCAGCCCCACTCTTGATTGCCTTGCATGCGTCGGATCGTCTATGTGACATGTATGCACGCATGCAATCCATCATCCAGCTCGTAGAGAATCTATCTACTCCGGATGGCACCAGAAACTCCTTGTGCAAGGATGCTACTATGTAGTCCTTGCTCCCCTCCGGTATGTTCTTCCAATGATCCAGGACGTTGTGCCGAAAAACTTGTTGGCACAACTCCCTCATGCGAGCCATCACCCTCCTTCCCTCATCATTCATGATGATGGCTCCTGACCTACTATCAACTAGGTATCCATAACCCCTAGGAGTCTGCCTAAGATGGGTCCTCTCCCATCTCCGTCCATGCTCTTGGGCATATCCACGAGACCCCTATACATCCGGTGTACCGACGGGGGTACCCTCTCTCAGAGTGCCACTCAAAGGGGTGCCACCAAAGGGGATGCTACCAAAAGGCGTGCCACCTGCTGACGGCTGCGCAAAAGATGGAGTAACTGGAGTAGACGTCCCCACAGGTGTGACAAATCCTGGAGGTGATGCAGCTCCAGCTGAACGACAAGACGGAGACACTACGTCCGTGTCTCCACAGCAGCACCCCCCTGATCCCGATGTAGTTCCTCCCTTTGGCCCAAGTCGTGAGCGTCGAGATCGTCTGCTCAAAGCTGAAGCATCTGATCGCGCTGAAGCAGATCTAGCAGAGCGCCCTGACGAAGAACGAGACAGCTCCTGGTCTGCCATCTCTCTGAATCTTGCGAGCTGATCTGGAGACATGCGTGCCATCATGTCCTGAAACTCCTCATCGCTCATCCCTCGACTCATCCTGAAAATGTCACCTGCACAGATAAAAAATGATGTTAGAATAATCAATTTAAACTATACAAAGCACAGTAATATAAATCATTTTTGAAAAATCCCTCTTAAAATGCATATCTTATGTACCTTTATGGAAGATCTAAACAACGAATTGAGTAATACAATTCTCCAAGAATGAAGTATTCTATGGTTCCATGTTAATCTCCTGACACAACTCTGCATACATTGGAATGTTGATAGATATGTCACCACAAAAGAACGAGTCTGCCTCGTTCTCAAAAGATTCTTGGACTTATGTATTTCCATCATTGTTAGCCAATGCGGGCTCCAAGCTTGCGGTGGCCTCCACCCCTTGTAATATCGAGCCCTCTATTTACATATTTTCTTCATCTATGCTTGGAACATCGCTTTGATAATATACTCTTGCACTTCGAGGAGTTGAAAGTATAACATACCACCATCGAGGTTGTCGGGGGTTTGGATAGAAGATTACCTGTTCACAAACACTTACAAAGCGAGTTCAAACCATTGTGACATAAACCATGTCGTATTACAATTAGCAAGCAAATGACTCTTTGCACCTGTTCACAATGGGCCGGCAACACAAAGGTGTCGCGCAAATCCGTCCATTTTTTTTCGGAATCTATTTCGAGAAATCCTGATGGACCTCGTCGAACTATTGCTCCAGCTCCTCCAAGTACCACTTTGAACCACTGCACATCGAATAGTATCATGGAGAAGCTACGGTAATCCACCGTAATAATACTTTGGAAGTTCCCAAAATACTCCATCTCATCCACAACCGTGTTCGGATATGTTGCTCGTCGCCGGCTCTCTTGCTCAAACCTTGCCATGACACCACAATCCATTGTGGAGCGCATTTTGTCAATACGCTCCACGCGAAAATGCCGTCCGCGCGACCATGCTGCACTATATATTTTGTACTGTACATTGAAACACTCTAATTAGATGTAGCAAGCAAATTTAGATACGACACATTCTAAACCCCTCATTACCTTTGGACTACATCCCCTCGAGAACTCCCACTCCTCTATTGAGACCTCTGTCCCTTCGGTGGATGCTGCGGTCAAGGCTCCATGCAACCATCATGTTGACATAAACCGTGGCATCTCCACCATGCCTTCGGGATATCGAATGGATCGGTGATGCGTACTGCGTCGGAATTTAGCTTGCGCTTCCTCTCGATCTTGCCTTGCAATCTGGTACTTGGCGAGCCATGTCTCCATGGAGGCATGGTGCAACATACAAAAGCGATTCACCTTCTCTTCCATTGAGGCATCCATTCTTTTTTCTACCCCATTTCCAACCACCACATCTCCAGTTAGCCTATCATCGTCCTTCAGCGTCCATAGCATTTCATTGTTTGGTTCCACCGTTGGTAGCCATTGTGAGATATGCACTAACGCCTCTGACACCAACCAACCTTCCGCCATGCTACCTTCTGGACGAGCTCGTTGTCGCACAAAGCCTTTCAGGGTTTTCATGAAGCGCTCTAGGAAGAACATCCATCGCGTATGGATAGGTCCAGCAATCTCCACTTTGTCCACAAGATGCACAAGAAGGTGAACTTGTATCGTGAGCATGCTAGTGGGCAGGTATTTCTCAAAGAGACAGACCGTTTCAATTGCTCCCCGCCTTGTGGATTCAATAGAGGATGTCTTAATCTCTTTCTGTGAGATTCATTGCACCAAAGCCGACAACTTGTAAATGCCCCCGCGAATTTCTGGAGTAAGGCATCCTGCGATCGTGATCGGTAGGACAAACTACCACAAATGAGAAAGCATTATGAATAATGGTCACTTTTCAAATTGCAAAATGCCCACGCTAATTACAATCCATTCTGTTCACAAATCTGACATATCTTATGCCAATCATGGGATTTTAGCCCCGACAATTGGTCATCTTTAGAAAATGTGGACCTGAGAGAACGCATCATACCCGTCGGAGTGCGGATAGACTTGATTACTTGCTTCACAATGCGCTCTTCTTTGGTAGACAAAACCCAGGGAGCGTGAGGAAGCTGCACTCCCCCTTCAGCACTCGACTGCGGCCAAAGCACCTCCATCTTACCTACCTCCTTCAAATCCATTCGTGACCCTATAGTGTCTCTCTTTCCTGTGATGTGGTCCCATAGCAAGCTGCCCACATTCTTGAAAATATGCATGGGATCCAACAAGTGGTTGACCTGTAAGTGGGTCCAATATGGCAACTCGTAGAAAACTGAGAACCGTTGCATTCCATTTGGATGTGATTCCAGGTTTACCATTTTCAGCTCATACCAGCTTGCAATGTTCATACGTGCTGGAGGTCGTCCAAGAAAACCTTCCTTGAGTTCATGATCCTCTGGCAAGAAAGCGGCGTGTCCTTGATATACCATCTTCTTCATGGTTCGTGACCTTCGTGAGTCTAACTGTGGCCCACACAATGGACATGCATGATAACCTGAGGTAACCAGATCTGTAAGGCGAGCCACGACCTAGTGAATACTTGATTGAATGAAATAAAATATAGATATTACCAGCGAGAACGGAGGTCTGCTCACCTGAGTACTCTCCCAATCCCGGAAAGTCATACGTCGTCCACATGAGAATGGCTCGAATATTGGCTGACCGCCGACCATTGCGCCTACTCATATCTTGCATAGTGACCCCCTCCTCCCACAAAATCTTAAGCTCATCGACTAATGGACGAAGATACACGTCCATATTTTTTACTTTGTAGCGGCCCGGGATGAGTAAGCTAAGGATGAGATGTCATTTCTTCGTAGAAAGCTATGGAGGGATGTTGTAGTTGATAAGCACTATAGGCTACACACTGTAAGAAGTCGAGCGCAGACCGAATGGATTCACACCATCCATGGTGAGACCGAGCCAAAGATTCCTTGGCTCTCGCGCAAAGCCTGGGAAGGTAGAGTCAATGTGGCTCCATGCGCGCGAATCTGCTGATATTCGTTGAACTCCATCCGTGGACCTATTCTGCACATGCCACGTTGTCAAGCTTGCCATGCCCGACGTGTGAAACATGTGGTTTATGTGGGGGATGAGCGGAAAGTGTCTGAGAACTTTTTGAGGAATGGTTTGCCCTTGCAAGTCCTATCGATACCTGTGAGCACCACACTTTGGACATGTCTCCATAGTCTCGTATTCATCTCGAAACAATATGCAGTCGTTGATACATGCATGGATGTTATTGTAGTCCATGCCAAGCTTCCGTAAAACATGTCGTGCATCATCACGAGACTCAGGCATGGTATTTACAGGTGGTAATATATGATATTTCAATAACCTGAAAAAAATCATAAAACACCTTGAAAAAGCACAAATGTTTGCAATAATACTGTTTAAAAAAAAATTCAATGAAGTCTATATGCAAGGTACCTGAATAACTTAGTCACACTCGTATCACTCCAACCGTATTTTGCTTGCACACTTAAGAGTGCAAGCAATGTCTTCAACCGAGATACTCGGCACCCATCATATAATGGTATGGATGCTTCCTCTCTAAGCGGGTCAGATGTCTCAACATCCATGGGAATCAATGCATCGATCATTGCCTCCATCTCAGGCTCCAAGATTGTAGGTAGGTCGGGAAGGTTGTCTGTCTCCTCTGGCATTGACGGTATAGATGGGCCTTGCGAGTGGTGGATTGGCTCCTGTAATCCATCCATCGCACGTCCACGAACTCTTCTAATTGGCCGCAAATGGTGCACTCCCCCTTGTGTTGAGACATCACCCCCCTGGATAGAAAATTTGCCAACAAGACCCAATCTTATTGTGTATGGTTTTTAATTAGCTTGCGAGTACAATGCATGATTAATATTAACTTCAAATTACCGTTTGCTGAAAATCCGCAATCGCCTAGTCAATGATCTCAGATTGAAACTCGCCAAATCGTCGTACGTGTTCTGTAGACAATCGACGTTTTCGTCTAATTGCCAACTTGCATTGAGAGCAAGGACATGGGACACACTGATTAAGATACGTCTCGCGGTCTTGAACAATAAGACCTTCTTCGTTTTCCATCTTATCTACATTACAACAAACGAGGCTTAAATGGATAGCTTTATGGAGATGTACGTCAAGTTGCAAGTTGACCATAAATCTTGCATTGTATATAGTAGTTGAGAGATTTTCCGATGTTATATCTCGGCCTTGTATCATGCTCAAGGATTTGTTTGTCCCGGTAGATAATTATTC
The DNA here is from genome assembly GCF_053477565.2 of Lygodium microphyllum. NCBI lineage: Eukaryota > Viridiplantae > Streptophyta > Polypodiopsida > Schizaeales > Lygodiaceae > Lygodium > Lygodium microphyllum. The sequence goes on along the minus strand of NC_141138.1, from coordinate 158,832,830 downwards.
GTTATTGTAAAAAACTGTACTAGAGGGCTTTGAGTATAAGTAATCCATTTTGAGCATCATTGAGGATCTCTTAGTCTAATAATAAATTAGTCTTAACAAAAAGCATCTTAGAAATGTGGTTTTTTTGTCCTAGGATCGCGTATTAAAATTAATGCGCGCCATCTATGAAATTTATCAACTATAGTAATAAAATTGATTTCAATCAATTCTACTCATAGTCATAAGACCTGAGAGAAAATAAAACATGACCATTTTTAAGCCATCTTAAAGAGTCACCAATGTACGTGGCCCATGGCAAAGCACATTGCATACCATTATCGATCTATTATCTTACATTTCCTTCCCCTCCCTCTCCCTCTCTTTCTCTCCCTCTCTCTCCCTCTCCCTCTCTTTCTCTCTTTCTCTCTCATTTCCTCTCCTAAACAAGCAAAAAATAAAGTGATTCAAACATTAAACAAGCAAGAGGGAGAGTGAGAGAGAGAATGCACACTCTCTCTCTCACCCTCACCCTCACCCTCTCCCTCTCTTTCTCTCCCTCTCTCATTTCCTTCTCCTCCCTCTTTCTCTCCCTCTCTATCTCTCTTTCTCTCTCATTTCCTAAACAAGCAAAAAATAAAGCGATTTAAACATTAAACAAGCAAAAGGGAGAGGGAGAGAGACAACGCACTCTCCCTCTCTTTCTCTTTCTCTTTCTCCCTCTCCCTCTCCCTCTCCCTCTCCCTCTCTTTCTCTCTTACTCTCTTGTTTCCTCTCCTAAACAAGCAAAAAAGAAAGTGATTTAAACATTAAACAAGCAAAAGGGAGAGGGAGAGAGAGAATGCACTCTCCCTCTCTTTCTCTTTCTCTCCCTCTCCCTCTCCCTCTCTTTCTCTTTCTCTTTCTCTCCCTCTCTCATTTCCTTCCCCTCCCTCTCCCTCTCTTTCTCTTTCTCTCCCTCTCTATCTCTCTTTCTCTCTCATTTCCTAAACAAGCAAAAAATAAAGCGATTTAAACATTACACAAGCAAAAGGGAGAGGGAGAGAGACAATGCACTCTCCCTCTCTTTCTCTTTCTCTCCCTCTCTCATTTCCTTCCCCTCCCTCTCCCTCTCCCTCTCTTTCTCTCCCTCTCTTACTCTCTCGTTTCCTCTCCTAAACAAGTAAAAAATAAAGTGATTTAAACATTAAACAAGCAAAAGGGAGAGGGAGAGAGAGAATGCACTCTCCCTCCCTCTCCCTCTCTTTCTCTTTCTCTCCCTCTCTCATTTCCTTCCCCTCCCTCTCCCTCTCCCTCTCCCTCTCTTTCTCTTTCTCTTTCTCTCCCTCTCCCTCTCCCTCTCTTTCTCTTTCTCTTTCTCTCCCTCTCCCTCTCCCTCTCCCTCTACCTCTCTTTCTCTTTCTCTTTCTCTTTCTCTCTCTCTCTCTCTCTCCCTCTCCCTCTCCCTCTCCCTCTCCCTCTCCCTCTCTCTTACTCTCTCGTTTCCTCTCCTAAACAAGCAAAAAAGAAAGTGATTTAAACGTTAAACAAGCAAAAGGGAGAGGGAGAGAGAGAATGCACTCTCCCTCTCTTTCTCTTTCTCTCCCTCTCCCTCTCCCTCTCCCTCTCTTTCTCTTTCTCTCCCTCTCTCTCCCTCTCCCTCTCTTTCTCTTTCATTTCCTCTCCTAAACAGGCAAAAGAGAGTGATTTAAACCTTGAACAAGCAAAAGAAAGAGAGAGGGAGACTCACCGATGAGATATGGCGAGCGTGGGGCGGCTCCTCTTTGCGATGAAGGCTCCTCCTCTCCTTCGCGAACAACAACGGCGGCGGCGGCGGCGGCAAGTCTTCTTCCTCTCCTTCTCTCATGACGGTCGCTCTCTCCCTCGCTCTCGCTCTCAAAACTCTCAATGGAGCAAAAGAAATGAAAAATGCGTTCGGGTTTCGACCGCGTTTTTTCCTTGCGGCCCGTCGCTATTTGCGACGCAAATAGCGACACTATTAGCGACGCAAATAGTGATGCCAATAGCAATGCCGCTATCCGCCGTCGCTAATCGGCGTCGCTAGTGGCCCAAATCCTTGTAGTGAAGTTAGAATTAGATTGATCTACTACTAACTTTTAAGTTTGTTTGGAACTTAAGGAATTGTTGGTGCACATTAGATTCTTGGCATGATCATGCAAATGAACACTTGTATCCATCTATAGTGGACAAGTTGTGAATGACTAGTAGGAAGCTTTTCTTCTTCTTTTTTTTTTGGGGGGGGGGAGTTGTGTATCAAAGAATGTGTATGTGTAATTAAGGAGGCAATTGAGTAAAAGGGCCACAACTTAGTGTTACATAAAACTTATGAGTACCAAGTTCCCTTTCAAACTAGAATTAGATTAATCTCCAACTCGCTTTTAAGTTTTCCTTGTACTTAAAGACTTGAGTTTTCCCTTTAAGGAAACTTGGCATGGCTAAAAATTGATGAGCCTTTCCCTTTATTTCACAATATCTGTAGATATGATCTCAACCACTTTAATATAATGTAATATGATTTGAAAAGTCTCATTAGATGAATGTTTTCTAGCCTAGTTATGATGGTTCAAGTCTAGATTGTGAATCCGTTATATGATACAATATATCTATTGATATTTGCATGCATCTATCTCCATAGGAAGATAAATTAGCTCCATGTGAGCCTTGATGGTCGCTACAACTTATGGATAATTGCATGTCCTTTCAAAGGTATCAACTATTTATGAGTGCTAAAGATGGATTCAAGGATCTACCTTAGCAAGGGTCTAAGTTGAGATTTGTACAAGCCATTGAAATGTGCCATCATGTAATTAGGTGTTCATTTTATGGAAGTATCTGCAATTTTTTGCATCAACATGGTGCAAATTGGATACTTGGTATGATCATGCAAAGGCTTGTAAGGAAAGATAGCAATTCCTAGTTGAAAAGGGTATGAACACTTGCATCCATAAGTAGTAGACAAGTTGTGAATTGACTAGTAAGAAGCTCTTTTTTGGAAGGCGGTGGACCTAAAAATATGTATGTGTATTTAAGGAGGTAGTTAAGCAAAGGCACACAACTTAGTGTTACATAAAAAAACAAGCACCAAGTTTCCTTTCAAACTAGAACTAGATTGATCTACTACCAAGTTTTAAGTTTTCCTCATACTTAAAGACTTAAGTTTCCCTTTATGGAAACTTGACATGGCCAAAAATTGATGAGCCTTGCCATCTATTTCATAATATCCCTAGGCATATTCTTAGCCACTTTAATATAATGTAACAAGGTTTGAAAAGGCTTATTAGACCAATGTTTTCTAGCCTAGTCATGATGGTTACAATGATATGTCTTGATATTTGCATGACCCATCTAAAGATAAATTAGATTCATGTGAGTTTTGATGGTTGCTACTACTTATGGATTTGTACAAGCCATTGAAATGTGCCATCACGCTGATTGTTTGAAGTATTAGATGGTCATTTTATGGAATTGTCTTCAATTTTTTGCATCAACATGGTGCACATTGGATCCTTGGCATGATCATGCTAACCCTTGCAAGGAAAGATAGGAATTTCCTAATTGAAAAGGGTATGAACACTTGCATGCATACGTAGTGGACAAGTTGTGAATTGAGTAGTAGGAAGCTCTTTTCCTTTTTTTTTTTTTTTTGGGGGGGGGGGGGGAGGGAGGGGTTTGTGCACCTAAAAATATGTTTGTGTACCATACAGAATCAATATAAGAGTTATTTGATTTGGTAAATTTTGGATAAATTTATAGGATATAATTTACAGAAGGGCCTTTTTTTATAGAAATCTTTAAGAAAAAACTTTGAATTGCCTTAAGAAGTCATTTTATTACCAAGCAAATAGAGAGGTTTTTAAAATATCTTTTAGATGCACGTAATACATATTGTTTCTTACATGTGCAACTCTTGAGAGAAAGCTATTAGTTTCGGGGCCATTATCATAAGGGTAAACATGTGAATGATCTCACCCCACGAGGCAATTCAAGGTTGGGGACCATTTTCAAAAGTTATAAGAGATGCTTCCCAGTGCGCATTTTGGAACGGAAACAGCATTATTGTTTCACAAAAAAAAAAAAAAAAAAAACTTAGCGCATTGAATAAAGGTTCCTTTCCTTGAAACTTAGGGTGGATTTGTGCGTTTGTTAACTTTTGCTAAAACGGCAAAAGTTTCGTAACTTTTCCTGATTCATAGCCGGTCTACGGCCTCTATACTTTAACATGGCGAAAATGTAAAACCTTTAGATTATTGCCTCGCAACAAAGGAAAAAAATCGTAGATTGCCAATCGTGACAGCTGGTGGAGGAAGGGGTAATGAAAGTCCGCTCTGTGCGTTTTGACATTTCTCGTCAGTTTCATGTTCGTTTGCAATGTGGGGCGAGAAGGTGCCCTAAGGGAAGCAACAAGGTCCTTCTAAGAAGACTTAAAGGGATAGATAGGTATTATAAGGCTACGGAGGTCAATGATACGATGAAACCTGTTTATCCTAGTCTTGTCAAGCGTGATTGTTTAATGATTAATGATAATAAGATTAGTGCATACAAGCCAGAGATGAGGGCTGTGGACCTGGGGCCAAAAGGCTCGTGTGAGGGAAGCGGCCCAAAGCCGGTCGTGAGGGCCCCATGTCACGAAGGCAAAGACGTGGTCGGGGACGGCGCCTGCGCAAATGGCCGACTCTCTCTCTCTCTCTCTCTCTATATGACGGCACCGTCAAAAGCTCATCTCAGCGCTCGCTCTCTCTCTCTCTCAAAGTGATCATGAGCTGACAAAAAAGACACAGCGCGTCGGCGAGAGAGAGTGTGTGTGTTTTCACGAGCCAGAGTGTATGTGTATGTACTGCACCTGTCATGAATCGGAGCTCTCTCTCTCTCTCTCTCTCTCTCTCTCTCTCTCTCTCTTTGCATCAGTCGGTGATTGCATGCAGCAACGGGCCGGAGAAGAGGGGCAGTAGGTATTATCTTTGCTCCTCTTCTCCGAAATTAATACTATAAGCCCAGCCTGTCCCCCGGCCTAATTTTATACATCCAAGGTAGAGAGAACGTGACCAATTGACTCCTTTGAGACGTCTTCCTAGCCTGGCTTAACGCATCCATAGTATTTGAGCTTCGTTTTTCTTGGCCCTTCGCTCGTTCTGCGTATTCTTGCAGTATTATCTACAGCATCACTTGCTTATAATCTGTATATCTCTCCGCTTGTTAATCCTGTAAGTGATTAGCAGTTAAAGCATTTCGTTATTAGGAGTTACGTCTTTTTCTCCAAAATTATACTTCCCAATATTTTTATAAAAAACAGGGTCTCATTTCGAATTAGCCCATTCATGCTCTTTGTCAACTCAGTATATATATATATATATGTATATATAAAACATATGTACACCTTTGCGTTTCGTCGAAACTGTGCTAAGCCTTGATCAGTCGTCCTCCATTGTCGTATACTGAACCTCCATCCCACAAGGGTTTGATGCTTGATCATCCTCTCTAATTCTTCACATCTACAATCACTGGCTGCCCACTTCCCTCGAGAGCAGCTGGTGGGAGAATTAGCTTCATTGAACTCCACGGCATACAAAAGTAATGAATCAAAACAACTACGTTTCATCACTGCTGGACATTATACCCAATTAATTTGCAGGAGGCCTCAGCTTACACCTGCATACATAATTCCCACCAAGGCTAGCTGCTGCCATATATTATGTCAAAGAAAAACATCATGCGCATATGGCCATCAAGATATATTGCAGTACTACGCGTTGCTAGTTCAGGTAATTATGTAGCTTATGTATTTTCATGCCATCATACTAGAAGCTAACCTACATCAGATAACCCGATCTTTTGGAAATCTACTCTCATGTAAGCAGTTGCAACGTGCATTGCGTTGTCTTGCGCTTCTCAGAGGAACTGTTATGAATTGATGCAATCTTCCATGACGACAGGTGTAGGTTTATGGATGGCAGAGGGGATTGTTGCTGTTCAACCAGGATTGTGATGAGAGGCAGCATTCGAGACAGAGTTGATAGAAATGTTGGATGTTCATTCAGGAGCAGAAGTTAGTTCTTTAGTTACAGAATCAGTAAGCCTCTTGTGCAGTTGTTATAAACCTTCCAAGTACCTTCCATTATAACTTGTGATAATCAGGTCAACTGTATGACGGCCGAATCAGTGGTGAGAATGTCTTCCGGGACGCCTAGCCAATATCACGATATTGTTTGGAATTCCGGCTTCAACCCAGCTGTACCTTTCCATAATCATGTTGAATATTGTACTAGTCATGTGTCAGGAATTACTCCAGCTCCGTCTCCTGAGTCATTCTCATCTGTAATTGATCAATCTGAAGCAGACATTTTCTCTGCGGCAATGCTCACAACGTTATCTGATAGGATCACGATGTCCAATAGTGCCACTACCGATGCTTCAAAAGCAACTCAGCACCTTATTACTAAGGAAGGGCTTGATCACACAATATACCAGTACTGTGTTCCAGATGAGGAGAACACCCCGAATGCTGGAGATTACAGTAGGTTATCAGATTATCTTATTGATACCCCTGATCCAGGAAGTATTGAAAATGCAGATCATGATAGGGTCCAGATAGATTTCTTCAGGGATGATAAGGTCCAGGCTATGGAGAATTGGGCTCGTTTCGATCAACCACAGGCTGATGAGTACTACCTTCATAATTTGCCGTCTGACAATCTTACCAGTATTTCAGGATTAGCACTGGCTGCCACTACAGATGGTCAGCCTTCTCGGCCAACACCAACTGTTCCCGAACAATTATTTACTCAACCATATTTATGTCCACCTGATAATTCATCCATCAACCCAATAACCAATATTCTCCCATCAAGCCCTGATCCTATGGAGTTCATGGCTGCGCCAGATGCATATGGTGTTCTTGAACCAACCTTATTCTCTGCGGCAAACGATGGTGATTCTGTACTATACAGCAACAATACTACAACAATACTGAAGCGCAATATTGGCCAAGCTGCTTTTAACTCTATTGAGTGGCCAGATGTTGTCGTTAATAGAAATGATGCCACCCAGTTCAATGCTGTGGAAATGGGAATGGCTTTGGATCAGCATTCATGCCATGCAAATCAAATTAGTGGAGGTAGAAGAAGAAGAAGATATTGCAGCAGCAGCAGCAGCAGCACTGGCAGTGATACTATTAGTCATGATCAAGCTTCAATCAGCACACCAGATGGAGTACCATACAATGCAAGAGGATCACCGCATGCCATGTCCTCTCCTTCACATGCGCAGAACGGAAGCATGGAAGCTGATTGTGGCTTCTGTTCGGTTCCAAATTCAATGCAGGTGCTAGAAGCATTGCCAAGCAGTAATCAGCCGAATAGTTTGCCTGGATCAGCAGCTGCCGATGATCAATCAAAGCGCCCGCACATGGTGAGCATTAATCGACCCTCCTAATAAGTACAGGTTTTCGGATATTAGCATTGCCGGAGCAGCAATGCAAAAAATGCATGACCTAGCATTGTAACGTGACAGATCATTTCGCTTAACCAAATCGATTATGTGCTTGTTTAGTGTAGCTTTGACTTCATCTCTTGCACTGTTTGTGGGTCACCATATATTGACATTAATGTAGAGTGTTGTGATCACTCAAGTCCTAATTTGACGCATTCCTCATGGTGATTGCGGCCAGAAATTAGAGGACAGAGAGGATCCACCGTTCAAGAAGACGTGCAGGGGAATGTGGGGCAGCCATCCTTACGATGGCAAGCTTCTATATGATCATAATCGGTATGCAGGAAATGCTAAAGTGAAACTACGTGACGAGGCAGAGGCAGAAGACAACTCAAGTGCAGCATTAATGTTGTATGACAACATGGATATTAATGCTGCAGATGATGTCAACGGCAACAGCAACAAGGGCAATAACTACTATATCGCTATCAATGCCAGCAGCAACAATATCGATGCCAATGACAACGACGCGCCTACTAGTGATACTCTAGAAGAGGATTACAACACCGCTAATGATACCGACTTGACACTTTGTGCTGGCCGTGGCAATCTTAATAACCCTCGTCGCAACGCCAAAGCTCGATCTAAGCAGGGCGGTGCGAGTGACCCGCAAAGCGTCGCTGCACGGGTGCGTATTCATGCCAACCCATGCTGTGCCTTAATGCACATAAATGCGTAATGTCAAATGATTATACTGATAGATAATAATAACAACGGCTTATTTATTAAGCTTATCAATGTGGACCCTATTTTATAAGGTCAGGCTGTGTTAATTAGCTGCTTTGAATTATAAATTATGTACTTATACTATGGTTTTCAAAAAGTGATCATAAGATGATAACACTCCTTCAAATGCTTGTTTTGTTGATTTGCAGCATCGCAGAGAGAGAATCAGTGAGCGCCTCAAGATATTGCAAGAACTTGTTCCCAATGGCTCCAAGGTACCCTAGTTTGCTTCTCCTTTTGATACTCGACCCTACCTTAAAGGGGAGCCTTTTAATAATCTTCTTTACGCAAGATCTCATAACTCTTATAAAATCGGCTTTAGGTTGCTCTTGTCACCATGTTGGAGAAGGCCATCAACTATGTTAAGTTTCTTCAACTTCAAGTAAAGGTAATAGTACCAATTCTTAGATAACTTCTATAAACATGAAATGGAAGGCCAAAGCTATTCTCAAATTAATATACTAAAACCATCCCCTTGTTGTGAGCAATTTATAATTACCTCATTACTAACATTGTAAAATGGATCATATGCTGTTACAGGTTCTCACAACAGATGAGTATTGGCCAAACTCACAAAAGCTTAATGAACCAAAAGGAGCTAATCTCCTCAACTTGTTGATGCAACAAGAGACTCCCTCATGTGAATTTCATAAGTCTTTCTCAAAGGCTAGTGCGAAGTCATCCAAAAAGACTGCTTCTTCAAGCTCAAATACAACTATAACTTGATAAATATTCAATCTCTTTTCCATTCATTATGTGATCATTCTCAAATATCATTTTGGTAATAAATACATGGTTTAGTCATTCCCATAGAATGGCTTCACTAAGTGGAGCTAAAATCATGACCTAAGTCCTTGGATGTATAACTAGAACTTTTAGGTTCTTATTATGGATGACATACTAACTAGTGTTTCCACAAGCATTTAATTCACATTCTTTTTCACTTGTAAGAACCTCCATATGGAAAAGTTGAGAATCATGTACTCCCTACATACACTACACCCCAAAGCAAGCACATGTGTGTTCTATACACACGAATTTGACAATAACGTCAATAGACATGTTTATTAGTACATCTATCGATGTGTTCCGATGAAGAGAAATTTTATGTGCATTTAGATACAGTTTTGGTTGCAGATTTTATTACTAATATAGACATGTTAAATTCTAATTGAAATCAACTCTACCTTGCCAAACTATCTACTTGAATTTCAATATCAATATTCAAGCATACAAATAGATTGATACATATGCATACTAGATGTCATATTTTCATGATCTTATTGACAAATGCATATATCCACAAAGGGAGTTGACACAATGGGAGAAAAATATGGAATAATTAAATCCTTATTGACATAAAACCTATCTTGTCAAGTATCTACAAAAACTTCAACATTAATCTTCAAACCTACAAATAGACCACAATACATGGAAAGGGGTCTCTAGTTGTACACTTTAACAAAACGATGGTATAGATGTGACTTAAAGTGCACATTTCTGATAGCATGTTTATGCATGCACATTCCATTCTGAAACTATGACACAATTATAGACACATCAATAGAGACAAGACATTCAAAATTACCAAAAATTCATTTCATCTTCAATCATGTCCTAGAGCGAAAAGGAAAAATAAGAGCTTGATGGAACAACAACAGGTAACATGTGGAGAGAAGCTACATTTTATTATTATTATTCATCTCAAGAGCAAACCACAATCTTTTACTAATATTAAGCAAAGGTGGAGGGGGAGGGAGCACATGTTAGCCTCCAAACCTCCCTACATTCACATTTTGAACTCTAGGACCATGTGTTTGTAAGCTCTCGATGGGTATGCTGGTCAAAGCATTTGTCTCATAGGCACAAGCACACTCACTGGCATCACAAAACAGAGTATAAAAGAAGGGTAAGAACTCATGGTGACACACACTATTTGGAGACTCACATCATGAGTTGTCATCTAGTAAGCTTACTAATTTGTATGATGTATAACTCTATTAGGTTACATCAACATGAAATCAAAGAAAAAACAAATGAAAATTGGAGTAATCTATTTAATTACTCAAGCTATTTGGTCATTTGAATGACCATAATTATGACTATGTTCAAGTTGATTAGGGCTCTCCACTAGGTTCATCGAGCCTTCTAAGAGTTTCAAAGGCGAGAGCAATTGCTGTGGGCAATGCTAGGTTTACATGCATGAGTGATTGTTGCAGGCATGACAAACACGATATAAAATGGCCAAAACATCTAAACAGGGTGGGGGTTTAGAGCTCCTTCTGTCCCCAAACCAAACAAAGCTAAAGGTAGGAGGAAGTCCATCAAATTAGCACATGGTATTCTCAAACGACCAAATAGAGAGAGCTTGCGCCACATGTCACAAACCATACCATAAGAGAGCGAGAGAAAGAGGGTGTGTGAGTCTCTTAGAGTTCAATGGTGTTACTTTAAAATGAGACCCTTCCCATTGTCCAACCTCCTAGATAACCCGAAGGTACATGTTAATGTTGAGTCATCATGGTTTAGATTCTAAAGAAGTGTCACACGAGCCTTACAATGAGGTAAAAATTGATCATCTTTATGGGGTGAATGTCATCCAATTGTAGGCTATCTTCCATGTAGGGATGGAGACCTTAGTTTTAATGATTGCATAATGCTTATTAAATGATTTTACTCTTAGAAGGTTGTGAAAATCTTTAATCTTCGAAAAACAAGTCACATCTTAAAAAATACAAGGATAGCCTTATCCAAAAGCACTTTGAGTAGTGTAGAAAGTGCTTTCCCCAAAAATGAAAGCACTTTGTGTTGAGAAGAAGCACTTTCCCTTGGAAGGAAATATCTTTCTTGACTCCTGACATCTTTTGCATTGTTGGAAAAACACTTTCAATAGTGGAAAAAGTACTTTCCCTAGAAATGAAAGCACTTTTTGCATTGGGCCAAAAGCACTTTAAATATTGCAAAAATACTTTCACAAGGCAAGAAAGCAATTTTAGTAGTGTCAAAAATGCTGTCTAAGAAAGCTCTTTTTGCAAAAGGCTAGAAGCACTTTTAGAAGTGTGGGAATACTTTTCCTAGGAAAGTAAGTAATTTTTGAATAGCACAAAGGCTTTTGTATGTTGAAAAAGTCGAGTGCCTAATTAGGCTCAAAGGCGGAACTGTGTGCCACTAGCTTATGATTTTGCTACTTCCTTCAGGACCAAGGTCCTTGGAAGACTCCACACAGGTGGTGGAGCGTGGGTAGGCACCTAGCACCCCTGTTCAGGGGTCTAGGTAGTGCTGGACTCTCACCAGCTAAAACCGCCGATCCTGATGGGTTCCCTTAAAGGGATGTTATACCCCAAGGTTGGAAGGTGGTGTCTCGTCACACTCAAGCAAACATTGCCTCTCGACAGCATTCGCTTGCTTGAGCTAGGCGGTGCCATCATTGGTACAAATATGAGCTTGTGCACAAGTTCACAAAGGGAGAATATCATCATTCCCAAAAACACCATAGAGACATCTTAACATGGACAAGATATGCGATGCTTTGTGCTTTATTTCTTGAAAATGACATTGAGTGGATAGAAGTTTTCTAATTTGCTACAAGCCAAAAGACATGTTGTTGTAAATATTCTCCTCAACCTCCTTATGTGTACAAGTTTGCATCACCTAGAATTGGATCCATCTTGAGCTTGATGGCACACACAAGGTGTGAACACATCAATACAGGTGGCCTATCAACTAGGAGCCACTAAATATTACCCTGAAATTTCTCATAGTAGTGTCAAGCAACAACTGTGATTGTATGTGCAAGCAAAACAATACCCCAATTGCCATTCCGTGTCCTTCTAGTGCTAGTCTTTATAGTTGTACATTTGATGAGAAGATGTCTGCACCTTACTTTGCATTAATGGCAAAATTGTCTCCCACAGATAACACATCACTTAGAACATTGGGGTGCCCTACATACAAGGGTGCATTCTCCTCATACTCATCACTCTCGTCACTATTGCTTTTGCTGGAACTTTAGTCAATGGCACAGTATTGTGGTATTCCTTGTTCAATAATTATCGTTTGTTCTTACATCTTGCCCATCACCCAATCCATGGATTCATCACAAAAGCATAACAATGAGTGACATCATATGGCAAGTGTGTCAGTGGTGGATTATCCATTCACTAAATGCAATGTGAATGGGACTTAACTGTCTGCTTCTTGCAATTCTAAGTGTTGTATCTAAACACCTCCCCTATCTTACCCTCTACACGTCATTTGAAGAGAACCTACCCTTTAGGAAAGCAACACAATCAGCTGCACATTTAAAGGTGCAACCATTTGGTTTCAACTGCTCATATGTGAGGGCTCATTTGATCATCACACACCTACACCATCATGTTATTCCTTTCCGTGCCCTAAACATGGAAAACTCTGAGCATTTCTAGTCTCGTGATGCTGAAAAATCTAGCCACAACGTAGAATGGGCACCATGTCTTGAATTGAGCTACATAACCATCCGACCATACCCAATGGCATTTGAGTTGGTATCCTTGATCCTTCAACCAACTCTCATGAAGAAGCAAGAAATGCTAGGGACAAACATTGTATCATGTGTTTTGACATTAGAAATATAAAAGTGGTATGTATTTTGCACATCCTTGTTCACACGAACATAGTTAATGTGTACCAATATGGTGAGTGACTTGGTCACTGTACCAGCACATGGACTGAATCTCATTTTGCTCCTTGAAAGTATAGTTCTTTGCAAAATCAATCATTGAAACAACTTCTTGTGCTTGCCATTTGTAGATAAACTTATGCACAATGAAGCTCCCAATCTTGTCTTTCATGAAGGATATGAAATTTGGACAACTCATATGCATAACCTTGAGGTCTTTTCTTGTGCCCCTTGCACCATCATTGTCTACCTCATGGTCTCTTCTTGTGTGCCTTACATTATCTTTTCTAGTCTACCTTGGAACTCTCCAAGCACCTTCATAAGTAGTAGCAATGATGTGTTCCCCTCCTCATTTAGACATAAATGGACCTTTCTAGTTCCACACTCAAAGCATGTGCCAAAAATGCATTTGTTGTCATGGAATGCACAATCCTCTCCTTTGTTGCAAAGCAAAAGCTCCCATATTTGGGTCACACCATAATAGACCTGCTCACTTTCTATGCAAGAAGAACTATAAGGGATCTTGAAACACACTAGGCAAGCACAAGTGCACCTCATGTCATGAGGTTTCTTGCACATGTGATTGAGGGCTTCCTTGTGCATTCTCTCTATCTAACTCCAATCTCTTCTTGAGTATCTCCTCTCTTAGGAATAAGGGGCTACCGTGCTCGCACCCACACTTGGTGTGAATGTCCCTTTATGGGACATTGTACTATATACCTATCTAAAATGAATAAGTGGTACACATTGAAGTACCCAAAAATAGGTATTTGTGTCTATGTGTCTCTCTCTCAACCTGCATCTCCATTGACACACCCTTGAAGCTCCATCAAAGATTGTGACAAACCAGTATTAAAGAAAAGCGTTATGGAGAAGGGGCTTTAGACATTTTACTTGAGCAACAGTCAATGGGTAAAGCTTGCGATTTGACAGCAATGGCAACCTATCAATGAGGTATGAGTTGATCTCCTCTAGATTCAAAGATTCATTATGACTTACATAGATTTCTTTAGGGCAATGTTTAGCATTGCATTGAGTCTTCAAAAAGGTATTGCTCTCAGCTCCAAGAAGTACACACACAATTTATCTCCCCATTGAACTTGAGGCTTCAAAGAGCGTTTCTTATGCCTTGCCAAAGGCATTGGAGTGGCCATTTGTTGCTGTTGAAGGCCCCCTACCATCAAGCATAGCTCACATAGGTAGGATAACATCATGACCTTCTCTTAACAGTCGTGTTGCTAGTAATTGATAACATTGGCATCTACTTTGACATCTATCTGATCATTTACTCACTTGCCAGCACCAATAAATGCTAAGCCTTGGACTTGGCATTGATCTTAAGTGATATACTCTTAGTTCGTGGCTATAATACATAGGTTACAATCTAAAATTTACAGGCAACCCTTATTTTGAATTGTTATTGCTCAATGGTTATGCCTATTGGATGTCAACACATGCTTATGTGATGCAACCACATTGGCAGATAAAATGATTTGGATCTGATGTGCTTTTGGCCTATTTTAAGTAGTAGTTCTACTTAATTTAGACAAGGATTTATCTGTTGTAATAGCAGGGGTTGAATGCACTTGATAGATATTTATGCTATACCTAATGCATTTCGGAGACCTCCTCTCGAGTGCTACTGATGTTGTATTCATGTAAACCATGAATGCTAAATATCTAAAGATGACTTTGGGGATGTTTTGAGCATGGTTTGGAGCTTGCCAACATTGTCTTTGGCTATGAAAATTTGCAGGCTACAAGTACAATACTTGTAAGAGATTTTGGTGAGTTGAATGCTTCTGGTGAAGCTCTTTAGTATTGATTTGGTACAGACATAATAGCTTGAACAGTGATTTCACATGCTTTGTGCCTCATATTTGTGCTTAAAAAAATCAGTTTATGCAGACATTTTAATGTTGTACACTGTGAATAGTAGCTAGCATCTGCAAACAATTTATGCCTAGATCTGCCATATGCTATTTGGTGATGCATTCATGTATGCTACTGATCTAAAATGCCTTGGCTATGATGAAATATGATTAGCAATTAGTATTTAACACAAGATTTTGGACACATCTTGTTGTTGGATTTTGCATCTCCTCTTGGTCAATTGTGTGACAGTTTGGGCTTGATTTTGGTGACACTTCCTGTTTTTTTGGGCTGCAATCATGGTTGGCAGCAGTGATAGCAAGAACCTACTACATATCAAGAAGCTTGAGGATACACATAATTTTGCCATATGGTAGAATCAATGCTACAATGTCTTGGTGCAAAAGAAATAGGTGAAGCCTATCAAGACAAAGGGGGAATGATCGGAAAACATTGAGGAAGAGGATTGGGATGAGCTTGCACACTCTTTTGTAGATTCCTTATAGTTCAACATAGAGAAGTTGGACTCTACCTATGCTATGTGGACTAGACTTGAGTTGTATGTTCAAGAGAATGTTGCTAGCAAGGTTTACTAATTGCAGAAGTTGATGGACCTTCACATGAAGGAAGGTATAGCCATGTCTATACATCTCAATGAGTTCAACTCGATTTTCAACTAGTTGGTTGCCTTGAAGTTTAATATTGACAATGAGTTTAATATCACTTTCTTGCTATGCACTTTGCCTAAAAGCTGGGATACATTCAGGATAGCTATGAGAAACTCAAATGTGATGCTTGTATACTCTAACATGGAAAGCTCTTTGCTTATGGAAGAGCTGAATCAACAAAATATTGTAGCAAACAAGTCATTCAGTGCATTGCATACTAGACGCATGTCTCAACAAAAGGGGAAATCTGATAATAAATGATGCAATAAAACTCATGGAAAAGATATTGAGTGTCATCATTATGGCAAGAAAGGACACTTTAAGCAAGAATGCTATAAGTGGTAGAAAGAGAAAGGCAAGGGTAAGATGACTGATGATAACAAGGATAAGAAGGACAACTAGCTTGCAAAGGAGAGCAATGTCAAGATAAAGAAAGTCAATGTGGTTAGCCATGCGAGTAACATTGATAGCAACTATATACTATTTGTCTCTTCCTTTCTTTAGTGCATACTCAATGATCAAAGATTCCGATGATGACATGCATACTTAGATCTTGGATTCAAGTGCTTCTTTTTATGTCACACACCATTGTGAGTGGTTCTCTGACTATAGTGGTGGCAAACATAGTGTTTTCCACTTGGGGACAAATATGCATGCGATATTGTAGGCATTGATAGTGTGCAACTAAAATTCATTATGGTTTAGTGTTTACCATCCATCATGTGAGGCATGTACCCCACCTCAAGAAGAGCTTGATAAGCATAGGGTAGCTAGATGATGAAGGCTATCACACTACTTTTGAAGATGGAAAATGGAAGATATGTAAGGGATCTAGAATAGTTGCTTGTGGTTCTAAGAGTGATACCCTCTATCCATTGCATGTAGCTAGTATGCTTGATCATGTTGTTTCTATTAGAGCAACCAAGTGTTTCCTTGTGGCATGGCCAATTGGGACACATGAATCAAATTGAAATGAAAGTTCTTTCTCATTTTGATTATTTGCCATGTTTGAGGTATGCTGATTTTGACCGTTGTGATCATTGTGTCTATGGTAAACATGCTCAAACATCACATGAAAATTCTCTTTTATTGAAATCTTCTCCTTTAGAGTTGGTACATTCAGATGTATGTCGAATTACAGGCTGTCTCTACGGAAAAATAAGTACTTTATCACTTTTGTTGATGATGCTACATGCAAAGTCTAGGTGTATCCTATCCGTTGTAAGGATGAGGCTTTGGATAAATTCAAGAAATTCATAGTATTGCCTAAAAATATGAAAAGTAAGACACTCAAGTATCTTCACTCAGACAATGGTGGGGAATACATGTCTAAGGTATTTCATGAATTTTGTGACAATATTAAAGGGATAAAGATAGAGCTCACTACCCCTCATAACTCATTCCAAAACAAAGTCACAGAGCATATGAATAGGACCATTTAGGAAATAGTCCACACTAAGCTGTCTCATGTTACATTACCCCATGGTTTTTGGATAGAGGCTATTATGACAGCTATTTATTTGATTAATTAATCACCAAATAGGTCTTTGGGAGGGAGAGTTCCTCAAAAAGTGTGGTTGAGAAAGCCATCTTCGTATACTAATCTAAGAGTGTTTAGTTGCAAGGCATTTGTGTATATTTGTAAGGAATAACATAACAAACTTGAGCTAGAGTCATGTAAATGTCTTTTTCTAGGATATGGTGATGAGGGTGAAATGGGGTATTGAGAAAAGAAAAGTAGTATGCAACACAATGATGTCATCTTTTAGGAAGATCACATGCATAAACAACCCAAAAAGATAAAGGAGGTTAGAAGGTTTTATTTAAGGAAGATGTACCGATTGGATAGTAGAGAATTCCCACTAGACAACATCAAATACCTACTATAAATGGACCTAAAAATGTAAGGAATAATGTTGAAAATTTTCAAACAACCAATTACCCAACCATGATGTCCCATAGTCTTAGTAGGATAACACACAGGAATAATGTTGAAAATTTTCAAACAACCAATTATCCAACCATGATGTCCCATAGTCTTAGTAGGATAACACGCAGGACAACTAGAACTATCAGGATAGCATGCTAAAATTTAAACACAACAAGCTATAAATGTAGATTAACCGACCCAATAGCCAACAAATGTGGAACCTTTGCTCCATAGGTTAACTTGACCTTCAAGGCAGCCCAACATGTTTGTTCTTATGTTACATATTATGTCATGTAGACTGATTCTGGTGAATCATCATGCGTCAAGGAAGCAATGCATAGGAAGGATAACCAAAAATGCCATAAGGCTATGTTGTCATATATGGAATCTCTTGAAAAGAATGGTACTTGGGACTTGGTGCATTTTCCTAAAAGGCAGAAGATACTACCATGCAAATGGGTTTATAAGATGAAAGTCATTTCTAGTTCTCACCAAAGTAAAAAGCACAGCTTGTTGCAAAGGGGTATAAGCAGGAACATGGAGTTGATTTTGATGATTTTTTTCCTCCTATAGTCAAAATGACTATTGGACTTGGTTGCATATCTAAGGATATGGAACTCATGTAGATGGATGTAAAGATTGTGTTCTTACATTGTGATCATCAAGCATCTCAAGAGTGGTATCATAAGTTTGATACATTCATGTAGTCTCAAGGCTACAAAAGGAGTCAAGTGGATCACGTCTTGTTCACCAAGAAGGTAGCAGCTGGCAACTTGATACTCTTGGTTTTATACGTGGATGACATGTTGATTACAAGGAGGGATGTTCATGCCTTAGACACCCTAAAGCAAAGCCTACATAG
Source organism: Lygodium microphyllum (assembly GCF_053477565.2). NCBI lineage: Eukaryota > Viridiplantae > Streptophyta > Polypodiopsida > Schizaeales > Lygodiaceae > Lygodium > Lygodium microphyllum. The sequence goes on along the minus strand of NC_141138.1, from coordinate 158,814,654 downwards.
AAATTTTGACATGAAGAATCTTGGTGAGGCAAATCATATTCTTGAGATGTGAATACTCAATGACAAGTCAAAGGGTCTTCTCTATTTATCATATTAGGAGTATGTATCCAAGATTTTGTAGCATTTCAATATGGAGGGGGGAAAGCAATTGGTGTTCCATTGCCTCCATATGTGAAACTCAGTGCAAAGGCCAGCCCTACATCTGATGATGAAAAGGCTAAAATGGCCAAGATTGTGTATGCTTCAACTGTTGGTAGCTTGATGTATGCTATTATTGCTACACATCATAATGTTGTATTTGTGGTGGGAGCAGTTAGCAAGTACATTGCACACCCTAGCAAAAAACATGGGGAAGGAGTGAAGGGTGTCATGAAATACCTTAAGGGCACAAGGGATTTTTGTATCTACTTTGAGAAATCATAAGTCATATGTGATTGGCTTTATGGATGCTGACTATGTTGGTCATTCAAACTATAGGAAGTCTACTTGAGGCTATGTATTCATCTTCATAGGAGGAGCAGTCTCATGGATATCTAGGCTATAGAAGTGTGTTGCATTGTCTACTACAAAGGTAGAGTATGTGGTTGCCACTAAGGCATGCAAGGACGCCTTATGGCTCTCATATCTGGTTTGAGAGCTTGGCATTATAGAGATTCATGTCCTCCATTGTGATAGTCAAATTCCTATCATGTGAGTACAAAATCCTGTCTTTCATGCAAAGACAAACCACATACTGAAAACACATGTAATGTTAATATTAATGATTATATTAGTGAGAGTGTCAATATCATGAGTTGACCCACATATGAATCAGTGAGAAAACCTTACCTAAAATATCAAGAATGTTGAAGCAAAAACAACTAGGAAATACTCGACAACCCTAAAACTATAAGTATCAAGAAATTAAATAAACATTGAAAGTCTGTAGGACTTGTTGGACATTGATAATAATTTTTTGATACAAATTCTAAAGTCTAAATAGACTTGGAAAAGCATTTGAAATCCTGTTAAGTCATTAGGGGAGTTTCGTGGTCTTGAAAATGCCTTTGAGGAGATAGAAAAAAAGAGTGCTCTAGACCAATAGGAGAAAATCCTCCATAACTGAACTTCTATTTAAAAAAATACAAAAAATTATTTTTAAAAAAAGAGAGATATATAATAATATTACAAATTTGAATTATCAATATCTATTATTAGTCTCTTATATTTGTGATTATGACATTGTTCGCATTAATGATATACAGTCTCGGCCACTTTTATTTAATGATATGTCTGGATTAATGATAATGACAGGTTTACTCTAAATTCAAATTAGTAAAAAACTTGGCACATATTTTTTTCCCTCCTTTGTGGTAGGCTAGTCCTCTCTCTCTCTCTCTCTCTCTCTCTCTCTCTCTCTCTCCCCCCTGCGCCATGGATATAAAAATTTGACCTTCAACAAGGCGTCCAAGCTCCCAAATTACATCCATATCAGTGTTTAACTCATTCCAAAAGGATAGAAGATGGATTCCTACAATCATTAGTCAAGACAGTTGGATCACCATGCAACAAGCAAAACATGGGAAAAAACAAAGATATGAGAGCTCGTTCATCTTTGCTTGGAAGGGTAGAATTTGAGATTTCAAGCTTGGAATAAATAAGAATAGCATAAAAGAGGTTCTTTTGCAACATGTGTTTATGCATAGAGAGCTATATTTGAAACTTGGAAGTTCAAATCTTCCAATGCATAAACCAAATTGTAAGGATTTGAGTCTTAAGGTCTTTCTTGTCTTAGACTTGGTTTAATGTTTTCAATTATAACATTTGTTTATTTGTCTTGTAGATGTCTATCCCTCTAATCTTGAAGAATGGCAACTGGTCGAGTCTATTGTTGACGTGATTGATGTGATGCATGCTGGATTGGAGAAGAGATATACAAAGGTAGAAAGAAGACAGATCTTGTAGAGAATGTAATATTCTTCTATGACCATTCTTATATTGTCCCCATGCAGCATAGTCAATGGGGATCAATTTTTCCCCTTCCTTTGCCTGCTTTTTCAAGCCTTGAGTGGCCTTTGCCAAGCCCAGCTACTAGTGAGGGCTATAGTTGTAAAATATTTTCCGAGATACAACGAGCATTAAAACGTAGTATCTCAAGTAGGCTAAGCAAAGTTACTTTGTTCATGCCTATTAATATATTTGTTGACTTATTTTCTAGTGTTGAGATAAGAAGATCAAAGGCCATGCTTTCAATGAAGAGACTTGATCATGTTATACAATTGGTTGATGAGGGATGGGACACAAGGATAGATGGAAAAATTATATGTAAGATAGATCAAGACTCTATACCTTGTAGCTACTCAAAATTTCATCCTTAGTTTTTATTATAGTAGATGGCATTATGTTGGTGGTAGTCTAGTTGCTTTAGACCAAAATCTTGATAATTTTAGCAAAGATCCTATAATGGATCTTGATGTTTGATACAATGAGGAAATTATTGCAATCCTAAAGGTTAGATCATCATGTACGCTACATCAAGTGAGGATGAATTTACACAATGAAGATATTGAACTACCATACTCATTTGTGTTCCAACTTAATAACAAATGAATAAGTTTTTATATTATATTATCTAATTTCACTTCTTTGATTAATAAACATTTGTAACATATTTTTTTTGTAGATATCGAGGAGAGAGAAGAATATACAATGCAAGGAGATTGAAAAAAATATCTCTTTACTATTAATATAAAATACATGTACAAATTTTGTGTAAAAATTTTGTCAGCCATCTCCATGACTTATACACAAGGTCTTACAATCAATGAGTTAAAGATACATTTTTTGAGAACTTTTCTTAGAAGAAGGGACATCCTTTCTAGGAGTTCTTTTGCCTATCTTTGATGCTTTGGTTGCCTTGGGTGTTGAAAGCATAGCTTCACCTATTGAAGTTACATATACCTCCTCTTCATCAATGTCCAAGCCCCCACTTTTGTCCATCATTTTTTGTTGTATACAATTGACCATTATGTAATTCAAGTTCTTTGCTCTTATATATGAAACATGCTCACTTGTATAGCAATCCCTTGTAAACTGTCATACATTTGTATGAAAATATTTTTAGTTCATTGTTATTTTTTCACAATGGACTATTTTGCAATAAATCTCTATCTTAAAGTTTATTATGTTTCGTATACCTTTATACTTTTATCATCATTGAGATAAATAAACTGAACCAATCTTCTAGCATTTACAATTACTCTCTAGTTACAAGAGTAACTATCATCCTGATGACGACACTGCAATCAACAACATAAAGTAAAACTATGAAACTTGTTTATGGTAGCTTTTAGAATAAATTTTCATATTATGTTCCAACCATATTAATCAAGAAATTACCGCAACTTGTCTATATTGCATTATTGCAAGTAAGTCAGAAGGCATGGGAGGCTTTTTCTTTAGCACTTAAATCAATCTTTTTACATTTCTGTACCAAAAATGCAATTAAATTTAGAGTAATTACAAAAGAAATATTAAAGTATTTAGAGTACCTATATTAAAAAAAGATCAAAATATCAAGGAGACCCTAGATTATATAACTTACAACTTGGCATTTTCATGGCTTCCTTTTATAGAATTGATGAGGAAACATTGCCTCTCCACACACTCTATTCCAATTAGGCTTCAATGAGAGCTAAAAATAAAATTATTTTAATAATCTAGCAAAACAAGATCACACAAAATCTAACAAAATATCAAATTACTTACTTTTCATTGTATGTAATTGGAAGAAGCTCCAAAGTTTCAAAGTCAATTGAACTGAAACAATGGTCAAATGCACTTGCATCAAACTCACTCCTCATATAGTATGAGATAGATGGATCAAGAACCTCAATCTTTTGTTGTATATCAAAGGGAAGCTCATGCATTACACACCTAGCAAAGGAATGGAGATAGTAATCGTCAACATGAAAGTCTATTGCTAGAAAAATATGGTGAGTGAAAACAAATTTCGGTATACTATACCTTATCCTAGTAAGAAGAATCGAGTCATTTACTTCTCTCACTTTATTCTTGAGAATTTAAACACAATCAGAGTCTAAAAATACCATATCAGATCTTTTGTTAATATCACCATGTAAAAAGCAACAAACATTAAAGCCCTTAGGGTCAGCCCTTTCAAGAAGGGTAGATAACTTCTCTTCAAAAGATGGGAGTTGTTCTGCTTCATTTTCTTCTTCCTTCTTTCTTTTATACTCCCTCAATTTATCTGCATGCTCTTTTGTGGCCTTCTCCTCTTTCTCATGTTGTCTTGTGTCTTTTTCATGTGTAACATCTTCAACCTTCAGACCTGGATCATTTTTCTTCTTTCTATATGGAGGCACATTTAAAATATCGAAAGCCTTCACATAAAAAAGAGGGACTGGCTTAAGGACCTTTGAAAACCTATATCTCAATCTCCTAAGAATTATCATGTCTTCATCCATAAATATAAGCCTATGTGCATGAGCAACACATATATAAGAATCTTGGAAAAACTCAATCAAAAAGTCTTCTATATCTTCCTGAGTACAGTTGAGAGCTGCTCTATTCCATCTAAAACTATAAATACTATGCTTGTCACAAATTTCTCTGACAAGCCTATGAAAACACGCTTTGGAATTGCATTATTGAGAGCCTTCATTGCACTTCTAATCTCCTTTAGGCACCTAACATGCTATGAGAACCTTCTTCTTGGCTTTGATTTCCTTGTAAGTTTGAAAGGCTTGGAGGACTGATGAATCTTTAAAGCAAGACCTCTAGGATCAACTTTTTGCTTCCTTGTAGTGGCCTTAGTTCTAGCCATCTAAAACATCCAAAACAAATAATACAACCAAATTAGGAAAGATCCCCAAATCTCTCATATCGTTTTATCTACAATCACTAAGTAGCAAGCAAACACTAATCACATAGTCTAAATCCAATTTCAATAAAACAATGCACAAGACGTACAAAATGCGAGGAGGCCTTTTGGATCAGAGAATATAACACCCTATCACATTTCATACGTCGCAAGAGAAACAATGCAAGCCTAAGTCGTATGAAATGCGAGGAGGCCTCACATGGACAAGGGAACCTAACACCCATCGCATTTCATACATCACAAGAGAAACAATACAAGACTTAGTTGTATGAAACACGAGGAGGCCTTACATAGACAAGAGAAACCAACACAATCTCGCATTTAATACATATTTGATCAAAGAGAAACTTGCCCTCTAAGCGACGTGTGAAATGAGAAATAGCTCTTGTCGATGGAAAGAGACATGGCTAATTGCATTTCATACATTAGACAATTTTGGGAATGATTTGGTAGGAATTGTCAAGTGATTCAGAGCTAACTTATATTTTAGCAAGAAACTTACATTCTCGAGCATTTGGTGCCTTCTTTAGTAGCCTTGTGCTAAAGAATAATTTTGCCATGCGATCAAATTAGCATTGTGTTGGTCTAGTTGAGCATAGAGAGATATTTGTCTTCGAAAAAACTCTTTTGCGGTTTATAAATTAGGTTTATAAGGATGTTAACTTCACATGTGCGAGTGCAGACCGTTTTTGCTTGGGAAGTTGTGCCATGTGTCATTTACTTTTTTGGCATGATAAGGCTTTTATGGCTCCGATTTTTAAGTTTTTACATTTTTTTTCCATTTTAAGCGCACCTCCTCTGAATTAGTGCAATGTACTTTTTGAACAAACGTGCAGTGATCGTTGGCATATATTCGGGTTTTGGGTACTATTTCTTTCACGTATCTTATCTTGTCTTCATCCATCTATTTATCTTGTAAGCATCACAAGCCAAACCAATCATATTTTTCTAAAATACCATTTATTCTCAAAGAGTAAGGCTTGTAAATATTAGGTATTACACTTTTTAAAATATTTTTCTCTACAATCCTAAATTTCAAGACATTGAAGATGCTAGTTGGTTTAAGAGGAGAAAGATATATCAAGAACTTGGAAATTCTGTAAGGATTTTACTTTGTTTTTCTATCAATATTGGTCTCGTACACATGCTAAATGATGGGTTTCGATGTTCTTGATGCATTGTTTTGTTCATTTTTTTGGATGTATAAAACACAAATTCACCAAGTTTTTTTTGTCAAATTGATGTGTGAAACACAATTTTGTGAACTATGAAGCAGCATGAATCATTGTTTTCGCGTTTCATGAGTCGTGAATGTTAAACAAAGTTTGATCGATGAGACTTCAAATTTCATACTTTCTCTTGCTACATAAAGTGTGAATTCATTTCATTTATCTTGTATTTCTATATATCTTACATAACAAATACGTTAAATTTGTCAAAATACAAAAGCAATGTCTTATAGTTTTGACTAAAATTTTTAAACAATATTTCTTTAGTCTACTGGATGAAAGCAAATCTGGATTTGTATATTATGGCCCTAATTTTAATTTTTTGTTTTCTGGTTTTGGTTTTGTGAGTAATTAGGATGACTAAAAGAAAGTTGTCTTTAGAGGGAATGGAAGAGGAGGATTTGGAGGATACATATGATGAAAAGCTGTTTGATTTTCTTCATGCAACTGAAAATTCATCTAGATTTATTTACATCAGAGATATGTTTAATGTTCCCTTTGATTTGATGAGCTTTTGAAGGATCTTGAAGATAAATTGAAGGATTTTAGGGAGTTTTATGATAGACATTTGTACGGCCTAGAGATTGAGGGATTTGAAGCTCCTTCTAGGCTATAGGAAATAAGAGTTCCTAGAATGTAGAGGTCTCATCGAGTGGGATGAAACAAAAGATTTCTTAAAGGGACCTAGTGAATTCCCTGAAACTAAAGACTCTTCTGTAACATAGTCAAACTAAAATATGTTAAGGGTTTCTTGAAACCCATGTTCTTCCATCTCTTTGTCTAGTTTGTAACCATTCAGAACATCTTTGCTTTGCACAAGAGTTTAAATATCCCTCTTTTCTTCTTTGGATAATAGTGGATATAGTCCTTGCTAAAGATGATGTATTACATTATGCCATTGTGTCTTTGAGCTTGAGTTTTTGCCAAATTTAACTGTAGAACCATTAAAAGGCCTCTAATAAACTGTTTTCTTTGTATCTTCCTAGGTCTTGTGTGTCTAAAGTATTTTGTTCTTGCTTGATAATGTGATTTTTCCATACCTTGGATTGACCAAATAGATAGAGATCCATATTTCTTGATAAAATATGGAGCATGGTTGTATAAAATATGTTGCATAGTTAACAAATAAAGAAATTCAATTAGAAAACCCTATATGAGTTAGACAATAAAGACACATACATATGCAAAATTCTTACCATATAGTGAGTGAAGTGTTGATTACCCCAAGCTTGTGTCATTACCTTTTTAAAATGGTTCAATTGGTTTTTGAAGTCTTCGAGATCATCATTATTCCACTCTATTTTATCACAATAAAAGAATACTTTGTCTAGTGTTTCCCAAACATTGGCTTTTCTATTCTGAGCTTATCCATTATCAGTATGATCCTCAACTGTATTATGTAGGCACTTCCATTGATTGTATCTAATAGTTGAGCCACCATTCCTAGAGTTTATCTTACCAAGTCTCCCATGAAAGTCTAGGAACCTTCTAGCCTTCACTCCACCAATAGATGGCTTTTTGGGGACACAATTGCCATCCTTGGACTTTTGAAGATTTGGTTCAATAACAACATTACCACCATGCAAATAAATTGTAGATAAGACTTTTTCAATCTTTGTTATAGCATCTATTCTAACTAATAATGGCTTTAGCTTTCATGCAAATCCTATCTAAATATGAACAAGCTTTTCAATTATCCTACAAAGTGCATGAAGTGTATAGATATGGGCAACATTCACTAAAGGAATATCTAGGACTGGCTTAAACTATGGATCCTTGTTGTGCCTAGAGGGTGCCCTATTCCAATTGCTTGAGTTCAACTCTATGGTTGGGGACATGAAATATAGGCAATGAGATCTAGAGTTGGCTCTCTTTGATACATTGTACATATATTTAAGTGTCTTTAAGTCACCAGCTATGTGCCACTCAATCTTATAGTTCCTAAATCCTACAACAAATAGCTCTTCTCCTTCTTGTTGTCTCTTAATAACATCAAGTATTGGTGTTGGATGAAAAACCCAATACAATATATCAAAATCCTTTGTATCTACTTCGAATGCTCCTAGCCACTAGATGTTGTGTTCCGATTGAACACTAAATGACATTGAGTGATTGTAATGATCTGATGAATGTGCTTTATTAATCAAGGTAATAGAGACCCTCTCTAGTTTTGTGCATTTTAGAATCTCACTTTCATCAAGTTTGACAACAAATCTAGCCACTCATTGTACCTCTTCTAGTGACAAGCCATAGAATCTAATCATTAAGCATTGTAGGGTGGGCAAGTCAAGGAACATATTATTAAAGTTATTGAATACAACTTCCTTTTTCTTGCCCTTGAAGCTAGCCTTGATATGGAAAGGCTCACCCAGAATCTCCATTATTTTGTTATTCACTCTCTGTCTAATAGTTCTAATCACAGATGGCCTTGGAAGTATGCAATTACGTACTTATCCTTGCTTCATATTTGACTATAAAAGCTAGAAAAGTTGTATATAAGCATCTTGATTGATACCAATATTATCTAGTGTCTTCTGCACTAACTCAATATCCAAAGAGAGATCATTTATAAATGACTCCAAGCATTGTTTCTTTACATTTTTAAATTTTTTCTTCTCCAAAATATCTTTTGAAACTACTGAAGGAAGAAGATAATAAAATTGAGATGCTTTTAAAGAATCCCTTTCACTTGCATTCGGTTGAAGAAGAAACCTAAATAAAATCAAAATCACAAATCAATACAATTAATTATAAACAAAGTCATATTTCATATTTTTAAAGTGGAAAAAAATGTACCTTGATACTTGGATTCTTTTACTACAACCACCTCTTCCTCGTCTGAGACTCTCAATATTTCTAAGAGCCTTTTGTCAATTTTGAAGTCCTAAAATAGTTTGATTTCATTGATAAGAATTGATGTGTTTCTCCAACAAATGAATCCTCTGTTGATAGCCTTCTAGCTTCTGTAGCAACTCCTTGTTATGTTTTGATCAAACATGGTTCTCCAATTTGAGGACATCCTTTTTTGCAACCAAGTTAAGTGTATAGCCTAGAAATCCATTATAACCATCACCAATGAACCTCAACAATGAAGAGCTATTATAGAAAGATAGAGTGCTATTTTTGCTAGAACACCATATTGGGGAATATGAGAATTTTCCATAAGTTTGGGACATGTAGTCAAATCTTTGGATTTGTCATAGTTTGAACACTATAACTCCAAACCGAGCGCTCTATAGCTCAATAGATTCCATTTTTCAAGCACTTTCCAATGATAAGTCACATCATATGGTTTTGAGAAACTTATGGGCATGTTATCCAGGTGCCACCTTTTTAGTATTCAAAAAATGAAAATTGGGAGATTTCCAAACTCACTAATATTATGTTCTAGGATCTTTGGGATATAGCCTACCATCTAACCAAAGATCAAGATTCTTCTTTCCTTCAAACATGAGTATATGTTTCGTAGACTTTATAATAGTAATGGGTTTTGTTCTCTTCCTTATTGGTTCATACTCACTATCCAACTCAATATGAAGATGATAGAGAGGCCTTTTACTAGAGCCACAGAGATCATTGGACGACTGATCCATAGCTAAGGATGTGATTAGAAAATTGGATTGAAAAGGTATGCGAATTAGAAACAAGAAGGAAAACGAAGAAAAAACTAGTAAGGATGGAAAAGAAAGAAGAGAGTGAGAATGGAGGAAAATAATCAAATGTTGAACAAAATTCAAATTGAATATTAGTTTTCACTTTAATGAGGATGAGTAAGATCTTCATTATGACAATCTTTGTCACCTTTATGGCGGCCTAGATTTCTAGGTTTGATGTGACCATGAGAATATCATGACAATGACTTATTAACAATTTTTGATATATTTACTTATCAAAATATAAATGTTTTTAAAAATATAAAAATTAATTTTATTTTCTAAAATATTTACTCTCTCTAGGATTGCTTACAAGGCATTTTTGAGACCTCAAAACTCCCCTAATGTGTAGGTTAGGGTAGGGCAACGCATGAATTGCCTGCCATAGATATATGTGGGAGCTCACACTCAACCGCTAAGACCCACGGACCGCTTATTGCTTCAAGCGTTCCAAGCCGAGCACTAATGGCCACCTCTCACATAGCCAATGCGCTATCTATCTACGGGTGTAGTGAGCTTACCTCCATGCCCGATTGAGTTACCTCCTCTCCTAAACACTCCGGTAGCTCCATGATCCAAGTAAGCTCCATCCTCAAGCTCCACGCTCCAAGATCCATTACCACGAGAAAGAGAAGAGAAGAGAAGAGAAGAAGATAAGAGAGGAGAAGATGGAGAGCTTCTCCACCCCGGTCCCTCACCCTCACACACTCACTTTGTCACACTCTCACACTCCACTCCCTCTCTCAAGCACAAGCTTAAGCAAGCAAGAATAAGAAGAGGAGACCCACTTTTGGCCAGACACAAGAATGAGCTTCTCATTCACTTTTCAACTTTATATACAAAATCCCAAAACCCTTTTGGGCGGTCATCCCCATCCTCTTTTTCACATGGCCGCCTAGGGCCTTCTTCTCATTGTCCTCCTATCTTTCTAGCTTCCTTCCTACCGCCCACCTACCTTTACAAATTGCACAAGTGAGAGCCCAGAACTCTTAAAATAAATCATGATGCGCCTTGCACTTTTCCACAGAAGTATAGGCTCGCGCTTTTTCTCGTGCGCCTTTTTTCTTGATTTAGGACTTTTCTGTACTTCTTGTGTTTCCAAATTCTTCTTGGCACACCTTCGTCTTCCGTTCCACTTTTGCCTTGCCCTTGTTCTCCGCTTTAGATTTTTTAGATTTTCTAGCTTGTTCATTTGGCGATTACCACTATAAATGCCTATATTATCTTTTAGAACGAAAATACCAAAATTTTCATAAGGATAAAATAGACTTCAAATTCACAAAATAACTTGTAGATCCAGAAAAAGAGTTGCAAGTAGGAAGCGAAATAAGAATAAGGTAGGACCTTAAAAGAGAAAGAAACCCTAAATTTGGGTGGGGTTACTTCCTATGCTAAAAACACATGATGCTGTTTCTTTTTATTTGTGCATGCATTGATGGTTGCACAGGAAAGTTTGATTTTTTTTACAACAGTTAGACATGATTGTAAATATATAATCAAGATAATAATAGGAAAGATCATACTATGCATCCTCCATGGCTAGACACAGAATCTTGCTCTAAGGGAGATTGTTTTGTATTACTGCGAGGAGCTTTGGACCGGCCCTAATGAGACAAGAGGTTGCTCGATGATGAGGAATCCATTAGGTAGGAGAAGGCGGGAGTGCCAGGGGGCTCTTGCCATAAATTTCTCGATCGGTCCTAGGAATTTCCCGACCCTCACATGAATCAAGATGGGATCTTGGAATCCTTGGTAGTACTAGTGAAGGGACAGAAATCTTGGAGGTATTCTTTTATTCTGCATAGACAGAAGGGATTTTCCATTGAACAGAGGTTTATCTTCTATGTAGGCAGAAGAGGAAAATCATTCTAGATAACTTTGCAAAATAATAAATAAATATGTTTTACCAAAATACTATTTTCTCTGTCTTTGTATTGTGCCGTAAAATTATGCGAAGGAACCTGTGATAATGGGTTAATTAACAAAACTGCTTTCATATGTCATAACTTAATGTGATAGGTAATTATAAAACTAAAGAAAACCATTTGTGGGAAGCGAGTGAGTAAGATCCCTGATGGATCTATCCTACAGATGGGTGGTCCCAATTAGTTGGGAGCTTCTCTTAAGAGATTGAACGAAATGCTAATTAGAAAAAAGTAGGTAGAGCCGACCGTTGACTTACATAGGGTTAGTTCTAAAACCCTTGATCAGTAATTATCTTAGGGAAAGGGTGCAGCGGCTATGCTAGAACTCCGTTAAGGTTCCCTGAATCCTAACCAATTGCTAGAAAAGAGTGTTTCACTCCATGAACCAAGGGTAACTACCAATCGCTCCAATTAGACGAGAAGCCCTTGTGGGACACCTCCATGGAGCTAGTTGATGCATTGAAACCTCAATTGTCAAATTAGGACCCTGAGCTTGCAAGTTGATCCTCATGGGGACATCCGATATACCTTTCATTACAGGGTGGACTCTAGGAAACCTAGGCGATAGACTGCGTACATTCTCGCGAGTGCCAGGTGAAGCCGTCTAGGATAGTTCCTCAATGGACCACTAAAACATGCTGCCAAAGGAATTGTTAGGTAGGCATGTGACACGTGGTATCACAATATATTTAAAATAAAAAATATCTATGGTTTTTAATACCAATTGTGCTAAGTAATAATCAATCTACTAATTGTTAATAAGGGATAAACTTTGGCAGAATAATGAAGCCTGAAATATACACATCTACGCTTTCCACAGATGACGAGTGGAGCAAAGAAATGATGAAGATACTCGATCGCCTATATGATCCATTCCTTGTGAATCACGAAAGAAGATGGGAGCGTTATTGTTACTAATCTGAAATGCCTTGAATGGAAGGAAAATTTAAAAGTAGTTGAGGATGTCTGTCTAGAAGGAATCCACTTATAATTACCAGTGGTCGACAAATATGTCTAGACCGTTATGTCTATGACAAGGTACTGAAGGTAATCCCAGCACATATCCAATGGTCTATGGATCAAAACCAAGTGGAGAAAATTATTATAGACCAATAATTGAAGCAAAACAAAGCTTTGCAAGGACTAAGAATGCACAAAAGGGATCTCAAAACAACACTTACAATAAAGTCCTTTCAAATGAACAAATGAGGGATATGAGGGCCAAAGGGTTATGTTTCAATTGCGAAGAAAAGTAGACACAAGACCATAGGTTCAAATGCAAATCCAAAAATAGCAAGCTTAACTTTGTCATCATCGATGAGTCGGATAAGGATGAAAGTGAAGAGGGGAATATATTTCATGTGGAAGAAAATCCTATGGTTGAAGACATATGGTGAAGAAATGCATGACAAGGATGAAGGAAATAATGATGAATTTTATGATATTATGGACAATTTTTCTTTTGATCTGGGTGGTTCTTTATGCACAATCTCTCATGATGCATGGACCGATTATAAAGGAGAAAACATCCTTAGACTTGAGGGACTAATCAATGGTAGAACAATTCATCTTTTGATTGATACAGGCAGCACCCATAGTTTCATTAATACCAAATCTTTGCATGGATTGAGATTTCTTCCTCAACAAATGCAAGTGCCATTGAAGATTCAAGTGGCTAATGGAGCTTATGAATCAAGTAATGAAGTATGCCTATATACTCCTATTACTCTATCTTCTTCATGTATTATAAAAGTGAACTTAATCACTTTGGAAATGGGTCCATAGATATTGTCATTGGCTGTGATTGGTTGAAAACCATTAGAAATTTTTTTTTGGACTTGCAAAACATGCTAATGGAATTCCAATGGAATGGATAGCCTATAATATTGAAGGGCATTGGTCAAAAGCAAATGGAACTCATCTCTATGAAGAAGATGCATAAAGAAATCAATGCAGGTCATGCATATTCACTCTTTTGCTTGCAAAAGTAGATGAAGGGGGCATTCATCAAATAAGCCATCATCTTTTTCAAAGCAAAAGGATCCAAGAATGGAAGAGCTATTGGAGGAATACAAATATTAAATTTAGCAACCATCATATTTGACTCCAAAGAGAGAGGTAGACCACCCTATTGACTTGCTACCCAACAACACAAAACCCATAAACAAACCTCCCTATCGCTTGTCAAAGTTTGAAAGGGAAGAGGTGGAAAGACAAGTTAAAGAGTTGTTGCAAATGGGTTTAATTCAGCCAAGTCAATCTCCATTTGTCTCTCGTGTGCTCATGGTTAACAAGAAAGATGGATCTTTTTGCATGTGCATTGATTATAGGGAGCTTAACAAGCCCACAGTGAAGAATAGATACCCGATTCCTCGCATTGATAACCTCTTGGATGAGCTCAAAGATGTAAAGGTCTTCACCAAGATTGATATTTGTTCAGGCTATCATCAAATTGGAATAAAGGAAGGGAATGAGTATAAAACAGCCTTTAGGACTGAAAGAGGGTTATACCACTTCTTGGTCATGCCATTTGGACTTTCAAATGCACCCGCTACTTTTCAAGCACTCATGAATAAGATATTGTAGTCTTTTTTGTTCAAAACATTCCTTGTATTCTTTGATGATATCCTCATTTATAGAAAATCCAAGGATGAGCATTTGATGCATGTGTAAGAGGTCTTTGACACATTAAAAAGACATACTTTTTGCCAAAATGTCAAAGTGTTCTTTCATAGAAGATGAAGTGAAATACTTGGGTCACATTGTGGGAGAGCAAGGCATTTGTGTGGATCCTAACAAGGTGAAATGTGTCAATGAGTGGCCTACTCCTACGAATTCTACTTCCTTGAGAGGTTTCCTTGGATTATCTTCATTCTATACGAGGTTTATAAAAATTTATGCTCATGTGGCAGCTCATTTGACCAATAGGTTGAAGAAAGAATATTTATTTTGGGACTCCATAACCGACAAGAGCTACAATGAGCTGAAATCTCTATTAGTTTCAGCACCTATTCTTGTAAATCCGGATTTCTCTAAGGAATTCATTATATGTGTGGATGCTAGTGGAAGAGGAGTTGGGGCTGTTTTGTATCAAGACCATGGAGTTATAGCCTATGACATTCACAAGCTTGATGACAAGGAGTGTCAATTACATGTCTATGAATAAGAGATGTTGGCAGTTTTGCATGCTATCAAAAAGTGGCATCACTATATATATGGCAGCCATTTCAAGGTAAAGAGCGATCATTGTGTATTGAAATACTTCATTTCTCAACCAAATTTGTCCCCTAAACAAAGGAGGTGGCTAGCTACTCTTCAAATCTATGATTTTGAAATATCCTACATGGCTGAAAAAGATAATGTTGTGGCAGATGCTTTATCACGTATGTGGGCATGTTCTTTATCTTCAATTTCAATTGTACATAGGGATTGAATTCATAACATCTAAGAAGAATATTTACTTGGTGAGGAAGCATCGAAGATGATGAAGGAATTTCAACAAGGAAAAGGAGAAGAGTATCCCAATTTCAATTGGCACAATGGTCTTTTATGGTATCAGGTACAGTCTACTTGACACCACAATCCTCTTTCAAAGACCATATTTTGCATGAGATGCATTCTTTACCTTTAGAGGGTCATCATGGGCCTTTCAAAACATTTGATAACATCCATAAGAGCTTCTATTGGAAGGGCATTTGGTGGGATATCAAGGATTATGTGATGCAACATCTTTCGTGTCAACAAAATAAAGACTCGTCTCTTCTACCCGGGGGCTTACTTCAGTCACTCCCTATTCCTCAAGGCAAGTGGACTGATATCTCTATGGATTTTATTGTGAGATTGTCTACGGCTAAGCAAGGGTCGAATAGCATTTATGTGGTAGTTGATCGGTTGACTAAATCAGCCCATTTCATCCCTACTAAGGCCCAATTTACAACAAATCAAGTGGCTTAACAATTCATGGAATGTATTTTCAACCTTCATGGTTTGCCAATGAAGACTTTCTCTGATCGCGACAGTAAGTTTATGGGTAGTTTTTGGAGGAGTGCGTTCTCTTCAATGGGGACTCTTTTGACTCCTAGTACCGCATATCACCCACAAACGGATGGGGGCAAACCGAAAGAGTTAACAAATGGCTAAAAGTTTATTTGAGGCACTTTTGCCATGAGACACAAAATGCATGGGACCAATGGCTCCATCTAGCATAGTTTTATTACTACAATACTTACCATATGAGCATTTGAATGTCTCCTTTTGAAGCTTTATATGGCTACAAAGTACAAGTACCCTCAGTATTTTTTCATGAAGATGTAAATCCAAAAGCCCGTGAGGAGTTGGAAAAGATGGAGGCTCTTATAAAGCAATGCAAGGACAACATTTTCAAAGCTCAAGAGACAATGAAGATATATGCGGATGAGAAAAGAAGACATGTGGAGTTTGAGGAAGATGAATGAGTATTTTTGAAGGTTCCCAAGTCATGTTATGCTTCTCTTAAAGGAGGACACAACAAACTTGCTCATAGGTTTTATGGTCCTTATCGTATTATCAAGCAAGTTGGGGATCTTGTTTATCAACTAAATTTATCTTCAAACACAAGAATCCATAATTTCTTTCATGTTTCTCAGCTTATAAAGTATGTGGGTCCTCAAATTCAAGTTCTTGAAGAACTACCTCCCTTGGATGATGATGGTTTGATCATATATGAGCCCGAGAAGATTATTGGCAAGTGGGAGAAGGTTTTAAGGAACCGTATTCTTGTGGAATACCTAGTCAAATGGAAGGTTTTGCCTATTGAAGAGTCTTCATGGCAACAAGCAACATATTTGGAACAATTTCCATGGCTTAAGTAAGAGGACAGTTCATAAATAGGGCAGTAAATAGCTTACTGTATTAACTTTTTGTGTGAAAACTAATTGTTTCATTGGCATCAAAATTTGATTTGAAGGCATGGCTGGATACTACATGTTGTCCTCTACATTTCTATATCTTGCATGTGGAAATAGGCCACTTCTAGCTCAAGATATGGCCAATTTTGTACTATAGCCTGTTTTGGACAGTTTACAGCAGTCTCTTCCATTTATATGATCCTTATTCATCAACTTCTTTGATCTTCATCAACACGGAGCTTCATTACAGCATGATTCCAAATGATTTAAGCCATCTTTGTAATCATCTTTATAATTTGTTCCCAATTCAGCTTTGAGGACAAAGCTCTTTTAGGCTAAGATGGCTTGTAATAAAGTATAAGTCACCTTAGTCTAGACTAGGGTAGGGGATTAAGTATAAAAGGGGGAGATGTAACTTGTGAGGGATATTTTCGCCATTTTATAGCAATACATGCTTTGAGGTTCCTTCCTCCCACCATCTAAGAGGGTGCATGCTCTTATCCACCAAGCTATGGGGTGCATACCATATCCCACTTTGACATGAGGTGAGTAATCATGTTGCAGCTTACATCTATGATTCTCAGCTTTCCATGGCAATACTATTTTATGCTTAGCTACCTTGGCTATGGATTCCTTGCAAACATGGAGCATTTCTTGTATTTTTTTGCAAGTATGGTGTATTTCATAAATTTTCGGTTATATGTCTTACTATGAGAACTAGTATATTACAATCACAAATTATAATCCTCGGTATATAAGAGACATTGAGATGCAATTGCCAAATGATACTATTCATAATTAAACTAATCAAGATTTTCTTTTATTACGAGCAAAGACCCACAAAACTCCAAGGGAGTTATCCTCAAGTATGAAATTCTTGCTTAAATTCAATCCAAACTAATCCCCAAGGAAGAGGGAATCTAGGAAGACTATTGGAAGTATTGCTACTTATGCTGATTTGTCTCAAAGTTATATTGCCACTTATGCTTATTTGTCTCAAAGTTATATTGCCACTTATGTTGATTTGTCTTGAAGTTATATTGCCACTTATGTTGATTTATGTTGAAGTTATTTTGCCACTTATGCTAATTTGCCTCGAAGTTGTTTTTACCACTTAGGCTTATTTGTCTCAAAGTTATTTTGCCACTTATAGTTATTTTGTCACTTATGCTAAATTTCCTCGATGTTATTATTTTTGGAAAGAAAAGTTTTTTCTTGGAAATAAAATTGTTAAGAGTTTATGTATAATGCATTAAAAGTAAGATGTTTGTGATTGTAAGCTAGATATTGATCTTTCCTAAAATCATCAAGCTAAAAGATGGATGATTGAGTACAAATCACCGACTGAGACAGTATTCTGGTGAACACAGAACGTCGGACTGAGGTAGTGTTCTTGATAGCACTAGACTTCCCCAAGGCCAATGTGAATAAAGCCTACTTCAAGGGGTTTTTCTTTTTTTGTTTTGTGTTAGTGAGTTTAGACCAATCATGACAAAGGTCTTGTTGTAGGGAACTCTTGTCGACAGGAGGAGGTGACAATACTAAGGGGCTTTGGTCATAAACTCCTTAGGCTCTTACAAAGTGCCAACTACCCTTCAATTTCTAGATTGTGTTCTGGAAGTTCCAATACTAGTTGGGGAACGGAACCTGGGGTTCAAACAGAAGACATTGTAAAAGTCATTTTTTTGAAAGGAACTATTAAGAAGGAATTGATTTACTCTATTTTTGTATCGTAAATTGAAGGTATGTAATGAATTTGTATTAGGAGATAATTCAAGGAATCTGATTTTATATGTTGAACCTAAAGTGGTGGGTAATTAAATAACTAAAACTACTCTTTCAAGGGAAGCGGGAGGATGGACCCCTAATGAATCCAAACCTATGGCTAGGTGGTCTTAGTAAGCCGAGAGCTTTCCAAAGAAGGAATAAAAATTGCACTTGATGGACCATTAGAAACCAAAAAGAATGACTCATATCACTTTAGAATCTTCTAATATTAATTAGCCGCTAGTAATAGATTAGACTAGAAAACCTCATGTCGATCCTCGTGGGAGCGGCTGGAACTTCCACTATGGGGGTAGACTCAAGTGAGCCTGTTAACAAACTCTAAGGGTTTTATCAAAATCCCAGACGACGCTTCCTAGGACATCTCTTGATGGGCTACTAAGAACGTACCACCAAGGAATAGCTCGGGTGGCACGCTACAATTTCAATAGCAATGGGAAGATGAAAATGATTCTTTACCTGAGGGATAGATGAAAATGATTCTTCACCTAAGGGATTAGGTTCAAATTATGAGTAAACATTGTAATTATTTATTGATGTGGTACTTTCTAGAATGTGAGCTCATTATTCACTCCTTTCTAGGCCTAGGAATAGTTCTCACATGCTAAAAATAGCTTTTAAAAAAGAAAAAAGTATGTGTCCCTGAGAGACGTTCTTTTTAGCTCAAATTTTGAGAGAAATGGATCTATTATTAAATTCCCTTTTAGGAGTATTTTAGAAGTAGCATCTTGCAATCATCAACCATTTTCATTTGTAATGTTTTCTATCTCTATCAAATTGAAGCTAAAACTAAAGCTAAACTCTCCAAGGCAAAGGTAGAGGCAACCAAATCAAACATTGTAAGTGCATAAACCAACTTGTTTTTTCTATATAGCAAATAAAATATGAATACTTTTACCTCTGAGTGCCATTTCTTTAATTATTATTGTGTTTCATCCAAAATGTTTGAAAATTTGTCATACGAAATACGAATTTAGTAGCTTTGTTGATTATTGTAGCTTAGTAAATCGGATTTCTTACATCAAGTCTCATTTAGTATCATGTTGTACTTGTATGAGGCCCATCACATGGATGAAGGTCTCTAAGTAGACCTTTTGGCACTCATAGATCTCATTCAATATGATATGGAAACTTCCATACTAACACTATATTAGGAAATTTGGAAATTCTCATACAGTTTGGGAATTCCCAATATAGTTAATATTTAGCCACATTATCAAATCTTGTTCCCTTACTTGAAAGTGGAGTTTATCCTCATTACTATATAGGTTATCTTTCCAAGTCCCACTTTGAAGCATGGGTTAAGATTTAGCCACATGGCCAAATCTTTACCCCTTATTTGAAAGTGAGACTTGGGAGATTCCCAAATTCACTAATATGGTGTTCATTTGGTCGATACCTCCCATTATCTAGGGACTCCTGTGGAATTCTGATACATGCCACCTATCAACACAACTCTTATCTTGAAGTTGAGGAGGCACTATAGAGCATCACATCTTATTTCTTTTTTGTGTATTATCATCTTTAGAAGTGTGATTCTTGGCATGGGAAAAGGACTGGATGGGCTTGTTCAAGCCATGGTTAAATGTCACTCTATTGGAATGTTGTCATATGAAATGTGAATTAGTTGTATTACTGTCTAGTGCCTTTTTTTAGACTCATGTTTCACATATCAAGGATTAGGTTTTTCTCCTTCAGAGAAAGGGTAAGAGAGCAAGGGTGAAGATGCTATATATATGGATACAGAGGTTGAAGAGAATGCAACGATATTTTAAGAGGATGTTGAGAACCAACTGATGCAAGGTTTTGATCCTAGTGTGCTCAAGAGTCAAAACATCACAAAGATATAAGAAGAGGAGAATGAATTGAGTAAGAGATTGAAGAAGGCACCTTTGATTGTATCCTTATATTTTCTACCTACCTTGTCAACAAAAAAGGATATGTATTGCTTTTCAACTTCTTTTTAATCTCAGAGAAGATTACCACTTAGCCCTCCTAGTAGCATGGGGTACACTAATAAGGAATTCATAAGTGTGAACCATGCCACTAGTAGTTCTATATTTTGAGGGGAAGAATTTTCAAGATAGCTCAATGGCCTTGCACACATGTATCAATGAGATTGTGGAATATGGGAAGAAGGGACTACCTACAAAAGAAGAGTTCTTAGAGGTGCAAAAGAGACTTTCCATTGAGGGCATGGAGTATGGAGACACACTAAAGCAACCATTAGAGGAGAGGCCAAAGAACTCAATAAATCTCTATGATGAGAATGTTCTTGAAGATGATGAAAACCCAAATGTATTAAAAAAATTTCCAAGATCTTCCTAGGCTTGATAGTAGGTATTAAAGATAAGTGACTTTAAGCTTTTTATCAATTGACAATAATTTTTTTTTCTTTCTTATGAAAATTGAAATTGAAGGTCCTAATAACTTTCTTGGTAAAGCTAAGGGCTCTAGGCCACTGAAGCTTGGAAAAACTCAAGGACTTGGCCACTATATTGCAAGCTTAAATAATCAAATTGTTGCAATTTATCACAACAGATTCTCAAGATCTCCAAGTTTGCCAATGATAGCATTAAAAGTTATTTGCAAATTCACTATATTTGAAGTTTTAAATAGAGGGATTGAGAATATTATTTTGGTGGAGAAGGAAGAAGCCATAAGGGTTTTTTGCTACATGCCGAGCTATAGTGGGTCTAAAACTAGATACTTTGGAGTCCTTAGCTCCTAATTACTCTCCATGAGAGATGCAAATAATTTGAAGCTTCTCCCAGCTTACAGAAAGCAAGAATTTTGAAATGTAGAGATCTTATTGAGTGGGATGCATCCAAGCATTCCTCTACAATAGAGACAAATTGAAAGATCCTAAATAATTAAGGGTTTCTTGAAACCCATCTTTTGCCTTCTCTTTGTTTAGTTTGTAACCATTCAAAAAAACTCTACTTTGCACAAGAGTTTCAATATCTCTCTTTTCTTTTTCCTGTGTAATCATTTGTATGGTTTTTGCCAAAGATGATGTATTGCATGATGTGGTTGTATCTTTAAGATTGAATTTATTCCAAATTTGTTTATAAAACCATTGAAAGACCTCTATAGTCTATTTTCTTTGACTCTTCCTCCTTCATGTCTTGTATGCCTAAAGCATTTTGTTCTTCCTTGTTAATGTGACTTTTCCATGACTTGGGTTGATCATATAGATAGACTTTCATACTATTTGATATGATATGGAGCATGGTTGTATACAATATATTGCACAATTAAAAAACAAAGAGAGTTAGTTAAAAATCTCTTATGAGTTAGACAATGAAGAAACATATCAACTTTTTACCATACAAACATAAGAACTTCTTACCATATAGTGAGTAAAGTATTGATTATCCCAAGCTTCTATCATTGCCTTTTTAAAAAGGTTTAATTGGTCTTTAAAATCTTTAAAATCATCATCTTTTCAAGCAATTTTATCGAAATAAAATAATATTTTATCTAGTGTTTCCAAAACTTTGGATTTTCTATTCCAAGCAGCTTGTCCATTATCAACATGATCCTTAATTGCATAATGTAGGGATTTCCATCGATTATATTTGATGGTTGAATCCCATTTTTAGAGTTAATCTTGCCAAGCTTTCCATGAAAATGTAGGAACCTTATAGTATTCACCCCACTAATAGATGGCTTTTTGGGGAGACAATTTCCATCCTTGGACTTTTGAAGATCTAGTTCAATAACAACATTATCTCGGTGCAAACCAATTGCAAATAAAACTTACTCGATCTTTGTTACAGCATCTTGTCTAGTTGATAAGGGTTTTAGTTTCCAAGTAAACCCTATGTAAAGATGAATGAGCTTTTTAATTATTCTATAGAGTATATGAAGTGTATGTATATGAGCATTGGCTAAAGGAATATGTAAATTTGGCTTGAATTGTGGGTCTTTGATATGCTTGGAGGGGGCTCTATTCTAGTTGCTTGAGCTCAGGTGCACAGTTGGACATATGCAATATAGGTTGGAACATCTAAAGTTTACTCCTTTAGACACATTGTACATGCATTTGTAACATGTCAGCTGTCCAGGCATGTTTTTAGTAGTCCATTGATAGATGAGTCTAAGCGACGCTACCTGGCACTCCCACGGAATGTCATGGGGTTTGTCGTCTTCCAGTTTCTCGAGTCCGCCTTGCAACAGAACATTCACAGCTGAACCCACTAGGATCGACCTAAAATCTGGGTTTCTAGTGGTCAAGGTCTCCTGACAACATTCTAGCATCGAGTCCTGGACATCCTACTTTATGCAGAGATACCCAAGACGAAGCAGATCCATGTTGCACTTGGTTCAAAGAGAATGGGAAACAAGAGGGATGTGCTACTCAGTCCCGTGGGGCATAGTCCCATTCCAGTCCCCTAAAATGATGTGAATCAGGATCTAACCTAGCACTACCTAAGGACGAACAATGGTAAAACCTTGTGAGAAGCCTCCCAGTTCTCTCGGACCACCCTGCCGTAGGATGGACCCATCTGGGTTCCACCCACTCACTTCCCTCAATAGGCGTTCTTTAGTTATCTAATTAGGTCCTATCACATTTATGTGTGATATTGAAAGTTAGTTTCCTTAATTAAGCCTTTTAGAGAATAGGGTCATTCACATAACTTATATCACAGACACAAATATAGAGCAAGCAGTCCTTTTGACAAAAAAGTTCAGACAAGTTCCTTAACTTATCTTCAAGTTAATCTTTGTCTCCTACCCATACAAGAGAAGCTATGTATCCCTTCTATCCAATAGGAGTACCCGATCCAAATCACATGGTACTATCATCTTTCAGAAAACATTCCTTTATTCCCATGGTAGCTTGCCATCACCACATACCTCTGCCATGCATTACCATCAATCACAAGCACTTGGAATAATCATCCAAACCACAATCGAACAATTAGTTGAATGTAACAACATTTAGGGTGTTATTCGATTGACCAACAGAACAATGGTACTCTTTTCCAAACATTGCAAGAATAGTTGCAATGAACTTCCCATCGCATATCTACTCTCCCCCTTGGGGGTCAAAGAGTGATACTAAGCAAAATTTTAACTTGTATTTATCTTCCTTTCCCCTAAAGAATGCAAGAAAATTTGTAAATCAACTCATGGTTTGGTAGCACAAGGTAACTCTTTAATCGTTATTCAATGTGAAACCTTCACAGGACAGATGCAAGAGTTTTAATGTAAGATCCTTTCATGTACCATTGAAGTATGTTTTGTTTAATCTTTCCCATGCACGTACCATCTATGTGCATAATCCTTAGGGTAACCTTGCGAACCCTAAACAATATTGTCCTAGGTGAGGATTAATTGAAGGCTTATCGATGCTTAATACTTTAGAGTCTCATATGCTACTTATGCTATGCATGGATTTTAATGCATAGCAATGTGAAGCAATTTACTTCTCTTGACACATGCACTTCGCAAACTCCATCTTCGAATATCTGAGATGAAATTTATCATTTCAATAAACCTATTCTCATGCGGCATAGTATGGACTAATGCATCTCATGCAGAAATCAAAGCAAGCATCCATCAATTTGGAAATACATTACTTATGACCGGTATTGCAGTTGGATTGGTAGTAATGCCTTCGCCCGAGGTTTCGTTGCAGATTATGGGATTTCCGCCTACATTTGAAATTCTTTGCTTGGGGCCATTCATGAACGTCCCTTTCTTGTATGTGCAATGCCCACGGGATTTTCAGCAATCTCCTTCTCAAATAGCGGGGCCAATAGGGGAGAAAGTTAAGCTTGTGGGGTGGAGATAAATCTTGCGGGGAATGGAATAACTCGGAAGAGAGACAAAGAAAAATGCATGTAGTCGCCCCCTAAGGAGGGAAAGGGAAGGAGACCCCTTGGATTATTCTCTCTCACCCTCTCTGTCACCTCTTTCTCTCTCTCTCTCTCCCTCTCTCTCTCACCCACTCTATCACTCTTTTTTTTCTCTCTCTGTGGCTTCAACATGGCTGGGCATCAAGTCCTCTCCTCCTTCCTTTCTATTAGCATTCCATTCAAAGCTTCCTCCTCCTTCCTCTTACGATGGGGGGAAGGGGTTTATAGGTGTTAGAGGTTGTATTATTGGGGGGGGGGGGGGGGGGGGGGGACCATGTGGAAGAGGTGGAGTGGTGGTGGTCTTCCCCACCACTTGTCGGATTGCATGACGGCTCGCTTGGTGGACTCGTTGAGGAGGGTAAGGAGGGGTGGTAGGCCTGTGGCCTCCCCCTCCATCAACGTCATCTCCCTCTTCTACGTCATTGTCTACTCCTTCTCCCTCCACGTCATCTCTATCATCCCGCTGTCGTCTCTTTTTTTTCCCCCGCCACATGTTTGGCGACAACAAAGGGGAAGGATTAATTTTTTTATTTAACTTTAATAAAGGGGGGGTTGCTACGTGAAGGGGATGGGGTAGTACAACATTTAAGTGTCTTTAAGTCACTAGCTATGTGCCATTCGATCTTGTAGATCCCTAACAAATAGCTCTTCTCCTACTTATTAGTTCTTAATCACATCAGGTATAGAAGTTTGATGGAAAAACCAACACAGTACATCAAAATCCTATGTATCTACTTCAAAAGCTCCTAACCACCAAATATTGTGTTTAGATTGAACATTATGTGACATTTAATCCTTAGTGCAATGACTTGATGAAAGTGCTCTATTAATCAAAGTAATAGAGACCCTCTCTAATTTTGTACACTTTAAAATCTCACTTTCATTAAGTTTAATCACAAACTTGACAACTTGTGCCTCTTCGAAAGACAAATAATAGGATTAGATCATCAAACATTGCAAGGTAGGCAAACCAAGGGAAATGTTATTAAATTCATTGTAAACAACATCTTTATTATTGCTCTAAAAGTTGAGCTTGATATGGAAAGGCTCACCCAAAACTTCCATCACCTTGCCATTGACTCTTTATCTAATAGTCTTCACCATAGATGGCCTTGAAAGAAAATAATTTTGTATTTGACCATGTTTCATGTTTGATTGTATTAGCCAAAAAATTTATGTATGTGCATCCTTACTAATACCAATACTATCCAAAGTCTTTTGCATCGGCTCAAAATCCAAAGAATGATGCCTAATAAAAGAATCCAAGCAATGTCTCTTTATTTTTTTAAACTTCTTCTTCTCAAGAATATCCTTTAGTATTGTTGAGGGCAAGAGATGATAATAAAGCTCAAATGTAAAAGAGTGGGGATAGACGGGTAGGACACGAGTTAGCATGGGAATACCCAGTTATATTGATAGGGTATATAAGGTGTTGAGAGACCCAATTAGGGCATCAGTTTTATCAATAATCAAGTCTCTTTTCTCCTTCCTTCCAACTTTCATTGCCTCCCTCCTCTTTCTCTCTCTTTTCCTGTCTTTCTCTCTCTTCTCCTAGTCTTTCTCTCTCCTCTACTCTCTTCTTCTCTCTCTTATGCAATCTTCTTCCTTCTCTCTCTCTTTTAGTTAGATTAGTTAGGTCCCCTTCATTACAATTGGTATCAGAGCTTAGTTTTTGGATCCTTCCTTTCTCTCTCCTTTCCCTCAAATCTAGTCTCATTTTCCAACAATAAAGCCTACTTTTCAGGTACATAGGTAGAGATGGCAGCTTTCTTGGAAGACACACAGGAGCTATGGTAGGAGGATTGGCCAAATCTAGAGGCAAGAAGACAAAAATCGCAGCTCGTTTTCAACTTTGAGGAACAGCAGGGACAAGAGCTGTATGAAGCAGTGATGGAGTACCAAGTGGTGCTGGCAGCCAAGCTACACTGTTCGTAGTAGGTTGTTTTACTTCTTTCCCATTAACTGCCTCTTTTCAGCATGATGAGGGAGCGTTTGGTTCTGAAATTGCATCAAATGAACTTGAGGGAGTGTCTAGTTTTGGAGTTGGAGCACATGAACTCCCAAAACTTGGCACCGATCTAATTGCCTTGTCCTTTCTCCTACCCATAGCATGTGAGTAGAACAATCGTACCAAAGGCCTGATGTTGAATCAAGACAAGTTAGGGCTTGCTCATAAGGGAGAAGCAGACACTCGTGTGAAGTCTAGAACTCTGTTGTGGTCATAATTGGATGATCAATTGGTGAGCCCACACACTGACATGAAGCCCAATGCTTCATCAACACGATGGGCTAGCTCCAAGTATCTGCTTCCCTGCTCACTGCCACTTGTGAAATCTAGGTTCCATTATGTAACCCTTTGCATGGCTACATAATATCTTGTTGCAAATGCCCTAAGTAGATTGAGAGTGGCCGCAGCTTGGCTATATGCTCTCACCATTCTGTTAAGGTCAGGCACTCTATTAGTATCTGTGAAAGCATCTTCATTCACATTATCTCCTCTATAGCTGGGTAAAGAGACCCCATTTTTCACCTCCATGTTATCAGATGTAGGCTTGGCAAATTGCCCAGCCATGCGTCCAACCTTAGCAACCGCCATTTGCTCACCAAACATGAGGATGACACCCATCTGAAGAAGCACTCAGAATGTATCCCTGATGTTGTTGGCATTGAACTCCTCGAAGCTTTCAACACAATCTCCTCCCTGCAAGCAGAAATGCACATCCAAGTGGGGCCTCCCCAAGGCACTCTTCAAGAGAGTGCGCCTCTCTTGCACATGGCACCAATCTAGTTGCCGCATTTGCCTTCCTGGACATGAAGGATTCCTGGATGTGAAGGATCTCTCCCTCTCCCTCTCTCTATCTGTGTTCTCCCCTTCACATGCAAATCTTGGCAAATTCTACAAGTTGCACAGCAAAGGGCATGTCAACAAAAGGTCGCTGAGCCTATTTCTTTGGATGAAAATCCCCTCTGGCAGCTTTGATGCCTCAGTCTCTACAACCCCCTTAAACACAATTAGGACACACACACCTTCATTACTATCCATGGCTTCTTAGCATCAGTCTCTGGTAAAGCAAAGTTGAAGGCACTGGAAGGAAGAAAGAATTTGAGCAAAGTTCACATGATCCAAAGGAATTTGATTTACATCATTGGAATACCTACAAATCCTGCTCAGCAGCGTTCGGGTGTTGTTCTACCCTCTCCTTTGGATTTGCATTTTGCACCTTTGACCACTAATGCACAGTGGGAAGATTTGGCACAAGATCCAGAGGTGCCAAAGTAAAAATGGGCACAAGCACCACTGTGCCATTAACATCAGCACCCATCAACGATCTCTGCAACAGTAAGCAAACTATGCAGTCACCTTTCACAAACAGTTACAGTGGTACAAATTGTATGAAACTCAATGCTACACATGGAGCCTCAAATCCAATTCTGCTCCCGTAGATGCATAGTCTCTTACTTGTGCCTTACAAGTAGAGCTTTATTTTGTAGGTGTTGAATGTAAAAACTCATGTTTATACTGAGGCTCAGGATGGGACAACAAAAACTTTTGATCTAGCAGCACATTAATCGGTTTGACCTGCCATTTTGTGGTGACCATTTCAGAATTCATTAGTAGCCATTTCAGAGTTCATGGTCTGCTGGAACTGCTCGCTAACCATGCACAATTCTACTGCCACAAACTCGTCACTAAGTTTAATTTCTCATCCAGGCTTTCTGAGGACAACAAGGTGAAGGCAAAGATATGACAGTCTAGTCGAAAACGTGAAAGAAGTAAGGCCATCAGTTGGAAGCCATTACAGAAATATGTATACACTCTCTGCATGCGAAGAGTTTTTTATCTCTGTCCCATTTGAACATTCAGCTCCTTTGGAACAATCTTTGTGATTGTTTTTTTTTTGTATCTGGCATGACCAAGATTGAATTCTTGTAGTTGAGCCATTAACACTTTCGGAGTGATCCACAGGCCCTTCAAGCTATCACAATGCTTTGAAAGTGAGGTGATACCAAACAGAAACAAAGTGATGAACATTATTTAGAATTGATTGCTATTGCTTCAAATGCATCAGAGATTGTTAAAAGTTTTCAAATTCGCTTTGTCAACAAACTGAAAGGGGTACTATTTACTCAGACCACCTTGGAGACTTTTGCACATGTTCACAATTGCATTTTGTCTTAGCACAAGCAACTGCTTACATCCAAACCTAAGGGAGGAGATCTAGAAGTGAGCTACAATGTTCTGGGTACATGAGGCATGTGGGGGACAGGACCAAACATTGTTCTTCAGCTTGTTGCTATTCTTATATTTACTATTCACAATGAAATTGGGGCTCTGATTCTCATCAACCTACCTATGTAGAGATACTTCAATGCTCTGTCATTTTGGAACATGCATTTACGGCCACATTTGAATGTGCTAGATGTATTATGCAACACTGTGTAGAACAGATATCTGTCTACCGCTGTAGATTAATAACATGCATATGATGATTGAACTTCTAAAGTCTTTTGGAAGAAACTTCTCTTTCTAGCCGGTAGAGTTTTGCCTGCCTATGGTGTTTTCATAGAGGCTTTGAAAGCTCCATGCCCTTTGCAGTGTGCATGATGTAGAGCCATAGCTAGCTGAGCTGGCAAGCTGCTTGAAGCAATCAACCTGTGACAATCTCGACTGGGATTCCTGGTCCTCAACTTGATGTATTTAGAAGAGTACAAGGCCTCAATGTGAATGCAGATTGTGGCAATGATTTTAGGCAGATGGAAGGGCCTGGTATGCAAAAGTCAGATGGCAAAAATTTTGGTCGGCAGATGCCTAGACATGGCATCAATGTTGCAGAAATGGTGGCAGCAAGAGAACTATTGATGCAAATGATGTATAGCTCTACATGGCATTGAGAACCACCATTGAGGCCCAGGATGTCTTGGAATAAGCACCTCAACATTGGGATAATGTATGCTCATTGAAGGAGTTCTTGTAGGGTGTTGCAGACAGCCAGTCCCACACAGTCAGCTTGCAAAAGTCAATTACGACACAACCTTCTTATTTGACTGAGTGCAGACCCCATAGCTCAATTCAAAGAGGGAATTCTCCCTTCCATCCAAACCAAAAATCTCCCCATTCTGCTTTACGGTTTGGGAGATACGCCAAATTTTGTGCTCAGAGGTATTGTGGGACAGGTAGCAATCCTACACAGTCAGCCCACAAAAGTCAATTACAACAAAGCCCTGATCATTTATTGTCAAAGATATTTTTACATAGCCTCATAGAATGGGTTGAGAGCTTTAATTTGAATCAAAAATTTTGGCAATCGAAGCTTCCTAGCTCAAGATATTGCCATTTCTGTAATAAGGGATCTAGTGGACTGCACTTAGGATGGCAAGCCACAAGGGAAAAGCAAAGGCCCAAGAGGACTTCCAGTGTGAAATAAGGGACTCCCGTTCCTCAATGAACGATCCTAGCTCAGCCCAAGAGGATCACAAAGACATGTTTGAAGATGGTGAGCCCCCGAGATGGACCTCTTGGCTATCTTTAACCATACTCTATGCCAACATGAGACCCATCATGCCGACCGACATCGAGAGTTGGAACAACACCATAGGGAGATGGAAACCCTCCAAGATCAGTGTCATTCTGAGATGATGGCCAAGATGGACTTACTCATCGAGCGCATGGGCGCCCTCATCCCCGCCATCGTACCCTCCCCGGCTCACCCTAAGGAGCATATTCCCCCCCGTGATGCCCCTTACCTTGGAGACCACGCGTAGCCCACAAGGTTTTGGTGGCACCCATGGCTTTCCCCATAGCACCTATGAGCTAGGTGAGCCCTCTATGTGACATGATGAACCCATTCTCCCATCACCCATGATGAACCCTTCTAGCCCATCCTTGGGACAGTAGCTCCCCCGTAGTGGAAGCTATATGCAAGGGCAAAATGCAAATTTTGGGCAACATAGTATGCAGGGTGCACATGAGCAACATGCAAATGGCAGTTTTGGGTAGCAAGGACCCAATGTTCAGTTTGGTTTGTATGTATTGCATGGGCAACATAGAAATTTTGGGCAGCAAGGCCCTAATGCAGATGCACATGTGCAGCATGGGAATTTTGGGTAGTAAGGCCCTAATAATCAGTTTGGCCCACATGTAATGCATGGGCAGCATGGCACCCATGGAAATTTTGGTCAACAAGGCATGTATGGGCATTCTCACAGGCATTATGAGTACCATGACCATTGGCATGGGTTGGATGTGCAAAGGTAAGTGCATGTGCCTACTTATGGTCAACATGCATATGATGAGTGTGAATATTTTGAGCAGCATGCATCTGATGACTATATATGTTCGTTTGAACTACATTCTGGTCACATACATGGACAACCATCTGGCCAGCATTATGTACATGGACAACATCATGCAAATGTATATGAATATGTACACAGGAAGCAACATCATTATCAACAATGGAGTGCTCGATATCATCATCCACTTGATCATTACTATAAGCAACATGCTCATCCTTATGAGCCGCATGATACTTCTCAAGAACGATGCCATGATGAGAGCATCTCACTGTTGCAGGCTCATGACTAGATGCCCCATCAGCCCAAGGCCCTTAACTTTGAATCCCCAGTAGTAGCCATGCATGTGAAACTCATGGGCATGAAATGCCTAGGGATTGATGCAGTGAATGTTGTATTGATTGCAGCCTCATCTGCTCTAGTCCGATTTGACCTAGTGGTTTCCAATGAGTTTATGGAAAAGTCAATGCATGCTACTGTATGGGTCGGTAAGGATCTTGTGCCACCATCAGTGCTTGAAGATGACACCATGAATTATTCTATGATACATCAGATGCATTGGATCACAATTATCCTTTTGACCCCGGTGGTAGTATGGTGACCCATGCTTGTATGGATGACCCTTGTGCTCTTGATGCTTATTATGTAGGTTATCCATTTGATCCTGGGGAATGGAATGGTCTTGGAAAAGCCGTATCCTGATCAACATTTCACTTTCCCTACTTCAGGATGCAATTTTGATTGAGCAGTAGCTAATTTTGCCCTAGTCTGAAATGTAGACAACTTACAGACAGCACACTATTTCAGAACAGTTTTTACCTTGCATTAATGACAATCAAGTGTCACCTATATGGCTTGAAATTACGCTTCATGAGCTTTGTTTTGACATGTCACACGCCTCAATCGGAGCTTCCCATAGGAAGTTATGACCAGTTTTCTCCAGCAGGCCTATTTTGGACAGCATGTTGTCCACTGTTTGTGAGCCCCTAATTGTCAAGAATCGGAGGCAAAACTCATATGCTATTAACTTGCACATGTCATATATCATATACACAATTCTATGTCCCAATTCCACATGAGATTGTACTTCCCCATACTTATATTCTCCTTTGTAATGTTGAGCAGAGTAGTACTCTCTGCACCCCCCCTCCCTTTTTGCTATGAGCCATAAGTCCTCTTTTTGTCTTTCAGGGAAAAAACCTTCGGGATCAGGATGGAATGTAAAAGAGTGGGGATAGACTGGTAGGACATGGGTTAGCATGGGAATACCCAGTTAGATTGACAGGGCATATAAGGTGTTGAGAGACCCAATTAGGGCATCAATTTTATCAATAATTAAGTCTCTTTTCTCCTTCCTTCCAGCTTTCATGGCTTCCCTCCTCTTTCTCTCTCTTTTCCTGTCTTTCTTTGTCTTATCCTAGTCTTTCTCTCTCCTCTACTCTCTTCTTCTCTCTCTTCTGCAGTCTTCTTCCTTCTCTCTCTCTCTTTTAGTTAGATTAGTTAGGCCCCCTTCATTACATCAAAAGTCTTTAAAAAGCATCTCTCTCACTTAAATTTAGTTGAATAAGAGACCTAAAAAAGATCAACATCATTACTTAGATACTATGAGAAGCAAAGTTATATTTAACATTTCTTAAGTAAAAAGATATGCCTTTGTTGCTTGGATTCTTTTACAACCAACGAGCACCTCCTTACTTGAGATGTTCAATATTCTTGAGAAATTTTTATCAATTTTGAAGGCCTAAACTAGTTTGTTTTCTTTGGCATGCTTTGACGTGTTTCTCCAATGAATGATTCTTTTGTTGATAATCCTGTAGTCTTTACAACAATTGATCTCCATGTTTTGTTAACAAGTGATTCTTCAATTTAAGAACATCCTTCTCTACAATAAGATTAAATGTATAGTCCAAAAATCCATTATAGCCGTCACCAATAAACCACATTAGTGAAGAGCTATTATAATAAGGAGTACTATTTTTTATAGGATTTTTTAGGTATAATCTTCCATCCATCAATATATTTTTCCCTTTAAATCAAAGCACATGTTTCATGGACTTTGAAATAGTGTTTTGTTTTGTTCTTTTTTTAATTGGTTCATACTCAGGTTCTAGCTCAACAAGAAGGTGATAGAGAGCTCTTTTATTGGTGTTGCAAGGATCATTGCATGATTGATCCATAGCTAGAGATATGATTTGCAACCTGAATAAGAATACTATGTGAATTGAAAAAAGTCAAAGAAAATGAGTAAGTAACCAACAAGGAAAAGAAGAAAGAAAAGAGAGAATAAGGTTGGAGGGAGGTAACAACATATTTAAAAAAATTCAAACCAAATATTCACTTTCACTCTATCAAGATAAGGTAGGATCCTTATTAAGTTAGTTATCATAATCTTTATGGCAATCTACATTTCTAGGTTTGATACAAGCCATGATAATATATTATGATAATGATCTTTTAATAATTTAATGTATATTTATTTATAAAAATATAAAATTTAAAAACCTTCAAAATATTTTTTATTTTCTAAAATATTTTCTCTCTCTAAGATCTCTTCCAAGGCATTTTTGAGACCTCAAATCTCCCTTACTATGTATTCAAGACTACAAGATTGCTAAAAAGAATTATTGGAATGATATTTGGAAGCATTAGGAGAAATATGGACTCTCTTTTTGCCCCTTAGGAGTAAATAAACAAAAATAGGTATCAAGAAGTGGACTAGAGAGAGAGAAAGAGGAAAAAGAAAATTGCACAAGAGAGAGGAGTGCAAAAGAGAGAGAAAGAGAGTGATAAGGAGAGAGAAATACTAGAAATGGAGAGAGAGAGACAGGGAAGAAGAAGATAGATGGCTGGAAGCCATGAAAGGATAGGAGGGGCTAGAGAGAGAAGAAGGACAAAGTTGCATTATTCTCTAAAAAATTGATTACTTGTACATATATCGTTTACCCATTTATATGTCCCTAATTCAACTCTTAATATTCCATCCCCACTAGGATGGTTTTGTCCTCCAAAACAAAAATGAAACTTATTACAAATTGCCAAGTGATGGAAAGGGGCAGAGTACTCTATATGGACTAAAAATAAATTGGCCTAATCTTCAAGGATTCACAAAATAAGTACCACTAAATGGCTAAAAATCAAGTACAAAGTATTGACATCCATTTGGAAATATTAAAATGAAATATTAAATCAAAATGTTATCATTAAGAGCTCCTTCCAAATGGAGACTCTATGATGTCCAATGCATACACCTTGTTGTACTAAATCTAGAATAACTTTGGATTGGTTGATTCGAATCAAACATGCTATAGCTCCAAATGAAGCTCTCATCAAGTACTTTTAGCCCATATGACTCACGCATCTCTCGGATTAATTCAACATAAAATCTAGCCCAAAATAGAGATCTGTTCTACAGTGAAACAAAGCTCACTAGTTAGCATGATATTGTCTCAAATTTCCTAAAGGTAAGGACATCATTCCCAAAGTAATGTTGGTGCATGTAGAGAGTTAAGTCTAGCCCTTATCTTCCCAGGTCAAAAGGAAATGTGACATCTCATCCATGCATTAAAATCATGACCACCAAATCATAGATATCATCACTCATGAAATAATATGCATGTACTTGTGAATCCACAAAATCATAAGCAATTGAGTCAAATAGAAGCCCATGGTCATGGTCTTCCTCATTAGAAGCTTCACAGGCTACAACTTTAAGCCCTTTATCTTCATCTTGATCAACATCAAAATTTTCTTCAACATGAGTGTCTTTATTCTCTTCATCTGAATATTCAAGTACCACAAATATCCTTGCATTATTTGCTTTGCTGAATATTCAAGTACCATAAATATCCTTGCATTCTTTGCTTTGCACATGTCTTTGTGATTAGAATACATCAGTCTAGCACACCTATAACATAACTCTTGAGCATGCGATTCTTTGATCTGATCACTAGTTAATTATTGAGCTTTACAGGTTTTAGACATAATGTTTCCCACATCATCACTATATAGATCAACAATAGAATAATCATACCATTGTCCATGGTACTCATGAGAAGCATATGGTTGAGAAGGGCATGAATTCTACTCATATTCATATTGTTGCCCATATAGAGAATGGTGCCTATAAGAGAGCGATATAGCTATACTCATTTGCTGTACAGATTCAGCAATGATTGCAATAAGTCTTATTGAGCTGTTGCATCAACCATAGCAATCGATGCAACCAACATATACTTGTCATGTACATGTGCTAACCAACTGGTTTATATGAGATGTCAAGTGTTTGGAAAGTGCTCCTTCTATCGGTATGGCATCTATCACTTCAATTGTGATCATGGTTGCATCAAAATTCATAAGTGCATATGCCAATACATCAATCATGTCAACCATGTGAAAAAATTACTTGCTAAATTCCATTTCTCGAATGATACTCATAATATTACTATTGGATGGCACTTACCTCCTATAAGACACTTCAGAGTCACTATTTCCTTGTGGCACATGATAAGGATCAAAACCATGTGAGCAATACTCTTGCTGAGGCATCTCCTACATCATAATCCACTATTGTTCATAAAATTCTAATGCCATTGTTGTTGTACAAACAAGGATATGGAGCAATTAGTTTGCTATTAAAGTTGCATTTCTTCATCAAAAGAATTGAAGTCTTTTCAAGAACCACAAAGACCTTCAATGTCAATGTCTTCTAGGGTACAATATTGTGCCCAATTCTGAATGGAAAGAAAGATATTAACAAAGTGTATACTTGTAGTAAGTCTAGTAATTAAGTCGCCTTCTATACATTTTCTTCTTTGGAGAGCAATCAACTTGAACTGTTAGGATGATGGTTGAATTTTGGTGAAGGTCATTCACAAGCATCCACTATACATATACCTACTTTGCAAAGCCTTGTTTCGCAATCAAAGATAGGTAGCTTGCATAATCAAAACTGATGCTGAACAGTTTTTGCAGGTTCAATTCATGGTATTGATGTATAAGCCTGTTGCTTTTTTCTTTCTCATTATCTTCCCCTTCATTGCCATCTTTTCCTTTAGCCTACACTTCTATTGCATTATCACCATCCACTGCATCTTCACTTGTGCGTTCTTCAACCTTGGCTGACATAACCTAGATCAACTAGATCAAGCAAGATGTTGTAATGTTTTGTCAATATGTTGCTGCAATGTTGGAGACCTTTGAAGTTGAATTTTCTCTTCCTCCATGGCAAGTGTCAAAGCTGAGAATTGATGCCCTCAGTACTCTTTATGCCTTTATGTTTTTGCATATTCTAGCAAAAATACATTGGGCAAATAAGAAGTGACTCTGCCCTTGTGCTAAAATAACACTTCTCCAATATTGTGTGTGCTCAAGTTGAAACCATAGCCATCCATTCCTTTCTATATTAATCTACACTATATCATGCAAAGAAGAATCCTCAAATGCCCTATTGGTCCAATGTGATAATATTAAATGCTCTTTAGTTTCCTGATTCTCTTGCATTAACTTCTTCCTTTTTGAGTGTCCAATAACTTGAGAGCTCCTTGCTCTAGTTTGTTTGAATTCAGCTTTGCTTGCAGAGTGATTCATATGGCTTTAATTGGAGTCCTCCTTTTCTTTTTGGGAACCATTTGAAATAGATAGACACAATGGCGACTCACTTATATCATTCTTTGCAACAAGCCGTCTCATCACATGTTATATCTCACAACAATGGGTGCCTTCACACCTGATAGATGAGCACCCTATAGAAGCTCATAGTACTATTGTTAAGTTGCCAAAGCAAACCTGTAAATGGAAAAGAAGGACTTTGATTCTACCATCTAACGTCCATTTTGTTGCTTGTAACTTTGTCTGCAATTAGTGTTGGCATGTAGTCTGATGTCCCTGTAGGGTCCTGTATATGAAGAAGGACTTTGCTTCTTCATACAACTACTATTCTATCTCTTAAAGCTTTGACATTAGTTTTGACCATGTGAATGCAAAATATTTTCAAAAATTTGAAGCCCTGGTCATGTGATGCCTAGGCCACAAGCACAGTTGGATACTGACAATCTACTGTCACATACCATTCTTGTGTGGGGTTGTAGCTACATCCCAAGGCTGCATTCCATGATTTAGAATATATGTGGTGGAAGATAGATTTATCCAGGAATTGATCCCCTGGAAGTTGCAATTGGAGGTACCGCCATGGAAGGAACTATCACATTTGGCCTAGTAGATTCTCTAAGCAAGCTAGACATGCTGACAATTCAATCCATGCCAACCAGATGAAGGCAATGTGGTTGCAGTTGACTTGCATGTTGATCCAATTGAGAGGGGTCTTTCCAACTACATTTTGAGAAAAAATTTGCAAATTATGCATATTTCTGAGTTAAAATACCTTTTGTTATTGGATCCTAGGGCTCCATCTCAGTGAGATATACCTATTGTCCAAAAATCGACTTCTTTTTTAACTATCTTAGGATTTAGGGCTACAAAGTTTCTCAAGTGCATTACTCTCTATGGTGACTAAATGTAAAAGAAAATTTAGTTGTAAGTATTTTTTATGAATTATTATTGTTGACATCTAGTTGAGATCAATAAAAAAGAAATATCTAGTATAGATTTGAACATCAAGTTTGCAACGTTAATAATTTGTATATTTATAAGTCCACAATTAAAATGCTATGAATAAGAAAAGATTTTGTTAGTTTTTTATCTTGTTGGGATAATTTTATTTAAATTCAAAAACTATGGAATAGCATGAGATAGCATTAGTGTTGCAGTCTCATAGCATTGCATAATATTAAAATTGTATATGTGAAATGACAAAAGAGATGCTTGTGCATGAAAATATTGTTATACTAATGATTCTATATATGGATAAATTCACTTACATGTAATAATAAAATTACATAAAATTTTATTGAGAGGTAACTTTTATATTTGGTTAATATAGATGTCTTCATCAAGGAAAAACATTACTAACATACTTGCAATGGAGGTCTTTAACATGAAAGATATTAGTCATAATTGGATTTGTGATAAATACTATAAGTTGGATTGGATATTGATGTATCCAAGTACTCAAGGAGGTTTCAAGGTCAAGCATAAGGATATTATAGACCCCAACAAACATTGAAAAGGTAGAATTTTAGAGTTCAAAAAGGTATTTAATGGGATAAATATAGTAACAGAAGTGTTGATCCAACATGTTTATACGAATAAACAAATCTGTGTGCATGACAAGAGCTAAATTGCAAAATATAAACAAAATAGTAAGTTTCTAAACTTTATCATTGTTTGTTCTTTTGCATCAAAGTTTTTTTCTATAATATTTATAGTGTTCTAGTTCAAATGTGTTTTATTGCCAATGCTATATCCATCAACTCTGCATGAATGTCAAAATGTGGAATGTTTGAGTGGCAAGATACATGTTTGCCATGAATATATAGGTTCTTTGATTTATGATAATAACTCTAAAAGTCAACTTGAAACTCAAAATATATATTTTTATAATTCATTGTACTATGTCGTAGAAAGTCACAGATTGTAGCATGTCCCGTCGCTATCATTATCTAGTTGTGAATGTTGATTGGTAGCTTGGAGTTATCGGGAGCATATAAGTGGAAGACAAAATCTAACATCAGTAATGCTATGAAACCTACCACCGGCTCCAAAGATGTGCATCTTAGTTGGTTTATTCCATTATCATTATTTGCACATTTATTTGGTTCATGTGAGATTCTAAAGAAAATGAAGATTACTTATCAATGTAAGTGTCCATCTAAGGAATGGATGAGTCAGCTACTATTGGGCGAGACATGGCAAGTCAAAAGATCACATTTTCATGAGATGATTGAGTGCAAGATCAACCAATCAAATCTTACATTTTGGTAAATCTTTTTACTACATTGTATACCTTGATTTAATTGATATAGATATTGCTTGGATGAATTGTTCTATTAGTCACTTTTACTTATCTTTTTTTTTGTTTTAATTATAAGTATTTCATCACTAGATAAACTATGTGCATTTGCTTTCGATATAGAAGATGGCAACTTTTGTAAGGGAGTGGATCATCTTGGACCAAGATACTCAAGATGAGACACATATAGCTCTCATAGATGTGGTTATCTTATGGAATGGTCATAATCCTTTTGTAGTTAGTGTAGAGAGTCATTGTCCCATTTCTTTTCTGAGACAAGAAATCCAATTAATGTCCAATGAGCCCATGTGTAACTTCTATTTTAAGTTAGATAATAGAAAGGTCAAGACCCGAAGTGAACAATCCCTGACATGTAAGCAATGTGCTTCTCCACATATCCTTGAGATAGTGGAATCCTTGTAAAAATTCTTATAAAGAGCAAATACAAACTTTTATTAAACTTCTATGTGCTTTTAATTTTGATAAATTTGGTTTACTGTGATCCAAGCATGTGAGTATATACATTGTAATTAGTCAATCATGCTGGTTAAAATCACGATTAAATTGCAGGCACTGGAGTTCTGTAGTCTTTGGAATATTGTATTTGCATAATGATATATTGCAGCTCATCTCTTCTACTCATTTTTTGAGCACTCGCTCTGTTATCATAAGGAATGAAAATAAGTGTTGAAAGTATTTGGATTTCTAGTTGTTGTGTTTGAAGGTCTTTTAGATTTTTTTCTTTAAAACATCCAATATTTTCTCTAGTTAGACTTGAACATACTCAACGATCCAAACATATTTGAGGATATAATGAAGTGTAAGGAAGCATTTGTCTACTTGAGTAATTTTGATTGTGGCTTTCAATTATTGAAATAAAGTATCTATGGTTAGGTTTTTAATTTGAAACTTGAAGGTTAAAAATTTTATAAGAATCTTTATATAAAATCCTTGATACATAAAAGTTAGATCTCCAAACTCATTTTCACTTTTATTCTCTACTACTCTATACATGTGCTCTCCTTTGTTCTCTCTCACTTTTCTTGGTAGATCCTAGCTCTAGCATATTGGCATCATTTTGTGATGAGACGGACCCTCTCACTTGTTCCATCGCGAACTCTACTATTAGGTGGATTCGGATTTAAAAAATTTATAGCCTATATGCTAAATCAAACTTAAACCAAGCTATGGTGCATGTGGGGCAATAACTTTGTGCTAGAGTCGTATCCACCTCATCCCAGGACCACATCATGATGGATCTCATCGAGCGTGATGTAGCCTTTGTCATATATTTTTTTGTGTATTGATGTGCAAGAGGATAGTGAGAAAATATTGGCACACCCTCTCAGCTACAACTACAATATTTTGAAAGGGAGCCTGAGGAAATCGCTCTCAATCCAAGCAAGGAGGCAACACAAAGCTTAGCTATTGTACATCTGCCTCCTTGCCCTACTAAGATGATGAGCAATGTGCCACCCCTTTCTTCTCTCCATGTTGTCAATCATCAAGGGGGTTGAATACCTATTCATGCAAGATGTGTTGGAGATTTTGGAGATAAGAGAAGAACTATAATGTATCATGGTGCGTGATGCACTAGATAATTTTATAGATTTTGATGTACAGGATGCCCCACCACATGTGGATGAGGTAGCTCATGTGATGGCACGAGTGTCAATGACATCTTTGCCATTGTGAGCATCAAAAAACAAATTAAGGATGTGACACCAAAGTACAATATCTCTGACCAAGACTTTGAGCACTTGTAGGAAAGCCTTTTTGGTCCTCAACCCAATTATATAGTACCTTCCTAGGAGGTAGATGAGGACAACTCAATTGCAGGAGCATGTTGGGATGCTTCATTACGGTGGTAGATAGATGATGCGGATAAGGTTATGTTTTTAGTTTTCAATGTGACTTCACCCATAGGATCTTCAAGGCATGTGGGTCCACAACATGAAATTTGACTGGGATCGATCGAACCTCTACAGGAGCCCTCTCCACAGCAGACTAGTTTCTAGGGGCTTGAATGGTGTCTGCTGAATGGGAATTCAGGCCCCTAGATGTGATGGGGATTCATGCCCCCAAACGGGAGCCTAGGGTAGACAGCATTTAGGCCCCAAAATGTGAGCTTGCCGGTGGTGGACATGGCTCTTGTAGGGATCTGATACATTATCTATATAGACAAGTTTTCATCTAGGCAAGGTGACCAATCTAGTAGCCAAGGAAAGGTACAAAACTCTGCATTGAAGAGTAGATTGGCCAGCTTATCAATGGCATAGTAGTATTTCATAAGGCATGTTTTCGTGGTTTTATTGAGAACTTCCTGAAGCTAAGGTCACTGACGAAAGTGTTGGCACCTTCAAGACCATCCTAAAAAACTCTAGCTTGGAGAAAGTAGTGTTGCTTTAACATTCAAAGTTTCTCTATTTGTTCACAAGTGCTTGGTTTGGTCCACTTTTCTCCATGTGGCCCGTGGTATGGTTGCCAAAGTGGTCGACCCCACTGTCATTAGGTAGGAACTTGTGGGGAAAAATGTATTGTTGCCTATGATACATTAGGGGAGTTTTGTGGTCTCAAAAATTCTTTTTAGGAGATAGAAAGAGAGTGCTGTAGACTAATAGGAGAAAAGCCTCCGTAACAGAACTTCTATTTTAAAAATAGCAAAAACTTTATTTTACAAAAAGATATATATATAATAATATTACAAATTTGTATTATCAATATCTATTTTAATTCTCTTATATTCATGATTATGACATTCTTTGCATTAATGATATACAATCTCGATCACTTTTATTTAATGACATGTTTGGATTAATGATAATGACAGGTTTACTCTAAATTCAAATTAGAAAAAATCTTGGCACATATTTTTTTCCCTCCTTTCTTTTGTCCCTCTTGTGTTTTTCCTTCCTTTGCGGTAGCCTAGTCCTCTCTCTCTCTCTCTCTCTCTCTCTCTTTGTGCCATGGATACAGAAATTTGA
Organism: Lygodium microphyllum; assembly: GCF_053477565.2. NCBI lineage: Eukaryota > Viridiplantae > Streptophyta > Polypodiopsida > Schizaeales > Lygodiaceae > Lygodium > Lygodium microphyllum. The sequence continues at coordinate 158,773,243 of NC_141138.1, read as the reverse complement.
CCTTCAACAAGGTGTCCAAGCTCCCAAATCACATCCATATTAGTGTTTAACTCATTCCAAAAAGATGGAAGATGGATTCCTACAATCATTAGCAAAGGCAATTAATTGGATCACCATGCAACATGCAAAATGTGGGAAAAGGCGAAGATATGAGAGCTTGTTCATCTCTTCTTGAAAGGGTAGAATCCGAGATTTCAAGCTTGGAGTAAATAAGAATGGCATAAAAGAGGTTGTTGTGCAACATGTGTTTATGCATAGAGAGCTATATTTGGAACCTGGAAGTTCAAATATTCCAATGCATAAACCAAACTGTAAGGATTTGATTCTTAAGGTCTTGCTTATCTTGGACTTGGTTTAAGGTTTTCGATTATAACATTTGTTCATTTGTCTTGTAGATGTCTATCCCTCTAATCTTGAGGAATGGCAACCGGTCGAGTCTATTGTTGATGTGATTGATGTGATGCATGGCTGGATTTGAGAAGAGATATACAAAGGTAGAAAGAAGACAGAGCTTTTAGAGAATGGAATATTCTTCTATGACCATTCTTATATTGTCCCCATGTAGTGTAGCCAATGGGGATCAAATTTTCCCCTTCCTTTCCTTGATTTTTCAAGCTTTGAGAGGCCTTTGCCAAGTCCAGCTACTAGTGAGGACTGCAGATGTAAAATATTTTCTGAGATACGGAGAGCATTAAAACCTACTATCTCAAGTAGGCTAAGCAATGTTACTTTGTTCATGCCTATTAATATATTTGTTGACTTCTTTTCTAATGCTGAGATAAGATCAAATACCATGCTTTCAATGAAGAGACTAACATATGATCATGTTATACAATTTGTTGATGAGGGATGGGACACTAAGACAGAAGGAAAAATTATATGTAAGATAGATCAAGACTTTGTAGCTTGTAAATATATGATTGCTACTCAAAATTTCATCCTTAGTTTTTATTATAGTAGATGGCATTATGTTGGTTGTAGTCTGGTTGCTTTAGATCAAAATCTTGATTATTTTAGCAAAGATCCTATAGTGGATCTTGATGTTTGATACAATGAGGAAATTATTGCAATCCTAAAGATTAGATCCTCATGTACTCAACATCAAGTGAGGATGGATTTATAGAATGAAGATATTAAACTACCATACTCATTTGTGTTCCAACTTAATTACAAACGAGTAAGTTTTTATATCATATTATATCCACTTAAGTGTATATCTGATTTCACTTCTTGATTAATTAACATTTGTAACATTTTTTTTACAAATATCAACGAAGAGAGAGAAAAATATACAATGCAAGGATATCGAAGAAAAGATATCTTTACTATCAATATAAAATACATATACAAATTTTGTGGCAAATTTTTGTCAGCTATCTCCATGACTTATCCATAAGGACTTACAATCAATGAGGCAAAGCTACTTTTTTTGAGAACTTTTCTTAGGAGAAGGGACATCCTTTCTAGGAGTTCTCTTGCCTATCTTTGATGCTTTGGTTGCCTTGGGTGTTAAAGGCATAGCTTCACATGCTGTAGTTCTATGTACCTCCTCTCCTTCAATGTCCATCCCCCCACTATTGTCCATTCTTTTTAGTTGTATACAATTGACCATTATGTACTTCATGACCTTTGCTCTTATATACCAAACATGCTCACTTGTATAGCAACGCGTTGTAAAGTATCATATGTTTGTAAGAAAAGATTTTTAGTTCATTGTTATTTTTTCACAATGGACTATTTTGCAATAAACCTCTATCTTAAAGTTTAGTATATTTCACATTACCTTTATAAGTTTATCATCATTGAGATAAATAAATTGAACCAATCTTCTAGCATTCACAATCACTCTCCAGCCACAAGAGTAACTATCATCCTGATGAGGACACTACAATCAACAATATAAAGTAGAACTATGAAACTTGTTTATGGTAGTTTTTAGAATAAATTTTCATATTATGTTCCAACCATATTAATCAAGAACTTACCACAACTTTTTTGTATTGCATTGTTGCAAGTAAGTTAGAAGGCATGGGAGGCTTTTTCTCTAGCACTTCAATAAATCTTTTTACAACTTTGTACAAAAAAGGCAATAAAATTTAGAGTAATTACAAAATAAAGATCAAGATATTTAGAGTACCTAGAAAAAAAAGATCAAAATATCAAGGAGACCCTAGATTATATAACTTGCAACTTGGCATTTCCATAGCTTCCTTTTATAGAATTGATGAGGAAACATTATCACAGTCTATTCTAATTAAGCTCCAATGAGAACTGAAAACAAAAATATATTTTAATAATCTAGCAAAACAAGATCTCATAAAATCTAATAAAATATCATATTACTTACTTTTTATTGTATGGAATTAGAAGAACCTCCAAAGTTTCAAAGTCAATTGAATTGAACCAATGGTTAAATGCACTTGCATTAAGCTCACTTCTCATATAGTATGATATAGATGGATCAAGAACCTCAATCTTTTGTTGTATATCAAAAGGGAGATCATGCATTACACACACCTAGCAAAGGAATGGAGATAGTAAGCATCAACATGAAAGTCTATTGCTAGAAAAATATAGTGAGTAAAAATAAATTTTGGTATACTATACCTCATCCCAGCATGAAGAATAGAGTCATTCACTTATCTCACTTTATTCCTTATTCTTGAGAATTTGAACACAGTTAGAGTCCAAAAATACCATATCGGATCTTTTGTTAATATCACCAGGTAAAAAGAAAAAACATTGAAGCCCTTAGGGTCAACCCTTTCAAGAAGGGTAGATAACTCCTCTTCAAATGATGGGAGTTGTTCTGCTTCCTTTTCTTCTTCCTTCTTTCTTTTATACTGTCTCCATTTATCTGCCTACTCTTCTTTGGCCTTTTCCTCTTTCTCATGTTGTCTTGTGTTCTTTTCATGGGTGACATCTTCAACCTTAAGACCTGGATCATTTTTCTTCTTTCTATATGGAGGGACATTTAAAATATTAAAAGCCTTTACAGAAAGGGGGACTGACTCAAGGACCTTTGAAACTTGTATCTCAAACTCTTGAGAATTATCATGTCTTTATCCATAAGCGTAAGCCTATGTGCATGAGTAGCACAGATATAAGAATCTTGTAAAAACTCAATCAAAAATTTTTATGTAGCTGCCTGAATACAATTGAGAGATGCCCTAGTCCATCTAAAACTATTAATGCTATACTTGTCACAAATTTCTCTAACAAGCCTCTGAAAAGATAGTTTTGGAATTGCATTACTCAAAGCCTTCATTGAACTTCTAATCTCCTTAAGGCACCTAACATACTGTGAGAACCTTCTCCTTGGCTTTGATTTCCTTGTAAGTTTGGAAGACTTGGAGGACTGATGGATCTTTGAGGCAAGACCTTTAGGATCAACTTTCTGCTTCCTTGTAATGGCCTTTGTTCTAGCTATCTGAAATATCAAAGAAAACTAACAATACAAGAAAATTAACACAGATCTCTAAACTTCTGACATAATGTTATCTAAAATCACCTAGTAGCAAACAAACACTAATCACATACTCTACCTTCAATTTGAATAAAACAATGCAGGTGCAAAAGATGTATGAAACGTAAGGACTCCTTCTCTAGACAAGAGAAACAAACACCTCTCATGTTTCACACCACTCCTTTTTAGGACGTATATTTGATCAAAGCTAATAAATATCATGAAGTTTTACAAGTCTAAAAATAGACCATCTTATTATCAACAAGTATCCTAAAAATAGAACATCTTATTATCATGAAGTTTTACAAGCCATGATTGAATATCAAGTAACTTGCATTCCGGTGTCGTATGAAACACGAAAGAAGTCTTGTCCAAGGGAAGGACCATGATTTATCGTGTTTCATACGTCACTCCTTTTTAGGGCACATATTTGATCAAAGAGAATAAATGTCATGAAGTTTTACACGTCTCAAAATAGAACATCTTATAAGATTCAACAAGTATCCTAAGAATAGAACCTCTTATTATCATGAAGTTTCACAAGCCACAATTGTATATCAAGAAACTTGCATTCCAGTGGCGTATGAAACATGAAAGAAGTCTTGTCCATGGGAGGTGCCATGACCAAAATTGCATTAGTGGAAGAAAATTCCATTTGAGAAAACTTGCATTCTCAGTGACATATGAAACGCAAATGAACTCTTGTCGATTGGAAGATCATGAGTAATCACGTTTCATACGTCGGGCCTTTTTTGTATAATTTGGCAAGATTTGGCAAGTGTTGCGGAGTAACCTTAGGATTTTCGAAGAACTTACATTTTCGAGGGTTGAGTACATATGATGGGCGAGGAAACCTTCTTTAGTCACCTTGCGCTGAAGAATAACCTTGGATTGTGTCTTAGCAAGCTTGCATTGGGATGATCGAGCATAGAAAGAGCTTTTTCTTCAAAAAAACTCTTTTGCAATTCACAATTTGTGTTTAAAAGGATGTTGGTTTACATATGTGGCTACCCTAATGCGTAATTAATTTCAGATGTGTGACGAGAAGGCCATTTTTGCATGGGAAGTTGTGCCACGTGTCACTTTCTTTTTTGAAATGATTGCACTTTTATGGCTCATTTTTTAAAGATAAAAGATAATTCTTAGCATTTTCTTTTTCATTTTAAGCTTAGCTCCTTCGAATTAGTGCATCTTGGACAAATGTGTGGTGATTGTTGGCATATATATATATATATATATATATATATATGGCACTCATGGCCGCAACGTATTTTGTCTTGTCTTCGACGAGCTATTTTATCTTGTAAGCATAGGAAGCTTTATCGATCATATTCTAACAATAGACCATTTATTCTCAGCAGCACGGACATCAAAACTCAGGTAACAAACTTTTTCTTGTCATTTTTTCTCTCTTACCTTGAATTTTGAGGTATTGAAGATGATCAAATGATTCATAGACGTAGGAAACACTGTTTTACAACTTCTTAATTGTTTTGAAATTATATTTTTTTGTTTAGTGAAAAACAAAAATTAGATTTTTTTTCCTGATTTTATGTAATTTTGAAAGTTTGTTATCGTGTTTCATGGAACTAGGAATTATGAAACTTACTTCATATTATGAAACTAGTTTTACACAATTGCCCCTAGCTAGGCCTTTCCTTTAGAGTTCATGATTTTGAATAGTGTGGGGAAAAACAAGGATATTCCCACATTAGAAAATATCAAATACTTCATTGAAATTATTAAGAGCTCACCTTAAGGGACAACATAAGAGGCAACATGACGTTCACGGTAGTGTCTCCATTAAACGATGGGATATTAATGTTCTAGATGTATTGTCTTGGAATTTTTTTTTGGATGTTTTAAATACGAATTTGTCAGTTTTTTTAAAGTGACGTGTGAAACGTGATTTTATGAACTGTGAAGCGGTTTGGTCATCGTTTTCGCATTTTATGAGCCGTGGATGTATAACAAAATTTGATCAATGAGACTTGAAATTTTTTGGCTTTCTCTATTGCATAAAGGGCGAATTCACTTCATTCATCTTGCATTTCTAAATCTCTAGCATGACAAACATGTTAAATTTAACAAAATTCAAAAGCAGTGCCTTGTTGGTCTCAACTTAAATTATTTAGTAATCTTTCTTTAGTCTTCTAGATATGAGCAGATATGGATTGGTATATTATGCCCCTAATTTTAATTTTTTTCTAGATTTTTTTAATAAGTGATCAGGATGACTAAAATGAAGTTTTCTTTGGAGGGAATGGAGGAGGGGAATCTGGAGGATAGTTGTGATGAAAATCTCTTTGATTTTCTTCATGCAACTGGAAATTCATCAATATTTATTTACATCAAATATATTATCAATATTCCCTTTTATTTCCAAGAGCTCTTGAAGAATCTTGAAGATAAACTGAATAATTTTAGGGAGTTTTATGATAGACATGTGGAAGGCCTAGAGATTGAGGGATTTGCCCATTATAGCAGTGTAATGGAAGCTACCAATGCTGCTAGAACAACTTTGCAAACAAGATTTAGCCTTATTGATAAGGAATTCAAGAAGTGGAAAGTAGATTACCCTTTTCATCAGAATCAACATCAATGTCTTCTTGTACAAAAGGATGTTGGATTTCTTGTATATCTTCAATATATGGATAGTTGTTCTTCAGATATAATACAAGAGAAGAAGATAGAGGATATTACATGCAAAGACAAAGAAGTTGAAGAGAAGGAGAAATGTTTCAAGAGGATATTGAGAACCAATTATAGTATAGGGATTTGATGTTGCTTTGTTTAAAAGTGAGAACATTACAAAAGTGGAAGAAAAGGAGATAGAGTTGAGTACAGAGATTGAAACAAGTCCTCTTTCATGTGTCCCAACATTTCCCAGTTATCTCACCAACAAAAGGAGTTATGTATTGCTAAATGATATTCAACACCTTTTTTTATCTTAGAGAAGATTAATGCATGGCAGCCCTTGCAGCACAGGGTCACAATGATAAGAATTTTATAGATTATGAAGAGGAATTGCTAGCAACTCTTGATGTTGAGGGAGAGAGTTTTCAAGACAACTCTATCGTCTTGCATTCTTGTATTAATTAGATCGTGGAATATGAAAAGGGGGGGAAACCTACAGAGGAAGAGTTCTTACAGATTCAAAAGAGACTTGGTATTGCTAAATGATATTCAACACCATTTTTATCTTAGAGAAGATTACTGCTTTTGGCCGTCCTTGCAGCATGGGGTCACAATGATAAGAATGTTATAGGTTATGAAGAGGGATTGCTAGCAACTCTTGATAGAGAATTTTCAAGACAGCTCTATAGCCTTGCATTCTTATATTAATCAAATCGTAGAATATGAAAGGGGGGAAAACCTACAGAGGAAGAGTTCTTATAGATTTAAAAGAGATTCGGTATTGATAACATGGGGTATGAAGAGAAATTGAAGTCTCCATTATAGGAGAAACCAAAATGTTCAATAAATCTATACGATGATAGTCTTCTTGAAGAAGATGAAAACCCTAAGGTATGAAAGATAATTCTAAGATATCCATTGTGATTTATATTAGAGTATGTTATGCATTATAGACAAATATTATTGGATATTTATCTATTGACATCTTATACTATTGTGGTTTATTGTTGATAGAAATTGAAGATGCAAACAACTTTCTTGGAAGAGCCAAGGGATCAAGGCCATTGAAGCTTAGCAAAAGGCAAGGCCTTGGTCATTATATTGGAATCTTAAATAATCAAACAGTTGCAATTTATCATAGCAGGTTATCAAGCTCTCCAAGCTTGCCAATAATGGCTTTGAAAGCTATCTCCAAGGTGATTGGATCCCAAGCTTTCAATAGAGGTTCTAACAAGATAATTTTGGTGGAGAAGGAAGAAGCTGTAAGAGTTTTTTGCTTCATGCCTGGATACAACGGATCTAGGACATGATACTTTGGAGTTCTTGGCTCTTATTTGCTCTCCCATATAGAAGATGCCAAGAATTTGAAGCTCCTTCTTGACTATAGGATTCTGATTTATAAAATTAACGATTAAATCTTTTTTGAAAAATGCGTTAACTGGATTGTACTTCACTAAGAACAGAAAAATTCACCAAGTGTGCATAATTGCATACTAAATGTATTCCTGACCAAACTACATGTGACATTGGAAACTTAAAAATTCACAAAATACACATCATGGAAAAAATGGAATATCATATATCGAATATAGTAATGTCAAACCATAAAGTACAGTAAAGATATAGTGCATCGGCCTAAGTACAACGGTTCACAAACATGTGTGTGATTGCACATAAAATTTATCCTCAACGAAACTACTTGAAAAATTGGAAACTTAAAAATTGACACAATACAAGTCATGGGCAAAATAGAATATCATATATCCAATATAGCATTATGAAACCACAAAATATACGATAGATAGTACATCGCACCAAGTACAACTAGAGCTAAGTAAAATTTAGCTCCCTTTTGAAGGCAGTGCTGCTATTAAATACTTGAAGATCTATTGGAAGGATAACCAGCAACTAAGCTTCATAAAATCTACAATCAGACCTAAGCTAAATATAGATCCATTTACAAGGTAGCTTCTCAAAGCATGTTGTTGACTTTAAGATTAAGTGCATCCTTGTTGTGAATCCTACGAACAAGAATCAAATCTATGGGCTTAATAGTGATATGTTGGACATGAATGGCTAGAAGTTGACCATCACTCATGAGATCAATCAAGTAGCATTCAGATGCCTCTTAGAGAGCAAGCAAGGCTTGGATTTGACCATTGCCCCGCATTCATTGTGTGGTTCCTTGAAAGAACTTGTGATGATACCCTGACTGCAGATCTTGTAGTATTTCTCACACCAACCTAAAGAATGGTGCCCTAGGAATAATTAAGTTGGCAATCTTCTCAAATTTCATTATCTCACATAGAGCAATTGTGCTAGGTCTCCATCTTCACTTCTTAAGTGTTGGAGGACATGTATTATTGACTGGAGTAGTAGTGGGAGTTGAAGCAACTGGAGCATGTGGACCACAATTTCTGGACAATGATGGACCATTATTCTCAATAGATGGGCCATCATTTTTTACCACACTAGGGCCACCATTATTGGCCATAGTAGTACCACCATTATTAGCTATAGTAGGCCCATCATTGTCGACCACCAGGGGGCTATTATCACTCATAGTATACTCACTAGATTCAAAAGAGTGTTGAGCTCTTGCTTTTGCATGTGCCTTCTTGATAGGAAGCTTGGAACGTGCCATGGTTGTGATGACGTAGGATAGAAAAGTGGAGGGTAGAGTGAAGAGTAATGGAAAAAAATGAAAGGAGAGACTTGACTTAAATACGAAACTTTTAAACTTACTTTAGTATAAATGAACTTTAAAATTACTTTAGTATAAATGAACTTTTAAAATTATTGTAGCATAAATGATTCTCTCTCTCTCTCTCTCTCTCTCTCTCTCTCTCTCTCTCCTCCTACCACTCTTTACGAAGCTTCGCATCTGAGATTCATTAGGCTAGTGAATGTTCCAAGGTTTGTAGTTTTAAAATCTTTGTCTTAGGATTTTAAAATCAAATTTTCATAATTTAAATTTAATATTTTGAAGTTTCTAAACATATCCTGTATATATAGTCAAATATAAAGAACTCCAATAGAGATAACCTTAAACTTCATTCTCTAAGATAGGCATTGTTACATTGTTCGTTCTCCCAAGAAGTGTGGTTTAAGATTAATAGACTCAAAAGATAGAGCAATCAATATCAAAGCTTTGAAAAACATAGTTAGAAACTTTGAAATTTTAAAAAAATTTACAAAATGCTCTTTTAGCTATATTCAAATAGACAAACTATCTAAAGCTTAAGATAAGAATGTTAAAGACATCTCATGTTTAAGATATGAGTATTGATGAGTCATATCCTTAGTATTTGTTCTCTCTCTTGGACTCTAAATGCATCAAAATCATACTCTTTATCTAGGTCTCCATTTCTTGCCCTCTCTCTCTTGGGTTGCCAACCATTCTACATAATATTGTCTAGATGTGCTATTTTCATATCTTGCTTTCCTCACTTTATATATTGCCCTACTTATAGATTCTACTTGAGAGGTTTTGGACTCTTTTTTTTTCTTCTCGTATCATATCTCTAATCTCCTATACCACCATTGGAATAATTTCCTCATAGAATTGGAATCATTGATGCCACCTCCATGATCAATTGCCTTTTGAAAAGCACAACAAGCTTGCTAGTGAGGTCGTTCCATGCCTTGGGTTGACCATACTGCTGAACTCCCTTGATCTAAAATGTATGGACCATGTGCCTCAAGTATATGGATGTATAAGGAAGAGAGATTAGAAACATAAACTAATTTGCAATGATGATATATTTTTGTAATGGTGACAATACGGACCATGTAGTGTGCTCCACCATAAAGTCATGAAATTTAGCAACTATCTCTTTAAATGCATTGGTATCACCATCCCTAAACCTCTACTTTTGCAAGATAGCTACTAGTCTATCTAGGTGTATCCATACTTCTACCTTTGCAATCCTCTTTCTTCCCCCATTGCTCCTATCTGGAATATCAAGGTGCAACTTTTTCCATGCTTCATACTTATTTGGTTGTTTCACAAGTATATTACCTTCCTTATCTTGAGGTGGAGATACAAACTTCCTAGCCTTGGGTCCGCCAAAGCATGGTTTGCAAGGGATGTTTCCACTCTTGCTCGATTTTTTCTTGTCATTTTTTATTTCTACTTGGCCCCCATGCAATCCAACTTTAGAGAGGACTTGTTCTACCTTCTTGCATGTAGCATGAACTTCTGACACATGATGCATCTTGTATGTGAAGCATACATATTCATGTACTAGCTTCTCAATTATTCTAACCGAATAATGTAATGTGCAAAAGTGAACCCTTGTCAATGGTATTTCCAAAATAGGGTGCCAGTTTGGATCCACTAGGACTAGCACTCCATTTCTCATGAAGCACCTTGTTGTCCTATCTTGGCAAGCCATTCTTTCTTTCCATCTTTCCCTTTCTTCCTAGTTTGCATACAATATATGCATGGAAATTTTGCATTTTCTCCATTCAATAAACCAAACATACACTTCATTGTTTTTAAATCACCTGCAGGATGCCATTTAACTTGATAGTCAGTCCCCAAATCCTTCAACATGTAAAGTTGCTCCATTATTTTGCTATTGAATAACACTGGATATGTTAGTGAGGTTTGAAAAAACTTTAAGTACTTCTTCATGCTCCTCCTTTAGTACTCCAAATGCTACAAGCTACCATATTTCATTCTTTGATTACACACTGAAGTATTAAAAAACTTTAAGTACTTTATGGTCCTTTTTTGGTACTTCAAATGATGTAGCCAACCATATTTCATTCTCTGATTGGACACTGAAGTATAAAAAAACTTTAAGTACTTCATGGTTCTCCTTTGGTACTTCAAATGCTACAAGCTACCATATTTCATCATTTGATTGCACATTGAAGCATAAAGGATGATTTTCAATGATTTCAGGATCAAATGCTTGATTCATGAGTGTTATATTCACACATTCAAGTTTTTGCCCCTCAATAATCTCACTCTCCTCAGGTTTGAGAAAGCCTCTACATTCTTCCAAAGACATTGTAGAACTTAACCATAGCCACATGTACCCTACATATATTCGATACAAAGTTGTTGGATGAATTCAATACAAAGGTAACTTCTTTGGAACCATACTTCAATATGTGTGTGTGTTCGAGATGTGTAGCTCACCAATTAGCTCTAAAACTTTCTCATTTAGTTGTTTTCAAGCCTTCTTCATGTGAAATGGATTTGGTAGAGGGTAGTACTTACTTACTTTTGAAGAATTGCTTAAAACCTATATCCAATTGTTGATAGAGTATAATGTATGACTTAGAATTCAATCCCACCTTGTTACATAATCTCTAAGCATTTGTAGCAGTAAACAAGTTTCTTATATCCCTAAGATGTTCACTTGTGACACCATCCACAATATCCCTAAATTTATGATTTTCCAATGCTTTTTTAACCATATCCTTGCTAAGGACTTTAGCAATAGATTCATTCTCTACATGAGGAAACATATTTCTCATTGTAGCAGATTAAACATATATCCGGTCTATGATATTGTCCACTTCCTTTCGTGAATTGATGAATTGATTTAACTAATCAGATGTGTTGACGTGCTTCTTTGGTTTTCAAAGTGGGCCCAATCTCCAAATTTTTTATGACCTTCCTCTTTAGATTTCTATTCTCCTTCTCAAACTCCATAATTTTAGAATGTAACTCAATATTTTATATATGTTACCATGTATAACATCTTCAATGACAAACATTACTTGTTGTAGGCTATCCTTCTCACTCAACAATCTATATTTTTTCATCAAAGACTGCACACATCCTTGTAATCTTGTTTGCATACTTATTAAGGCGCTTGATGAACCCTTGCTAATCCTTGTGTCACAAGTCTCCATGTGTATCTATATAATCATTGATTGCCTTCACAAAAAAACTTTACAAATGATATAAGCCCATGAAATTATGGTGGTCTTTGATTTAGTGGATTAGGTGGATAAATGCACCCATCAACCCAAAGATCCACATTTTTTTCCTTGCATTTCTCTCTTGTTGCATCTTGTATTTTATTACATAACCACTGTCCATAGTTCTCCTAAAGAGTAGTGCATATTCATCCTCCAATTGGAAGTAAATATCTCTATTTCTCTTAGTATGCCCTACACATCCGTTTTGCAAAGAAAAATGTATGATAATTTTAACTTTAATTAACATTCAAATCACATAATTATACCCCTTTGATTCACTATGTCTATATTATTTTTTATCCAATTGGATCTTGACTCTTTTACTTGATTTCAGTCATGATAGCAACCCCTAGTTAGCCTCTAATATTATCTTGGAATCAACTTCTAATTAGGCCCTAATCTTATCTTCGATTCTATTCAAAATACTCTCTCTCTCTCTTACACAACAAGAATTGATCAAAGATTATTGAACACATTTATACAAAATCTTAGATAGTGAAGAACAATAACATCATCTTATCTTCTGCCCAAATATACTCTTTGTCACTCTATCACTTATTTTCTTAGTTCATCTCACACAATCAGATACTCTCTCTCTCTCTCTCTCTCTCTCTCTCTCTCTCTCTCTCTCTCTCTCTCTCTCTCTCTCTCTCTCTCTCTCTCTCCATGAATTATTGCTTAAGGATTAAACAAGAATTGTGAAGAATAATAACATAACATAGATTAAAAAATAAAGAGGCTGTTGAAGAGGGAGATTGCTTATATTATAGTATTGAAGAGAAAAATTACTTGTAGTAGTGTACAGAGTGTTGTAGATGGAGATTATTTGATTTCAGCAAATGGAATCAAAACCACTCCTCAATGCTACTTTAGAATATTTTCTATGCAAGAAACCATATTCTAGAGGGAAAGAGAAAAGTACACAAAATTTGGGATAAAACTAGAGCGTTTAGAGGGAAGGAAAAAGTTCCCAGAAATGGGCATATACTCGTCCAAAAGACATAAAATTTTATAAAGAAACTCTTGAGTTAAAAATGTATCTTTGGGTGAAAAACAATCTTAAAATATGATGTGTACGTCAACTTATATCATTTTTTAACTTCCTTTTAAGAAGCAAGAATAAGAATGATTATAATATATTTTAATGTTGAAAAGTTATGAGGGTATTAAAGAGCCGTCTTCAATGATTAGCTCCGTTTTTGGAGAAAATAGAATTGTATTTTTTTAGTTGTGAGGATTCTAAGAAAAAGTAACTTTATCCTACATTTTGGGGATAAAATAACATGTGAATTCTATTAAAAATAAAAATACAAGATTTGCTTGATTGTTGAAGATCTCTTCTTCTAACATTCTTTTGGAATCTCTTTTGAGAGAGAGAGAGAGAGAGAGAGAGAGAGAGAGAGAGAGAGAGAGAGAGAGAGAGAGAGAGAGAGATCTTAAGGGGCCAAAATGAGAGTCCATATTTGTCTTTCTCTACAATAAGATTAAACGTATAGCCCAAAAATCTATTATAACCATCACCAATAAACTACATTAGTGAAGAGCTATTATAATAAGGAGTACTATTTTTTATAATCCTTGTGGTATAATCTTCCATCCAACCAAAGATCAAGATTTTTTTCCCTTCAAATCAAAACACATGTTTTATGGACTTTGAAATAGTGCTTTGTTTTATTTTTTTAAATTGATTCATACCAGCTAACTCAACATGAAGGTGATAGAGAACTCTTTTTACTAGTGTTACAAGGATCATTGCATGATTTATCCATAGCTAAAGATATGATTTACAACCTGAATAAGAATATTGTGTGATTTCAAAAAAGTCAAAAAATGAGTAAGTAATCAACAAGGAGAAGAAGAAGGAAAAGAGAGAATAAGGTTGGAGGTAGGTAAAGAGATATAAAAAAAAATCAAAGTGAACATTCACTTTCACTTCTATCAAGACAAGATATGATCCTTATTAAGTCAATCATCATCATCATCTTTACGGTAACCAACATTTCTAGATTTGATGCAACCCACGGGAATTTTATGATAATGATCTTTTAATAATTTTAGATATATTTATTTATAAAAATATAAACTTTAAAAACTTCAAAATAGTTTTTATTTTTATTTTTTTCTCTAGATCTCTTACAATGTATTTTTTAAACCTCAAATCTCCCTTACTATGTATTCAAGACTACGAGGTTGCTAAAAAAATTTATTGAAAGGATATTTGGAAGGACGTCAAGACTTTTATCTCTAGTTTTGTACTACGCTAGGAAACAAGGATAGCGCATTGAAGCTAGGAGATTGATTGTAGCCATTGCCTATCCCTGAAAGTAAATGCATATTACTATGGATTTTATCACTGGCTTACCTATGTCCAAGAAAGAATGGAATAACACTTATGTGGTAGTGGATAGACTCAACAAGATAGCCCACTCTATTCTCACAAAATTTCAATATACAACATTTCAAGTAGCCAATCAATTCATGTTGCATGTTTTCAAGTTACATGGATTATTGTAGGTTAAAGTGCATAAGTACAGAGATGCCAAGTATATAAGTAACTTTTGGTAGGGGTTTTAAGGTTTATGGATACTAAATTAACTCATTCTACAACCTACCATCCTCAAACAGATGGCTAGACATAGAGGGTTAATAATTGGTTGGAGACTTCCTTGAGATAGTTTTTCCATGGTATATAGAATGCATAGGATTCGTAGTTACATTTGGCTGAGTTTACCTATAATAACTCCACTCATTTTATATAGGAGTTACACCTTTTGAGGCTTTGTATAGATAAGGTATCCCTTCCTATTTCAATGACAAGATAAATCCTCAAAGTAGGGAAGAATTCAAAGGGGGGTGGGGGACAAGGGGAAGGGAGGGGAAGAGGAGGGGGGAGAGCACCTCAACAAATGTAAGTATACCATGTGTGATCAACATAAGGTTTATTTTATTTAGTAAAACTTACGAGAATATATTTATAGAGAGGGTTTTTTAATTAAAATTTTTAAAAAATCCATAAGTTTCTTAAAGAAAAAGGGTTCATTTTATTACCTTAAATCATGTAAGGAAATGGTATTTTCTAATATTCTTTGAATGCACATGATATAGAGGGCTTACATATAGTGACCCCCTCTCCAAAAGGAAGAATTGGGCTGAATGCTAGCTCTCTTTCAACAATATAAAGTGAACCTAAAGAAAACTAGGATCAATTAAATCTTTATATTGATGAGAAAAGGCAGAATCTTAAAGTTTTAAGAAGGAGATTTAGTGCTTTTGAAAGTGTCAAAGTCTCATTATGCTACTCTAAAGATAGTTCCACTACCAAATTGGCTCATAGATTTTATGGATCCTACAATATTTTGAAGAGAGTGGGTGACTTAGTTTATCATTTGGCACTTCCCTCATCTTATAAGATTCGGAAATCTTCCATCCAAGTCTGTTGAAGCCTGTTATTGGATTTATTATGGATTATGTAGAGGAGCTTCCACCCATGGATGAGGGAGGGCAACATTCAATATATGCTTAAGGAGGTCATTAGCTAGCGAGATAAGAAGCTTAGATCACGAACAATCAAAGAATATTTGATCAATGGGAAGGATTACCATTGGAAGAAAAGAAGCAACCTTGTTGACTAAAGAATATTCCACCTCAGATAGTAGCTATCTATTTTTAAGTAGATTTTATTTTGTATTGTGGACAACAAGAAAAAATATACATGGAATGAAAGTATTCGAAAAGAGCTTTATTTTGATATATAGCATACCCTGATGTGATCTTTCTATTGATAGTTATTTTAGATTAACTACATTAGGATTCTATAGTAGAAAGCATGTTGTTCCATGTCTACAGCTCTCATTTAGTCTAAGATTCATGATCAAGTTTTGGATTTTCTCATTTTCCATTGATGTATATATAGTATACTTGATCATATCTCCTTTATTCATTCAAAATTCTTGGATCCTTCATTGATTCATACCTAATGATTGAAACAAAGCAATACTTTTTTTTGCTCTATTCCATGCATTGTAATAAGTTCCAATTTTGTTTTTGAAGACAAAAACATTCAGGTAGGAATAGAATGTAAGAGGGTGGAAATAAGAATTTAGGGAAATACTAGCTACATCGGTTGATATATAAGGTGTAAGAGACTTTTATTTGTTGCCATTCAACTAATACAAAGTCTCTTCATCTTACATCTTCTAAGCTTTCTTAGCTTCTCTCACCTCCTTCATGTATTTCTCTCTCCTTTGCACTCTTTCTCTCTCTTCTATAGTGTTCTCTTCCCTTAATTTCTCTCCTAGCTCACTTCTTTACAAGGATACATTTGTTTGAGTGGAAAATATGAAAACTATCACAGTTATAATTAAAGTGGCTATAGCAAAAGGTTGGAGCTTGCATCAAATGGATGTAAAGAATGCATTCTTACATGGTAACTTACAAGAAGCAATGTATATGGAGTAGCCAAAGGGTTAGGAGACTATGGTTCACCCCAATTATATGTGCGGGCTATGCAAAGCCTTATACAGATAGAAATAGGCATTGATACCATGGCAATACAAGTTAGCATAGTGTCACATGGTGTTATCTCGATTATGTGTGTAGGCTAGGCAAAGCCTTATATGGGTGGAAATAGACATGGAGAGCATAGCATTACAAGTTAGCATAATATCTTGTATCTATTGTTTTTCATCTTGAAAATGTAGATTGCTTGCTTTATTGGCATCATAGTGATAAGGATACTATTATGACTACCTTGTATGCGGATAATTTGATTCTTGAAGGCGATAATGTGCAAGAGGTGGAGCATGTGAGTATTTTTCTCAAGCAAAATTTTAGCATGAAATATTTGGTAAAGTTTTTTCTTAGCATTGAGGTGATTAGAACATCTAATGGAATATGGCTCTCACAAAGGCAACACACCTTGGATATATTGATAAAGTATAGAAGGATTGATTGTAAGCCAATCTTAGTGTGATTGGATCAAAATGTGAAGCAAAGTGCTAATGTGGGTGTGATTTTAGAGGATTCTATAATGTACAAGAAAATGGTGGAAAGTTTGATCTTCACTATTATCACTAGTCTAGACTTAGTTGGTTTGTAGAGTCAATTTATGCATGTGTCTCGTAAGCCTTATTTGGGTAGTGTGAGATATACCTTGCGATACCTTAAGGTCACATTAGATTTTGGTATCTTTTATGAGGCCAATTCAGTGGTGCAATAATTTTGTTATATTGATGTGGATTGAGCAAGTAGTCTCTAAGATAAGAAGTCTACCGATGGCTATGTATTTTTCTTTGGGAATGGGACTATGATTTGGAGTAGTAAGGAACAACCCACTATTAAATTATCAAGTATAGAGGCATACTACAAGGGTGTTGCTATGGCAATGTGTCACATAGCTTGGAAGCAAAAGCTACTTGATGATTTGGGTACATAAAGAGATAGGAGAGTTGCAATTTTTTGTGACAATGTGAGCATCATATAGTTGGCAAGGAGCCCAATGTTCCCCGTGCATACAAAACACGTTGAGGTTCATTACCATTTCATCAAAGAGTGGGTCTTGGCAATGACATTGATCTCACATATGTGAGTGTAGAGGAGCAAGTTACAAATATTTTCACAAAGGCCCTAGTAGCAAAAAAGCTTTGACAATTTGGAAGCTTACTTGGAGTACATGTTATGGAATTAAGCTTGATGGGGAGTGTTCATATGTCAAGCTCAACATGAGTTGACACTCATTTACCTGGATGGCCATTTTCGCATTCATATTACTAGCATGATTGATGCCTGCATCAACATATTTCTATCTAAGCTATTTGCATTGACTTGGGAAATTTTGACTATATCTCTTTGAGTCCTTATTTACTTTTTATTCCCATAAGCAATGCTCTTTCCTTCAAGCCCTCATTTATTTTCTACTCTCACAATCAATCCTCTTTCCTAACAAGGGTGATGATCTATTAACATGGATTTCTCACTATTTTCTTAAATCTCTTCCACCTGTGTTAGTTCTACACCAACTTCCAAGGCTTTGCCTTAAATGATCGATAATAAAGTCAACTACATTCTAGGGTTGTCTTAAGTACATCTCAGTACAACTTCCAATCTTCTTATTAAAACATAGATAGATTTTACTATTATTCCCTTAAGAAGTGACTTTTCCTCCACCTATTATTATATAAAGAGCTAACCTACTCTATTACTTAGGTACTTTACTTCTTTCTCTCTAATGTCCCAATGATGCTTGCTCCTTGAATGTGTATACTCTAAACAATTTTATAGTATAATAAATTGTTAACTTCTCACAATAAGAGCAACCATGTTAACTGAGGACTACCGAATAATAACACTTGGATTTTGAGGCTTGAAGACACATTGCAACCTTTTTTTTCTAAGATATTGGATATTGGCACTCCAAGTTGAGTGGATTCCCTCTTTTGGTACCAAGTGTTGCTTTGAGCACGTCATCTTGAAGTTAGTACTAATATCTTCACTTGATTTTTTATGTCAAGATCATTATTTCAAGAAGATTAGAGAGTCTTGAGAATCATATTAGGGGATGGCTCCATTTTATTTATTCCTCTCTTCCTGTCTATAATCTCTCTCTCTCTCTTCCTCTCTCCTTTTCTAACACTTCTTAACTCCTCCCATAGTTCCTCTCTTTATATATTTTCTCTCTTAACACTCCCTCCCTCCCTCCCTCCCTCCCTCCCTCTCTCCCTCTCTCTCTCTCTCTCTCTCTCTCTCTCTCTCTCTCTCTCTCTCTCTCTCTCTCTCTCTCTCCTTAGTCCATATTATCTCTTATTTTCTTTTTCTTTGTTTCTCTCTTTTTCTTCTCCTTATCCCCTCTAGCTCCCTCTATCTCACTCTTCCCTTCACACACACACACACACACACACACACACAATTGCTAAGTTTTGTTTGTCTCTTAGAAAGGAAGGGTAAAAAAATGGTCCACCGTTATGGACTCGCAATTACCTAGCTAGCTCAAGGAAGAGAAAATCTCTTTATAGGACTTATCTTGAGTGGAGAAAGGGTGTGGTTGATTGGATAAGATGGCATGTGGGTGTGCACTAGAAAGTGCCATGCCAAATTGCCCTTGGTTGCAATTAATGTGCTCCACAATGAGGAGCATTCTCTTATCATTGTAGGTAAGCTTGATTGAGGGAGGGGGAGGAAGATTTGGATGATGAGGATGAGGGTGAGGGTGACAATGGTATGATGACTAGTCTAAAAAAGGGATGGTTCAATGATTGAAATTTAAAAGTTAAGTTTACCAATAACCTGTACTCAAATATTGATTCTTATATATTAGCAGCCAGTTGTTAAAACTTGTTTACTAAGCTAAATTACTTACTTAGCTACGAATATTGTATTTGGTCTTGTGACTATCCTAAGTGATCACTTAACTATTTTTATCTTGACTAAGCCATTAACTTACAAAAGAAGTAATCCTAGGCTATTCCACTAAGTTAGTGGGTCATCAAATATCGGCACTCTTTTAATAAGAGAATTTTGCTAAATGTTATTTGAATATTTATGTGTAGCTACAATTTGATATGAAACATGTTATTAAAAAATTAGTGGTTTCTTATTTATGCGAGAGGGAACTTGCCAGGTTACATCATAGCAAAATATGCTACGATGTATATATTATTGGAAATTTTCTTTAGTATTAAATGTAGGTTCATTTTAATGAACTGAAGAATGTGCACATTTAGTATTAAATAAATATTTGGTGCATGGATTTAGTTATGAAAAACATGCATGTATGCATACTATATCAAATGCCACTCACCTCTCTAATGAGTGATGATGATATCCTCTCTCTCTCTCTCTCTCTCTCTCTCTCTCTCTCTCTCTCTCTCCCCCCTTAGTCCATATTATCTCTTATTTAATTTTTCTTTGTTTCTCTCTTTTTCTTCTCCTTATCCCCTCTAGCTCCCTCTATCTCACGCTTCCCTTCACACACACACACACACACACACACACACACACACACACACACACACACACACACACACACACACACACACACACACACACACACAAAAAATTGCCAAGTTTTGTTTGTCTCTTAGAAAGGAAGGGTAAAAAAATGGTCCACCGTTATGGACTCTCAATTGCCTAGCTAGCTCAAGGAAGAGAAAATCTCTTTATAGGACTTATCTTGAGTGGAGAAAGGGTGTGGTTGATTGGATAAGATGGCATGTGGGTGTGCACTAGAAAGTGCCATGCCAAATTGTGCTTGGTTGCAATTCATGTGCTCCACAATTAGGAGCATTCTCTTATCATTGTAGATAAGCTTGATTGAGGGAGGGGGAGGAAGATGTGGATGATGAGGATGGGGGTGACAATGGTATGATGACTAGTCTAAAAAAGGGATGGTTCAATGATTGAAATTTAAAAGTTAAGTTTACCAATAACCTGTACTCAAATATTGATTCTTATATATTAGCAGCCAGTTGTTAAAACTTGTTTACTAAGCTAAATTACTTACTTAGCTACAAATATTGTATTTGGTCTTGTGACTATCCTAAGTGATCACTTAACTATTTTTATCTTGACAAAGCCATTAACTTACAAAAGAAGTAATCCTAGGCTATTCCACTAAGTTAGTGGGTCATCAAATATCGGCACTCTTTTAATAAGAGAATTTTGCTAAATGTCATTTGAATATTTATGTGTAGCTACAATGTGATATGAAACATGTTATTAAAAAATTAGTGGTTTCTTATTTATGCGAGAGGGAACTTGCCAGGTTACATCATAGCAAAATATGCTACGATGTATATATTATTGGAAATTTTCTTTAGTATTAAATGTAGGTTCATTTTAATGAACTGAAGAATGTGCACATTTAGTAGTAAATAAATATTTGGTGCATGGATTTAGTTATGAAAACCATGCATGTATGCATACTATATCAAATGCCACTCACCTCTCTGATGAGTCACTACAAGGAATTGGGCAATTAGCGATGCCGACTAGCGACGGCAGATATCGGCGTCGCTATAGGCATCGCTATTGTCGTCGATATTTGTGTCGCATTTGCCATGCAAATAGCGACGCCAATAGCGACACCGCAGGGAAAAAAAGTGCGGCCGAAACCAAAGCGCCGTTTTCATTTTCTTTTCTTCGCCTTTTGAGAGCGAGAGTGAGGGAGAGAGCGAGGGAGAGAGCCAAGGCTTTGTGAGAGAAGAAGAGGAAGAGACTTGTTGCCGCCGCCGCCGCCACCGTTGTTCGCGAAGGAGAGGAGGAGCCCTCGTTGCAAAGAGAAGCCACCCACGCTCGCCATATCTCATTGGTGAGTCTCCCCTCTCTTTCTTTTGCTTGTTGAAGGTTTAAATCATTCTCTTTTGTTTGTTTAGGAGAGGAAATGAAAGAGAAGGAGAGGGAGAGGGAGAGAGAGGGAGAGAAAGAGAGGGAGAGGGAGAGGGAGAGAAAGAGAGGGAGAGTGCATTCTCTCTCTCTCTCTCCCTTTTGCTTGTTTAATGTTTAAATTACTTTCTTTTTTGCTTGTTTAGGAGAGGAAACGAGAGAGAAAGAGAGGGAGAGGGAGAGGGAGAGGGAGAGGGAGAGGGAGAGGGAGAGGGAAAGAAAGAGAAAGAGAAAGAAAGAGAAAGAGAAATAGAGGGAGAGGGAGAGGGAGGGGGAG
Source organism: Lygodium microphyllum (assembly GCF_053477565.2). Classification (NCBI taxonomy): domain Eukaryota; kingdom Viridiplantae; phylum Streptophyta; class Polypodiopsida; order Schizaeales; family Lygodiaceae; genus Lygodium; species Lygodium microphyllum. Next base: position 158,751,542 of record NC_141138.1, on the reverse strand, counting down.
GAAATAGGAGAGGGAGAGAAAGAGAAAGAGAGGGAGAAGGAGGGAGAGTGCATTCTCTCTCTCCCTCCCTCTCCCTTTTGCTTGTTTAATGTTTGAATCACTTTATTTTTTGCTTGTTTAGGAGAGGAAATGAGATAGAAAGAGAGTGAGAGGGAGAGGAAGGGGAAGGAAATGAGAGAGGGATAGAAAGAGAAAGAGAGGGAGAGTTCATTGTATCTCTCCCTCTCCCTTTTGCTTGGAGGATGTTTAAATCACTTTATTTTTTGCTTGTTTAGGAAATGAGAGAGAAAGAGAGATAGAGAGGGAGAGGGAGAAAAAGAGAAAGAGAGGGAGACGGAGAGGGAGGGGGAGGGGGAGGGGAAGGAAATGAGAGAGGGAGAGAAAGAGGGAGGGGGAGGGAGGGAGAGGGAGAGGGAGAAAGAGGGAGGGAGAGGGAGAGGGAGAGGGAGGGGGAGGGAGGAAATGAGAGAGGGAGAGAAAGAGAACGAGAGGGAGAGGGAGAGGGTGAGAGAAAGAGAGGAAGAGAGGGAGAGGGAGAGAAAGAGAGGGAGAGGGAGGGGAATGAAATTTAAGATAATATACATATTGATAATGGTATGCAATGTGCTTTGCATACGGCCACGTACTTCATCAAAATGAACCCAAAATTATTGTTATAGAAGAAGAAACCCTTAAATTGAGTATATGATAATTTCTCTCAGGTCTTATGACTATGAGTAGAATTAATTGAAATAAATTTTATTACTATAGTTATAAAATTTCATAGATGGCGCGCATTAATTTTAAAATGGATTACTTATACTCAAAGCCGATATATAACAAAAAATTATCTACCGGGACAAACAAATCGTTGAGCATGATACAAGGCCGAGATATAACATCGGAAAATCTCTCGACTACTATATACAATGCAAGGTTTATGGTCAACTTGCAACTTGACGTACATCTCCATAAAGCTATCCATTTAAGCCTCGTTTGCTGTAATGTAGATAAGATGGCAAACGAAGAAGGTCTTATTGTTCAAGACCGCGAGTCGTATCTTAATCAGCGTGTCCCATGTCCTTGCTCTCAATGCAAGTTGGCAATTAGACGAAAACGCCGATTGTCTATAGAACACGTACGACGATTTGGTGAGTTTCAATCTGAGATCATTGATCATGCGATTGCAGATTTTCAGCAAACGGTAATTTGAAGTTAGCATTTTTCATGCATTGTACTCTCAAGCTAATTGAAAACCATACACAATAAGATTGGGTCTTGTTGTCAAATTTTGTATCCAGGGGGGTGATGTCTCGACCCAAGGGGGAGTGCACCCTTTGCGGCCAATCAGAAGAGTTCGTGAACATGCGATGGATGGATTGCAGGAGCCAATCGACCACTCGCAAGGCCCATCTATACCATCAATGCCAGAGGAGACACACGACCTTCCCGACTTGCCTACAATCTTGGAGCTTGAGATGGAGGCAATGATCGATGCATTGATTCCCATGGATGTTGAGATATCTGACCCGCTTAGAGAGGAAGCATCCATACCATTATATGATGGGTGCCGAGTATCTCGGTTGAAGACATTGCTTGCACTCTTAAGTGTGCAAGCAAAATATGGTTGGAGCGATATGAGTGTGACTGAGTTATTCAAGTACCTTGCACACAGACTTCATTGTTTTTTTAAAAAAACAGTATTATTGCAAACATGGATGGATTTTTCAAGGTGTTTTATGATTTTTTCAGGTTATTGAAATATCATATATTGCCACTTGCAAACACCATGCCTGAGTCTCGTGATGATGCACGACATGTTTTACGGAAGCTTGGCATGGACTACAATAACATCCATGCATGTATCAACGACTGCATATTGTTTCGAGATGAATACGAGACTATGGAGACATGTCCAAAGTGTGGTGCTCACAGGTATCGACAGGACTTGCAAGGGCAGACCATCCCTCAAAAAGTCCTCAGACACTTTCCGCTCATCCTCGGCATAAACCACATGTTTCGCACGTCTTCCATGGCAAGCTTGACAACGTGGCATGTGCAGAATAGGTCCACGGATGGAGTGCAATGAATATCAGCAGATTCGCGCGCATGGAGCCACATTGACTCTACCTTCCCAGGCTTTGTGCGAGAGCCAAGGAATCTTCGGCTCGGTCTCGCCATGGATGGTGTGAACCCATTCGGTCTGCTCTCGACTTCTTACAGTGTGTGGCCTATAGTCCTTGTCAACTACAACATTCCTCCATGGCTTTCTACGAAGAAAGGACATCTCATCCTTAGCTTGCTCGTCCCGGGCCGCTACAAAGTAAAAAATATGGACGTGTATCTTCGTCCATTAGTTGATGAGCTTAAGATTTTGTGGGAGGAGGGGGTCACGGTGCAAGATATGAGCAGGCGCGATGGTCGGCGGTCAGCCAACATTTGAGCCATTCTCATGTGGACGATGCATGACTTTCCGGGATTGGGAGAGTGCTCAGGTGAGCAGACCTTTGTTCTCGCCAGTAATATCTATATTTTATTTCATTCAATCAAGTATTCACTAGGTCGTGGATCGCCTTGCAGGTCTCGTTACCTCAGGTTATCATGCATGTCCATTGTGTGGGCCACAGTTAGACTCCCGAAGGTCACGAACCATGAAGAAGATGGTATATCAAGGACACGCCGCTTTCTTGCCGGAGGATCATGAACTCAGGGAAGGTTTTCTTGGACGACCTCCAGCACGTATGAACGCTGTAAGCTGGTACGAGCTGAAAATGGTAAACCCGGAATCACATCCAAATGGAATGCGACGGTTCTCAGTTTTCTACGAGTTGCCATATTGGACCCACTTACAGGTCAACCACTTGTTGGATCCCATGCATATTTTTAAAAATGTGGGCAGCTTGCTATGGGACCACATCACAGGAAAGAGAGACACTATAGGGTCACGAATGGATTTAAAGGAGGTAGGTAAGATGGAGGCGCTTTGGCCGCAGTCAAGTGCTGAAGGGGGAGTGTAGCTTCCTCGCACTCCCTGGGTTTTGTCTACCAAAGAAGAGCGCATTGTGAAGCAAGTAATCAAGTCTATCCGCACTCCGACGGGTATGATGCGTTCTCTCAGGTCCGCATTTTCTAAAGATGACCAAATGTCTGGGCTAAAATCCCATGATTGGCATAAGATATGTCAGGTTTGTGAACAGAATGGATTTTAATTAGCGTGGACATTTTGAAATTTGAAAAGTGATCATTATTCTTAATGCTTTCTCATTTGTGGCAGTTTGTCCTACCGATCGTGATCGCGGGATGCCTAACTCCAGAAATTCGCGGGGCCATTTACAAGTTGTCGACTTTGGTGCAATGGATCTCACAGAAAGAGATTAAGACGTCCTCTATTGAATCCGCAAGGCGGGGAGCAGTGAGACGGTCTATCTCTTTGAGAAATACCTGCCCACTAGCATGCTCACAATACAAGTTCACCTTCTTGTGCATCTTGTGGACGAAGTGGAGATTGCTGGACCTGTCCATACGCAATGGATGTTCTTCTTGGAGCGCTTCATGAAAACCCTGAAAGGCTTTGTGCGACAACGAGCTCGTCTGGAAGGTAGTATGGTGGAAGGTTGGTTGGTGTTAGAGGCGTTAGTGCATATCTCACAATGGCTACCAACGGTGGAACTAGACAATGGAATGCTATGGACGCTGAAGGACGATGACAGGCTGGCTGGAGATTTGGTGGTTGGAAATGGGGTAGAAAAAAGAATGGATGCCTCAATGGAAGAGAAGGTGAATCGCTTTTGTATGTTGCACCATGCCTCCATGGAGACGTGGCTCGCCAAGTACCAGATTGCAAGGCAAGATCGAGAGGAAGCGCGAGCTGAGTTTCGACGCAGTACGCGTCACCGACCGATTTGATATCCCGAAGGCATGGAGGAGATGCCACGGTTTATGTCAACACGATGGTTGCATGGAGCCTTGACCGCAGCATCCAGCGAAGGGACAGAGGTCTCAATGGAGGAGTGGGAGTTCTCGAGGGGATGTAGTCCAAAGGTAATGAGGGGTTTAGAATGTGTCGTATCTAAATTTGCTTGCTACATCTAATTTGAGTGTTTCAATGTGCAGTACAAAATATATAGTGCAGCGTGGTCGCGCGGACGGCATTTTCGGGTGGAGCGTATTGACCAAATGCACTCCACAATGGACTGTGGTGTCATGGCAAGGTTTGAGCAAGAGAGCCGGCGACGAGCAACGGATCCGAACATGGTTGTGGATGAGATGGAGTATTTTGGAAACTTGCAAAGTATTATTACGATGGATTACCGTAGCTTCTCCATGATAATATTCGATGTGCAGTGGTTCAAAGTGGTACTTGGAGGAGCTGGCGTAACAGTTCGACGAGGTCCATCTGGATTTCTCGAAATAGATTCCGAAAAAAAATGGATGGATTTGCGCGACACCTTTGTGTTGCCGGCCCATTGTGAACAGGTACAACTAGTCATTTGCTTGCTAATTGTAATACGACATGGTTTATGTCACAATGGTTTGAAGCCGCTTTGTAAGTGTTTGTGAACAGGTAATCTTCTATCCAAATCCCCGACAACCTCGATGGTGGTATGTTATACCTTCAACTCCTCGAGGTGCGAGAGTATACGATCAAAGCGATGTTCCAGGCATAGATGAAGAAAATATGCAAATAGAGGGATCGAAATTACAAGGGGTGGAGGCCACCGCAAGCTTGGAGCCCGCATCGGCTAACAATGATGGAAATACAGAAGTCGCAGAATTTTTTGAGAACGAGGCAGACTCGTTCTTTTGTGGTGACATGTCTATCGACCTTCCAGTGTATGCAGAGTTGTGTCAGGAGATTAACATGGGACCATAGAATACTTCATTCTTGGAGAATTGTATTACTCAATTCATTGTTTAGATCTTCCATAAAGGTAGATAAGATATGCATTTTAAGAGGGATTTTTCAAAAATGATTTATATTAATGTGCTTTGTATAGTTTAAATTGATTATTCTAACATCATTTTTTATCTGTGCAGGTATCGACATTTTCAGGATGAGTCGAGGGATGAGCGATGAGGAGTTTCAAGAGATGATGGCACGTATGTCTCCAGATCAGCTCGCGAGATTCAGAGAGATGGCAGATCAGGAGCTGTCTCGTTCTTCGTCAAGGTGCTCTGCTAGATCAGCTTCAGCGCGATCAGATGCTTCAGCTTCGAGCAGACGATCTTGACGCTTGCGACTTGGGCCAGAGGGAGGGACTGCGACTGCAGGAGGATCAGGGGGGTGCTGTTGTGGAGACACAGACGCGGTGTCTCCGTCTCGTCATTCAGCTGGAGCTCGGTCACCTCCAGGATTTGTCACACCTGTGGGGACGTCCACTCCAGTTACTCCGGCTTTTGCGCAGCCGTCGGCAGATGGCACGCCTTTTGGTGGCACCCCTTTGAGTGGCACTCTGGGAGAGGGTACCCCCGTCAGTACACTGGATGTACAGGGGTCTCCTGGATATGCCCAGGAGCGTGGACGGAGATGGGAGAGGGCCCATACAAGGCACACTCCTAGGGATTATGGATACCTAGTGGATGGCAGGTTAGGAGCCATCATCATGAATGATGAGGGGAGGAGGGTGATGGCTCGCATGAGGGAGTTGTGCCAACAAGTTTTTCGGCACAACGTCCTGGATCATTGGAGGAACATACCGGAGGGGAGCAAGGAGTACATAGTAGCATCCTTGCACGAGGAGTTCCCGGTGCCAGCCACAGTGGATAGATTCTCTACGGGCTGGATGATGGATTGCATGCGTGCATACATGTCACATAGACGATCCGATGCACGCAAGGCAATCAAGAGTGGGGCTCCAAATCCCGAGTGGTTAGATGCAGACGATTGGCGCTGACTGAGGGAGGAGGCTACAAATTCGCCAGGACGTTGAAGTCAGCAGCGGGAGGCGGCGAGGGCACGAATCGAGGCCGGATCGGTACATCATCTTGGGAGTGGCGGCCACAGGACATATTTGGAGGACTTTGTAAGTTTCTCTTTTGTTTTTCTTATTTGTTTTTTTGAGATATTCTTTGTACTGACAATCATGTTTCTAACAGTTAGCATTTTGTTTTCTTTGCAGCACTCCATTACAAATCGCGATCTGCAAGGCCTTGAGACTCGATATGCAGAGAGGCACGGTCTCAGATCATTGATCGACCGATTGTATAGACGCGGCGGCCCAATAAGTCACTCATCTTTCTTGTCCGTAGTTACCATGAGATATTTGAATGCATTATTGTATGGTGGATTGATATGTTGTTTCTTTTTCTGCAGAATCCGTTTGAGTCTCCTTTGCAACGGGAAGAGCTTTCGGGGGACGAGGATTTGTAGCTCACCCTTGGATCCTTAAAGCTCACATACCTTTAGTTTTTAGTCGCCCGATCTATGCAAACATTTTCTATGTATTAGTGATATTGTTTTATGATTGTACCAATCGCATTTTATGCGATATCATGTATTTATTTCATCTATCAGTTTTATGATTTCAGTACACATTCTTTTTGTTTGCAAATGCTTTGTATGCAGCAGTGCATAAACTATTTTATATGGCTCTCATACAGCACATGCTGCCCTGCCACAAAAAAAAATTTCTTTGTTACCGTCGCTATTTGCGTCGCAAATTTACTACACGTGTCGCTATTGTCGTTGCTATAAGCGTCGCAAATTGCTGTAACCGTCGCTATATGCGTCGCATTTTGCGACGCATATAGCGACGATTCTATGGTGTCGTCAATAATGACGCTTTTTGCGACGACGGGGGCAAATTTTGTTGTTTGTATTTTCGTCGCTTTAAACGTCGCTATAAGGTCTATATCTTGTAGTGAGTGATGATGATATCCTCTCTCTCTCTCTCTCTCTCTCTCTCTCTCTCTCTCTCTCTCTCTCTCTCTTTGTGCATGTAGCCCAAGACATCAATTAAGGATGAAGAAGGCAATGAAGAACTCCCATGTGAAAAGAAGCCCTATGGAAAATTTACATGCAAAGAGTTCTTGAAGGTGTAACCTACAAAACAATATAAAAGGCATGGCAAGGCAAAGAGAGATGAATAGAAGATTTCAAGTGCACTCAAGTTCCTTAAGGCCCTCAAACTTGGGTGGAATTTCTTCCTATGAGTTAGGCTATAAACTCACCAAGAGTTGGAAGACTGTTTGTTGAGTACATGGGATGCATCATATTGTACCACACATAGAGGCTTTGACATTAGTATACTTAACAAGGATTCACATCACAAATTCCACAAGTTGTGCAGGAGATTTTATTAAGTAGACACCATCATCAACAAATGAAGTTGACGTGATGTTGGCCCATGCCTTTGCCTCATCATAATATGGAGGCCTTCATGTTGAATCACATGATTTGCTCTTAGTAGAGATTTTCTTTTCAAAGGGAATCTACTTCCAATAGCATAGGTGTCAAACTAGAGGATTCACAAGCTTTGAAACATGTTAAGGGCAAACATGAAATATGTAACGTATTCGGATTCTATTATTATATAATGCCACGTTTTTATACCATACACATTCCTTCCAATGTTCTTTTAAAATTCTTTAATCTCGTAGCACTTATGGTCCAACATCTAAGTTGCAAAACTATTTGGGCATTACAATCCAACTTTGCAAAGGAAATTATGCTCTCCAATTGTATGCAAACCAAGTTAATTATAGGAATTACTTAGAGGAAATAAGTAAATAAACTAAGTAATCTATTTATTAAGACTTTGAAAAATGCCTAAATTTACTAACTAAAGAGGGAGGAGGAAAGACGGCCTGTTTCACGCCCTTGTTTGGAAGAGTCATCCCTCGCCCCATTAAACCATTGCCTCCCTCCAAGAAGTCACTCCGCATATTTAATATGTTGTCTCACTTTTTAATCATCATCAACTTCTACACACACACATACACCCCACCCGGCCCGCCCGCCCGCCGCCACAAAGGATGAAAAAATGGAAGGAGCTACGAGGATTTGGGAAGAGAGAGTGTGTGTGTGCGTGTGAGGGAGGGAGGGAGGATACAGAGGAGGAGAGGGAGAGAAGAATGGCTGATAGAGAGGATAAGAAAACAAAGAGAGAGAGAGAGAGGAGCTGAAATTTTAGCAGGACCCTCTGTTCATAATGTGAGACATGGATGCTCATGAGTCATGTGAAGCTTTAGGGACCTCATTGGGATTCGGGAAGCCTATTTGAGTGTCACAAGAGGCCTGCTACGACTGACAGAACGGCTGTCGGATAGACCTCCTACGATTGGCAGGCAGCTATCGGGCAATCTGCTGCGACTGGCAAGCAGCTGTCGAATGGACAATTCGTGCAGGCAATCAGGTCACCAAGATAGCCATTTTCAATCAGGCAGCAGACCAGAGAGAGTACAAACGCAGACGAACGGGAGAGACAGGGTCATGGCCTGACACAGACCAGGGTCACGGCAGGAAGGCAGGTGGCGTGAGGCAGGGTGACAGACAGGGAGGTGCGACAGGAGACGGGGGCGCTGTTTTTGCCTTGAGTCAACCCAACAGTTCAGTTGGCGCTACTCACATCACCTCGTCAACAACCAGAGGGGTAGCTCAGGAAGCGGAGGGGTTGCCGCACACGCACAGAGAGAGAGAGAGAGAGAGAGAGAGAGAGAGGGGCTACTATCCAGATTTGCAGTCCAGAGAGGAGCGAATTGTCACAGACTCGCGATCGGCATGTCTGAGCTCAATACGGCATTTATAAACCAGGTAGTTGATGGTTTGGGGCTCGATTCAAAGGGCAAGGATGAGATGGTATCGTGCATGGAGGAGATGGCTAAGGAAGTGGCTCCAAGTTCGGATGTACAACCTACTGTGAAACACAGTAAGCATGTTCCTATGATGACTATTGATAGCTTGACACCTTTCGAATCCCCGCCGCATTCGTATACGCATGCTGCTGATGCTTTCGACGATTCCCCATAACTGAATTGGAAACATCTTCTAGAGTTTACTAACAAATTATGATGAGCAGGACATTGTGAATGCACATGTTGATATGCAAAAAATGCTTCTATCTTTCTCTACATTTTACGAACGTGGCATCATACTTTTCTTCACGAGCATGATCCCAGTGATCCCTTGGATCCCGTGGTGGTTGGCTTCCATTTTCAGGTGCAATTGTGTTGATGAGGTTTTTCTGGGCCTACGGGTTTCTATGATGTCATGCTCTCATCGGCCACAAAAAAGATGATATTCTGGTCAGGGCTGCCCCTATTTTTTCATAGACAGTTGGTGGATGTGGTACCATGGAGACCTATGGTGGATTTTCAAAATCTGCTCAAACAAGAATGTCAAGTGTGGGTTGAAGTAGAAAGCTATTGTGTAGGTTATTAGCCCTTGTTAAGGGATGCAATGACGAAATTTGGTATTGTCTTGGTGCCTCCCAGTATGAGGGTAGGCAACAGGAATCATTTATGCATATAGTGGGATACGTCAAGCAAAAGGCCCAATTGGTTGCACCTTAATTGTGCAGGCATGTAGCCATTATGGTTTAAGCTTAGTTGGGACACCTTTGTAGGTCAATGACAAGGCTATCATTTCATGGCAAAGTGTTTGGACAAAAAGGATGCTATTGTTTCTCATAATGGGGATACTAAAATGATGATAGTGACACTGCTTACTCAAGTGGGCTCCATAGAAGGATGTGGTTCAACAAAAGCAACCTATGTTTTCTTCAAACCTGTATGATTTGAGATGGGTTGATGTCCAACTTAGAAAGGGTAAGAAGGTTGGCATCTAGTAGTTGATGGGTTCATCACCAAACACTCAAGATACCTTTTGCACATATGTGCGTAAAAATGATAAATCTTCTAAGCTACCACATTCAACTATTAGGGACCCCTCCAATTCAAAGCAGGTTGCACATTAGAGATCAAAGGTTGAGCACCCTAGGGACCCCCCATCATGCCTTGCTTTTGATCATAGAGGCAAGGTGATCACCCCATGGGATCCTCAATATTCTCATTTGCCAATGACAAATGAAAGCAATTCTTCCCCTACAAAACTTCCTTGCATGGGACAGAATGCTTTTGCAATGTTGGCAAATTTTTTGGATGAAGAAATTTCAAAGATGTTGGTCGAGAGTATGCAAGCAAGGCATGAGCAGTCTCACCCATGAATTCCTTGATTTTACAAGTGCAGACTACCACTTGATATGTCCATGGGATTTGTTTCCACAATAATCAACATGAGATGTGGTGTATTTTGCATGAGAATTGCTACGTTGCTTTGTGTGTTGTTGAGCACAAAAGCCATGATGATACTGGTTAGGTTATGGATTCTTTCCTTGTTATGTTGGTTGCAAACACTATTCGGGTGTCCCCATGGTTCGACATGAGAAATTTTAGCTAGTGCTTGTTTAGAATGATGTTTATGGATGCTTCTTGGTGATGGAGATTGTGTTTGAAGGCCAAGTCTTACGGTTGGTTGGTCTTTATGCACCCAATGACTCATTGTATCATCAGGCCCTGTGGAGCCATCTTCGGGATTCTTTGAGCTTGGGAAGTTTGGATTTGCTTATTGGGAACTTTAACACGTGTGTTGACTCATCCTCGTCCACTTCAAAACACTCTCTAATGGATAACCCAGAAAGTAGGGCATGGCATGCCTTTGCCATGGATGTCCCAAAATAAGATCTTTGGTCTTTGCTTTCTCCATTGGTAGCTTCAAGATTTACATTTCACTCATCTCAATACGTGGTCATGTGGTCTCAATCACTCCAACAAAAAGGCCTCTTAGACGCGCTCTTAGATGCGATTTTTGAATTGAGAGAAAATCTTACCGGCACGTTTATAAGCCCGTCTAAATGCGCGTGTACCATTTCGTGTCTATAGTCGCGTGTATAAGGAAATCCACAAGCACCAGTAGACACACTTTAGACACTCATATACACGCATAAATAAACGCGCATAAGAAAACCAAAAATAAACGCGCTTTTACATGCGCCAGTAGACGCAACTGCAAAATCAAAAATCTTCTTTTTTAAAAAAATATTTATTTATTTTTATTAATTTGAATTATATAGCGCGTCTATGGGCGCATGTACTCTGCATTCTAGACGTGAGAATAGATGCGCATTTTTTGCAATTTAGACGCGCAAATAGACGGGAAACACAGAATTAGAAAAAAAACCAAAGAGCATGTGATTGCAAAGCTAGAGAGCATGTGGTTGCAACCACAGCAACCACATGCTCTCTGGGTTTTTTTTTCCCCTCCCATACATCAAATTATGCATTTGGGGAAAACACAATAGATCTGAAGGCACGAGAATTGAAAACAAAAATCCATGTATTCATTATATATAAAACGCATTTACATGGGGACTTTAAGTGCTTGCAACCTAAAGCGTGGCACAAGCAGTAGGCTCAAAGATGGATAATAGAAAAACAAGGAAACTGCAAGGCCATAGAGAAGGCATGGTGCTCCTCTACGAATCTGATGAAGAAACATCTTCACTACACCACCATCGCTATTGGCGCCGCTATCCCCCTTCTCACTATGCTCCACATCGGGGTTCGCTTATACACACAAAAGATCAAGGTTTCTTATGTACAATTGCAAAGAAAAAGTTATAATTAGCCATACTTTTAATAGGAAAGTAAGAAAAACATACCTCCTTTGGCTGTCGAATCCTCATAGCCCAGTTGTATTGCTCCTTAGTGATGAGACCCTCCTCATAGAAGTGAAACCATGTGGCTGCGCGGTTATGGCCTCGATGGTAACCTACCTCTCTAGGAGTAGGCATCCTACCAACGATAGTAGTCTGCAAAACAATTATGATATACAAATAATTATGAGACACAATGTATTAGAACAAATTATATAAAGAATTGAAAAAAAATATAAATTTTAAAAAACTAGAAATCAAAATATACTTACAAACTCTGCCTCCCACGACTCTCTACCGCCCAATCTGTAATGCGACAATCCCATAGCTTCCATTTGGATGCGTCACGCCTCTGTGTGCTGGCGACTCTTCACTTTCTCTGTTGTTTTCTTCTTGGCTTTCTTCCACTCTATGCAGTGGCACATAGGTGGTTGGCTATAGGCTCTACGCCCCTTCTCTTACCTCCGTAGTGACTCCCTAGCGCATGTCATGAGGTGCGATCTTTTGTTGTGAAGCAAATCCCTCACTTTTGTGCGTCCCCAATCATCCGAGAATCGTTGACTCTCAGGATTTGGGTACCTCCTATGGACTGCGCTTCATCATCATGGAAGATGCCACCAGTATCTCTAACTCTATAGTATTGGCGTACTGGCTCCTCTACGTGATCTTCTGGTGAGGGTGATCGCTCGCCACCTCCTAGGAAACCCCCACACAAGCCTCGTCCTCCTCCTCGGCTCTCCCTCCTCCCTCTCTGTCGACTACCCTCTGCCTCGTTGGATGCACGTGCTTCGGCAAATGCATGTGCGTCGGTTGACGCTTGTGCTTCAGCCGATGCATGTACAGGCGTTGCACATGAAGTACCTGCAATTGGGGTTTGGACATTTGGTGTTTGGGAAGCAGTGCTAGGCAAAGACATCAGAGGTGTTCCAGACATGACGCTGAACACCTCGTCTCTGTGGGAGAGTGGCCAATGTGTCTAGTCATCTCTCCATGAAGTCTTCCTTACTAGGAAAACCTCCAAAAAAAGCATTGACCCCTCTGCTAAACTACGCAAAAGTATCATTCATGCGCTCCAAATCTGGGTCATTGCTAGATGAACCAGGATGCGACATCTGCAAACAAAACACAGGAATAAGACAAATTTACTAAATTTCAATATTGTGTAAATTGTATTATTGTGTAACATATTTGTACAATTTCAAAAATAAAAGCTTGCATTTTTTATTAGACCTGGCGCATGTATATTCGCGTTTGAGATGCAGAATAGACGCGCTCTCAGATGCTTCTTCAAAGTCAAAGCCTTTGTTTTCTGAGCAAAGCACATGTATTCTCGCGTCTAGTATGCAGAATAGACACGCTCAAAGACACAGTACCACCATGGAAAAAACAAAAGCTTTTTTCTGAACATGGCGCATGTATACTCACGTATAAGTATTTTTCTCTAAGCAACTTATCGAAGTTAATAGGTACTTATCCTTTTAAGATGATGTTAATATAATTTTTTTCTATTACTTTAAATCATAAAATCTCTTCAATTATGATGCTACAATTTAAATTAAAACAAGATAAAAATGACTATGAAATTTTGGTTATCATTCAAAGCATTTCTATACTCATTTGCATTGTTTGCAATAGATGGTGGGCCCAGAATGGATGAGAGACATGATAGCTCTAGTGGACTTGCAATCTTAATGTGCTTCCTGGGAGATGTCTCTATAATGGGAATGGAGTGTTAGAAAAGAGATAATGGGTTTTGTAAGAGGAATGAATTGTTAGAAAAGAGAGAGAATGGGTCTTTCTTTGCATGTATGAACTTGATGAAAAGAGAAAAGAGAACCTCACCCATATCACATCTTTGCCTTGGCTCTCTTTCTCACTCTCTTCTCTTCTCCACTCTCTCTCTTTGTTTTTTGGTAAAAGGTATTTGCTTTAATTACAAAAAACATACAAGTACAAGTTTGCAAGATTACGAGATATAGGATGGCTCTGGTTCATTGTGCATAAAAGATACGAAGTCATGATAAAGGAACAGAGGAGATTGCCATATGCCAAGGGACTAAATCATATCTAACTAAGATATCAACATGTTGTAGACTTAAGTCAAGTTGCTTGTGGAGAAGTCCCTTAAGCTTTGTAACATGACGTTGAATGCTTGAGGTCACATAAACAATGAGCACATTGCAAGCGGCCCAAATATACCAGCAACCCTAAAATCTAGAAAAGTGAAATAGAATCTTCATGTGAGGCTAAGGCATGCCATTGTATTTAGTTTTTCAAAAAACCCAGTAAAGGGGAGGCATCCTTGTGCTCACCATCACAAGCCATATGTCTGAGACAAGGGCCCAAATCTTCTGAGAACAAGGGCAAGAAATGAATATGTGATGGGAAGACTCCACCACACTGGTACAGAAGGAAAAATCCCCATTAGATATACCTCTGTGGTGAAGGACTAACCCAACATGGAGGTCCCCCCACCAACATTCTCCAAATGAATACTTTGCATTTGAATGTTGTCTTATTGGTCCATCCCTCCATTATTGTCAATTTCCACCAAGTTTTAGATTTATGAGATCCCTAAAGAGAATTGGATTTGTAGCTAATCCATGCATGGTCTTTGATCATGAGATGATAGATCTGATTAACTAAAGAGGACTAAAGGGTCAAATGCCCTATAAGTTCCCAATTTTGCCAAGGGAAATTGGATTATTGAATAGAAAAGGGATGCTAGCCTTGAAAGAGATCGAAAACTCTACCCTAGAGATCATTGTAGCCACGTGGTACCTAAAAAACTCTTTTGATTGTGTGAAAGGACATTAGGGTGCATCAAGGCAAGAGAGTGGCATTAGCCACCAAGATTAATTCAAGGCATGCCATGGATTAAATTTAGGTCTCTCCTACACTTTTCCTTCCCACAAAAGAATGGGAGACCATTAGAATATCCATCGCCAACAATTAATCGCATGTCTATCCTCTACCAGATGCCAATGGGCTTTGAAAGGACGATTTTCCTTGAAGATACCAAATGGTTAATAAGACTTGAGGTAGACCTAGAAAAGTGTGCCTCAACGTTAAGCATGTGCCACCAAGAACCCTGAATCCTTGTATTGTCATGGAAAATACCTCATTCTTCAAGGAAAGCAAAAGCAATAAGAGTCCAAGGCTATCATATGGGTCCTCACATCCAAAGCAGCCCCCTTCCATGGATTTCAAGGTGCAAACATGACTCCATGATATCCAAGATATACCTCCTTGCACAAAATCCTTCTTGAGAGCATGAAACGAAAATGGCAAGCAAGATCCTTTGAGGCAACATTGCTCCAACGTAGCAATAGAAAGAAGTAGGTTAGCATAGTAAGCATAATGGTCTATTTACTTTGAGACAAACTTGGCTTTCAATTTTTGTGATATCCATTTTAGCAATACTTTTAGTTGCACATCAATCCTAATGGGGTAACTAAGTTGCTTCACAATGTCGTCGTGATGTACAATCTTACCCTTCCATCCTAAATTTTGCAAATTGGAGGCCATGTAATCAATAAGGGAGGATATGATAGCATTGATTTGTAGGCCTCATGCATTCCCAAACAACTCCCATATTTCCAAGGCTGATTGAAGATTATAAGCATTAGCTTTCAGAATCATGAAAGTATCATCAACCCACCAATGTCTAGCCAACAAATTGTTGCACTGCGAAGGTAGAGAAAGAGTGACTAACTTCCACGTATCCACAAGGTGTGATAGCATGGAAAGAATAAGGTGAGTAGCAAGTGCAAATAAGAGTGGGCTAAGAGGATAGCCATTTTTGATCAATTGCACAAGGGAACATGACTTGCCTACTCCACCATTAAGCATGACATTGGAGGTGGAACCCATGATCATGGTGTAGATCAACCTTGACATGCAAGGTCCAGAACCTATAACTTCCATGAGACACATGAGACCATTTTAGGAAGCCAAAGGCCTTTTCCAAGTCTAGTTGCACCAAAATAATTTCCTACTACATGTGTTGTGTAGTCTATGGCCATCTATGCATTAAGGATATTATGAAGAATATTTTTGTCCTTTTTAAACCTATATTGGTGAGGATAAACAAGATTAGATAATTGTTTATGGAGATGATTTTCCAACACCTTCATGAATATATTATACATACTAACTCATCAATGAAATGGGTTTCCATTGGGTAAGTTTTGATGGGGAGGGGACTTTGCGAATCAACTTAATCAACCCTTCTTTCCACGATAAAGGCATATTGGCCCAATGCCCAAATCTATTCACACATGGCAGCCAAAGGTTTTGTCAAAAGAGATGCATAGATGCAAAAGAATTCATTGGTGATGCCATTCTAGCTGGAGCTTTTATCATTTGGAAAATGCAATAAGACGTCCATAACTTCGTCCTCATAGATATTAGCATCCAAGAAATCTTTCATGTCATGGAGAACTTGATTTCTAACCAAAGCATAAAAGGGTGCATGCGCTTGTGCAACCTACGAAGAAGATATATATCATGAACCCAAAAGGTGTGTGAAGTATTCCCTACACATACAATTGATCTAGGATCTGTGACAATTTGACCTTCTATATCTTGTAATCTCACCACATTTTCCTACACTAAGGATGCATGCAAGGCCTAAAAGAATTTGTGAATTTGGGAAGAACTATCTTGAAGACCATTAGTCAGATTCCTTATCTTAGCTTTCTTGTAAGACTGCAATTGAAAGGCTTAAATAAGTTCACCTAATTGAGCTACCAATGAGATCAGAAAATCATCATGTTGTAGGTTGAGCAAAAGAAAATGGTGGACCAAGGCCAACATATCTTCAGTAGCATGGAAACTCTACCTATTAAGCAAAGCATGATATATGCCATATTGTCTTGACATATTCTCAACATTTGAAATCAGTTTGTCGAAGGAGTCCAATCCTTGTAGTGAAAAATCACATGAAAACATTCTGAGTAGTTGGATCATGTAGTCCTTGAAAACTGCATGACTTAAAAAGGAAGAATTGAATCTCAAGTGTAGCCTACCCAAGAGATTAGCATAAGTATCCACCAGCTCCTTGATCATGTTAAGATGTAAAGGAAAATGGTTGGATAATACATAGTGTTGCAAGACTTGCATCTTCAAAATTTTTGGTAAAAAGGAGCCTTCATGCATGGCATAAATGCAAATCTAATCCACCACAACATAAACGAGTCATAGACGCACAAAGTCAGGCGCATCTATCATTGTGTCTATATGCGCGTGTAAAAGAGGGTGTAAATAGACGCGAATTTTGCGTCTATATATCCGCGCAGATAAACGCGAACATAGACGTGAATATAGATGCTATTTCAGACACGTAATTATTAAACCACGTGAAATTGGACTTAACATAATAAAAAAACTAGAGTTAATAACTATTTTTGCATTGCTCTCTAATGAATGACAGTTCCTCCAATTGACAAGCCTGATATAATTAATTAGCGGCAAGTGAGACAAACCTTATTATACAATTATTAGCAAGCATTGCATGTATCTCGTAATTTCTCTACTTGAAGAAGATAAAAAATACTTCCTTTTTATTATGGAAAATTCAATTTAGTTTTAAACTTGACTATTGATTCTTGAGTATGCACATGTGCGTATGATATTTTCCATAGAATTAAGAACACACACTGAATCATTAAGCGAATTAATTATGTTAGAGTGAATGATCCATCTCATCTTCAATGAGATCAGCCCTTGCTAAACTATCTACTTCTAGGTCTATGTTACCAAGAGGTAACGAAATAAATTAGTCTATCCCACTATCAGATGTATTGCTATATTGCTCAATAACTTCATCATCATCAACCACATTATTGTCCTCTTCTGCATTTCCTTGAACATCCTCACGAGGTTCATCTTGTACTATATCACAAATATCATCCATTATGGTGTCATCATGTACATCATCATTAATTGTTGGATTGTCATCTGCTATCTCTATGTCGATAATATTACCATATATTGGTTTTGAACTATTGGATATAGGGATGACATATCACCATCGGTTATTGTTTACCATTGGATGATACACAGCTTGTATTTGATAGCATATGAGTTTGGCCTCCAATTCTTGACAATTAGGGGCTGACAAACTGTGAACAGCATGCTATCCAGAACAGGGCTGCTGGAGAAAACTAGTCATAACTTCCTATGGGCAGCTCCGATTGAGGCATGTGACATGTCAAAACGAAGCTTATGAAGCATACTTTCAAGCCATATAGGTGACACTTGAATGTCATTAATGCAGGGTAAAATTTGTTCTGAAATAGTGTGATGTCTATAAGTTGTCTGCATTTCAGACTGGGGCAAATTTAGCTACTACTCAATCAAAATTGCATCCTTGAAGTAGGGAAAGAACTGCACTGGTGAAATGCTGATCAGGATACGGCTTTTCCAAGACCATTCCATTCCCCGGGATCAAATGGATAACCTGCATAATAAGCATCAAGAGCACAAGGTTCATCCATACAAGCATGGGTCACCATACTACCACCAGGGTCAAAAGGATAATTGTGATCCAATGCATCCGATGTATCATAGAAGTAATTCATGGTATCATCATCAAGCACTGATGGTGGCACAAGATCCTTACTGACCCATACGATAGCATGCATTAACTTGTCCATAAACTCATTGGGAACCACTAGGTCAAATTGGACTGGAGTAGATGAGGCTGCAATCAATACAACATTCACTGCATCAATCCCTAGGCATTTCATGTCTATGAGTTTCACATGCGTGGCCTTATAGTAATGATCAAGTGGCTGATGATATCGAGCACTCCATTGCTGATAATGATGTTGCTCGCCATGTACATACTCATATACATTTGCATGATGTTGTCCATGTACATAATGCTGTCTAGATGGTTGTCCATGTATGTGACCAGAATGTAGTTCATAAGAACATATATAGTCATCAGATGCATGCTACTCAAAATATTCACACTCATCATATGCATGTTGACCATAAGTAGGTGCATGCACTTGCCTTTGCACATCGACCCCATGCCAATGGTCATGGTACTCATAACGTCTGTGAGAATGCCCATACATGCCTTGCTAACCAAAATGTCCATGGGTGCCATGCTCCCATGCATTACATGTGGGCCAAACTGATTATTAGGGCCTTGCAGCCCAAAATTCCCATGCTGCCCATGTGCACCTGCATTAGGGCCTTGCTGCCCATGCAATACATGCAAATCAAACTGAACATTGGGTCCTTGCTGCCCAAAACTGCCATGTGCATGCTACCCATGTGCATCCTGCATACTATGATGCCCAAAATTTGCATTTTGCCCCTACAGATAGCTTCCACTACAGGAGGGGAGCTGCTATCCCAAGGATGGGCTAGAAGGGTTTGTCACGGATGATGGGAGAATTGGTTCATCATGTCGCATAGAGGGCTCACCTAGCTCATAGGTGCTATGGGAAAGCCATGGCTACCACCAAAACCTTGTGGACTATGCCCGGTCTCCAAGGTAGAAGGGGGGTTGGCCTCACGAGGAGGGACATGCTCCTTGGGCTGAGCCGAGGAGGGTGCGATGGCAGGAATGAGGGTGCCCATGCTCTCGATGAGTAAGTCCATCTTGGCCATCATCTCAGAATGACGCTGATCTTGGCGGGTTTCCATCTCCCTATGGCGTTGTTCCAACTCTTGATGTCGGTCGGCATGACAAGTCTCATGTTGGCATAGAGTATGGTTATAAGCATAGCCAAGCGGTCCATCTCGGGGATACCATCTTCAAACATGTCTTCACAATCCTCTTGGGTTGAGCTAGGATCATTCATTGAGGCACGGGGGTCCCTTATTTCACGCTGGAAGTCCTCTTGGGCCTTTACTTTTCCCTTGTGGCCTGCCATCCTAAGTGCAGTCCACTAGACCCCCTGTTACAGAAATGGAAATATCTTGAGCTGGGAAGCTTTGATCGCCAAACTTTCTAATTCAAATTAAAGCTATTGATCCCCTCTATGAGGCTATGTAAAAATATCTTTGACAATAAATGATCAGGGCTTTGCTGTAATTGACTCTTGTGGGCTGACTGTGTAGGATTGCTACCTATCCCATAGTACCTCTAAGCACAAAATTGGCCGTATCTCCCAAACCTTAGAATGGAATGGGGATATTTTTGACTCAGATTGAAGGGGACGATGCCCTCTTCAAATTGAGCTATTGGATCTGCACGCAATCACACAAGAAGGCTTTGCTGTAATTGACTTTTGTCAGCAGTTCCTTGAGTCTACATCCTTGCAATACTTTGCAACTTCCATGCATCACTGTGCGTGGGAACCATTGCCAATATGAACCAAATTATTGCTGATTAGGGCTAATACATTGCCAACAAGAGCATAACCTTACCAGACATGATACCTTAAGACCAATCATAAGTATCATTACCAAGATTGCCAATCAAGACATTGGCATACCACTATGAGTACCATTATTAAGTTCACTTATTGTTAACTTAGATTTGGTTGTACCCTCTGGAGTCAACACTAAAAAGGCTTGCTGGAATCCTTTTGAATAAAAACAACTAAGCTCCTTGGGTGCTCCTAGTATTCCCTTCCTATCCATGACCCAAGCTACTGCAAGTAGCAAACCAATGTAGCCATGTTTCCAATGATTGCTGACTTCACCCTTGGCATCTGCTCTCCTTGAGCAATCTTCGTGTTGTCATAGGAACAATCCACACTGTATGATGTATATGTCTTGCATGTCATGCTAAGAATCCCCTCATACATGGGTTGGTATCCACTGCATACAACACCCTTGATATGGCTATCAAAATCAATAGCCCTCCAAATCAGGATTTTAGCACAGAATTTCAAGGCCTTAGCTTTATAAATTAAAAATCCCACTCACTTTTAAGGTTGTCAATCAAAAGCTTCAATTTTGTATTCTGTTTTGCAAGTTGTATGGGGAAATCTCACAATGTGTACAACCAAGAAATATCATCATTGTCACATTAAAATAAGTCCCATGAAAGCCAGTAGCAAGTACTTTATCTAGACAGACAATCTCATCAGTCAGAGATCTGAAATGCTAGCAATAGTGTCTAGAATTTTAATCCCATCACATAGGCTAATTGCACCTTTCAACGCTTGAAATCTCCGAGCTTAGTTACGTTCCACAGCATTGATGATGAAGGTTTGCATACCTAAAACATGGTTGGGGGTATACATTGCTGGTCTACAACCTAAGCCCATGAAGAAGAGTGGCATTGCTTTTCTCAGATTGCAGTTATCGAGATCACAGCATACCCCTTTGAACTAGATAGCACAACTCCTTGTGCTCCTCATAAATTTTGAGTAGCTTCTTTTCAATGCATCTTGCTACATGCAGATATATTGATCTTGAAGAAGAGGACATGCTTGATAATCCCCTTCCTAATTGATGATCAAGATTACACAGAAACAGTAGCACCATATACTGACTTGGCGCAGTCAATAGAAGATTTACATATCTATAGATCCTACCTGTGATCAGTGGCAAAGGAGATCTCTACTCACCTCTAACAATCTCAGTCATCCATGGTGACAATTGCCATGTGTGTTGATGCCTTACACAAAAAGAAATTGTCCATAAGATCTGAATATTTGGGCCAAATACCTTCAAAGCACCCCAAGTCTGTAATAAAGTCCCACATACCAAGCATTATAATGCTTATAAACAAAGCAATAGATGAACTTGAAGCAGAGTTGCAGTCTTGATAGACCAATTGCTAGTGATGTTGGGCCAACTGTATGGATTTGGGGACTTGAACTTCCTGAGACAAGAAAGGAAAATTCTCTGGAAAATTCGCATGGTGTTCATTGACTTGTTCACGAGGTAGATGAGTAATCTCCTTTGTGTGTCACAAAAGATGACTGCCACATAGACTTTGATGCATCCTTGGATTCGTAGACACCAGAAGATTTCCCTTGACATTCTGATCTATCAAGTCTTAGAGATCAGGTACTCAATCAGCTTGCAGGAAGGCTACACCTCTTGAATCCATCTTCCAATCCAATCACCTGGAACATTTGGCTTTAGTGGCCTTAACTAGTCTCAACCAGGCTAGCATGTTTAGGGCACCTGCTATTCCTCGAGCTGGTCTCAGCAAAGGAATTGTCGGAGAGTGGGGAGCTTTCTTTCTCTCGCTTTGTTGTTGTGTTGCAAGCTGCTTTACAAGGATTTATGATGTTTCCAGATTTGATATTGCACTTCGAAAAATGTTGCAAAGACCTTGCTGAGCAAGTGAGAGAAGCTCTAGGACAGTGGAGCCACAGCACGCTGCTCAGCTCTGTGAGTTGTCTGCACGCCCTTGGACATCAGTGCGAATACCATGGCTGGAGTAAAGCCTCAAAAGGCTTACCACATTCCATTTTTCTCTACAAGTATCACACCCTGTATTGATGGGGTGGACAACAGAAAGGAAAGTGGGAAAGGTTCTACTTGTGCTGAATGGCAAGTTGACTGGCATGGCATTTAGAGTTCCGACTCCTAATGTTTCAGTTGTTGATTTGAGTTGCCAACTAGAAAAATATTCTTCTTACGATGAAGTTAAGGCAGCATTCAAAGCTGCTTCTGAAAGCTCAATACAGGGGATCCTTGGATATAGTGAGGATGATGTGGTCTCTACCGACTTTGTTGGGGATGAGAGCTCCAGCATCTTTGATGCAAAGGAAGGCATTGCTCTGAACAAAAAATTTATGAAGTTCCTCTCTGTACTATGCCTACCTACCTCCCCTTGTGGTGGAAGGGCCCCCACGCCTTTGAGGCCGTCTCGTTCTACAAGTGTGCCTTTGGTGCCGGAAGAGGTCTCACATTCGCTTCACCCTAAGTACAAGGCCGGACAGGACCAGGCTCTCCTTCTCCATTCTCACCTCAAGCTTAGAACTGCTGAGATGCTCTGTGATGAAATCGAGGAGATTGGACCCCATGTAAAGTCTTCTACATCCCTCAAGGGGACCAGCATCATTTTGCACATATTGATAAATGATGCAAGTGCAGCATATGCCAAGGCTATAGAGGCAAGCGAGAAGCCTCTTGAAGAGGTGACTGATTAGCCCTCGGGGGATTCACTATATATATTTTCTCTATATAACGTGCATTCATGGCTTATTTATAAATATCCTAATCTATGAATTTTTCTTGAATAAAACACAACCCTTTTCTATTCAATCTACAAGTAACCCCTTTATATGACACCCTTCTGTATGTAAAAAATATATAAAATTGGTATTTTAAAAATCCCTTATTTTGAACTCATGTTATATATACATGTATTCATGAGTGACCCCCCCCCCCCCAAGGATTAGCCTTGGGGCTTTAGCAGGGTACTTTAGACGCTCATGTACTCTAGACACTTAGGATGAACTGGAGAAAGCCATGACAGCATCTATTTGCAAGGGAGGAGCAAGGTCTAAGAGACATGAAATGATCTTGGCTTGGTACTCCATGGAAGCTCCAAAAGGGAGCTTACAAGGAAGAAAGAGAAGACCTCTTTTCAAACTCCCAAGAAGGCTGCCATCTCTATAGTACTCCCTTGACTACTGTTGTCTTCAATGTTGTACTTGTCCTAGTGTAGCTGAGAAAAGTAGGGTTTCTTGAAACTGAAAAGAGAACTAAATCTAAAAGGAGAGAGAAAGGAATGATCTAAAAACTAAGCTCTAATACCAACTGTAATGAAGGAGACCTATCTAATCTAACTAAAGGAGAGAGAGACAAGGAAGAAGACTGCAAAAGAGAGAGAAGAAGAGAGTAGAGGAGAGAGAAAGACTAGGAGAAGAGAGAGAAAGACAAGAAAAGAGAGAGAAAGAGGAGGGAAGCCATGAAAGCTGGAAGGAAGGAGAAAATAGATTTGATTATTGATAAAATTGATGCCCTAATCGGGTCTCTCAACACCTTATATACCCTGTCAGTATAACTTGGTATTCCCATGCTAACCCGTGTCCTACTTGTCTATCCCTACTCTTTTATAGTAAAAGAAGAGGTAGAATGAATGGCAATCTTGCCTTTCAATCAAATAAGGCCATTTTTGAATTGATAGTGTGAGTTTTCTTCCATAAGACCTTGCTATAATTTTTGAAAAATATGGTTGAATTCTTCATCCAAAAGATAAGCCTCCTGTAGTTATTCAATCCAATCATTATACAATTCACTCATAGCTGAAACTTTGCAAGCCCACATACGAGAAAGAGAATCATCCACTATATTGTCTTTGCCTCTCGTATGAGTGATGTCAAAATCATAATTCTGTAGTGTAGCTACCCACCGACTCTGCTTAGGAGTAAGATTGGACTGAGTAAGGAAATACTTGAGAACCCTGTGATCACTATGTACTCTGAATCAGCTGCCATACAAGTAATGGTGCCACTTCTTAATTGCATGCAAGATAGCAACATCTCTTGGTCATAAACATTCATGGCCATTTCTTTATATGTAAGCTTACGGCTCTCAAAGGCAATCACTCCATGCTCCTGTAACAAAACAGCCCCAATGCCACGGCCACTAATATCACACTATATGGTAAATTCTTTGGAGAAGTCTAGGCATACTAAGATAGGAGCAGAGGTAAGGAGTCACTTTAACTGGTTGAAGCTACTATCTACAAGAGCATCCCAAAAGAAAGCCTCCTTCTTCAACCTATCAGTCAAAGGAGCTACAATAGCTGCATAATGCTTGATGAATCGGCGATAGAATGAAGATAAACCAAGGAATCCTCTAAGAGAGGTAGTAGTAGTGGGTGTTAGGCCAATCTTTTATACACTGCACCTTCTTGGGATTAGCCTGTATTCCTTTTTCATTGACAATATGTCCCAAGTATTCCACTTCAGTCTGCATGAAAGAACATTTCTTCTCCTTAGCAAAAAGCCTGTGATGTCTCAATACATCAAAACCCTCCTCATATGTGCCAAGTGATCCTGTAAATTCTTACTATAGATCAAAATGTCATCAAAGAATACCAAGACAAACTGAAAGAGGAAAGGATGTAAAATCTTATTCATTAGGCTTTGGAAGATAGCTGGAGCATTTGTAAGCCCAAATGGCATCACTAAGAAATGATAGAGCCCTCGATCAGTCCTGAAAGCAGTCTTGACTTCATCACCCTCGCATGCGAATCTGATGATACCCTGACCTCAAATCAATCTCTGTAAAGAACCCCGAGCCCTCTTAAGCTCATCAAGCACATCATCAATCCTAGGTATCGAATACATGTTCTTCATTGTGAACTTATTAAGATCCATGTAGTCAATGCACATTCTAAAAGATCCATCTTTTTTTTTTACTAACAGAACTGGAGATGTATAAGGTGAAGAACTTGGTTCAATGAATCTCATCTCAAGAAGTTCCTTGATTTGCTTGGTTACTTCCTCTCGTTCACACTTAGATAATCTGTAAGGTGGCTTATTGATTGTCTTTGAGTTGGGCTCCAAATCAATAGGGTAATCTACTGCTCTCTTGGGAGGCAATGAAGTAGACACCTCAAACAAATCCCTATACTCCTCAAGAAGAGCTGTCAAGGCTAGATGGTTTGCTGAATTATTGGGCTGATCTTGCATCTCTTTATTCAAATGCAAAAAAAATATTTGTGAGCGCCTCTTGTACTCCCTTTTGAGTTGTTGAATGGTAATAAGCTGAAAATCTAATCTACTAGGAATTCCTTGTAAATGGATGAGCTATCCATTGAAGATAAACTTCATATACAACTGTGAGAAATACATAGTAATCATGCCTAATGTCATCAACCAATCACAATCGAGTACGATGTCTATAGGCCCCATTTCCATGAATGTTACCCTTCATATGGAGTGTATTAGGGCTTTTAGATCCTGTCCAAGCATCCATGGAAATAGAACAACTAGTGGCAGCAAGTGTCTCATTACAAGTCCCACCTAGATCAAAAGGTACACTTCCACCTGGATCAAAAGGAAAGGAGTCAGCTGGATCATAGAAATACTATTGCCCAACTTCTTCCTCAATATCTTCATTTCAAGCATTGAGTGCAATTGCAGTGGCTTCATCCATCTCATCTTCAAAATCCTCAAAGACTAACATACTTTGAAGCTTAGGTTTGACATTTTTATATATGTACTTTGAGACATGATCAGGTGTATACTTTTCCCCACACTTGAAACATAAGCCTTTCTCCTTTCTTTCTTCGTAAAGATCCATAGGAATGGACTTAGGATTCATGTTGGGCTGAATTGGATTTAGGCTTGTTGTCCCCTTGTTTGAAGTCAACTCTAGGATTGTTTGCTATCCTAAAATTACTTTGAGGTCTAGAAGCATTGAATGGTAGATAAGTTGGCACTCGTAAGCTCCCATTTGGCACATGATTGCTGTCATAAGTGTTACCAACTTGCCCCTGTTTAAAAACAGTCTTTGGCTATCCAAAACCAGGCTGAAATGAAGATTATCTTCTATATTTTCTTCCATAGCACTCCACAAGCTCAATAGCCTTAAAGAGAGAAGTAGGGTTTTGTGCCATGACATCAGCTGATAAAGATGGCTCCAAACCATACATGTACTTGTGGAGCTTAGCCTCATCACACTTGATGCTTTCTACATACACGGTTAGGTTGAGAAATTGGTTAGTGTACTCTCTTACACTTAGGCCTCTTTGTTCCAAACCATACCATCTCCGTGCCAATTTCTCTTTTTCAAGAGGGGAGACAAATACTTCAGCCATAAGTGCCTTGAAAGCTTTCCAATTCTCTACAATTATGTTTTTCTTTTTGATATACCCCCACCACGTATGGGCAAATCCCTCCAAATGCAAAGAAGCAAAATGAATCTTTATGTCATCAATTTTAGGGAATATGTCAAAGTAGGATTCCATCTTAGAGGTCCACTCCTCTAAATCAAATGGTGAAGATGTCTGACCATTAAATTTGGCTAAAACAATCTTGTTCTTTAGCTCTCTTTCATGGAATGGTTGCTGTCCCAAAATAGACTGATCATGAGTATCATGCATTGAACCCCAAAATTGAGATGGAAATTTCCCAGTTGGTAGTTGAGAACCACTATGCAATCTTCCTGTTGGTAGAGGACCCCTAGGAAGTTGAGTATTCAGCCCAAAATCTTGAGAGTTAGCTCCATTGAAACTGCCCAAATAGTCATCATGTCTTTGTGAATTCTCACCTACTTTATATTGGCTATTTGGGATGTCTCTTCGTCCGATAATCCCATGACCATGACCATTTTGGTTAGATGGCTAAAGTGGAACTGAAGGCTTACTGTTTGAATATGCTTTCTCCTTAGCTTCTTTAGATCCCCATTTACATCTGCATCCATTGGGAGAATCGTGCCATAATTTGAGCATTAGATTCCACCAACTTGTTAATAGAAGCCTTTGTTTGATTCATTGAATCTACTAACTTCTCAATGGAAGACTTTGTTTGATTAGTAGACAAAACCATTTGCTCCATTTTTTATAATAAGGCCTCGTGACGTTCTCTATGTCTTTGTTCATGTATGCACAAGATATCATTGAGTATTCTGATTTTCCCTTGTTGTTGAGGCTCTTCAGGGCTCACTTGAGGTACATTATCCAACATGGAATCTCTGATTTGCTAAGCATAATCATCATGGACCTTATTTTTACTCTTATGCCCTGCCATAATAGTGCAGTCCTGGCAGTACCCCCTGCCAGAAAAATGGCTATAACTTTTGCTAGGAAACTCCGATTTCAAAAAAATTTAGTTCACATCAAATTGAAGTCAAGAATGCCCTCTTTGAGATGAGCTATAGCATGCTATAAAAAATTTAGGATATAAAATTTTGCAACTCAATTTCTGAGTCTGAACTATCCATGCCTGCACCCTGTTTTGACCTGTAAATGCCTTGTTTTGACCTTGTAAGGTGAAATAGTAACCCCAAATGGTTACCAAGCCCTGTAAAAGGCTGAATAGGACATATGGATACCCTGTTGTACATGCACCTATACTTCAGTAATGAAGGGTGTACCTGTAACAACCTGTAAATGCCATGTAGTGCCCTGTAAAATCCCTGTTTTACCTTGTTTTGATCCTGAAGATACTTGAGCCTTTGGAAACTCTTCAATCTTCAATTCTCCACTCATTGTACCTATGTGAGGGATAAAATGGCATGACAGGATCCCTACACGGGCTCCGAATCACCGAGAGGCGCACAAAGTTTCCCCCGAGTCGGTTGGTTGCACCCCTTCGGGATCTTTGATAGTGAGGGAGGGTCACCTCTCTTTTGTCCCACTATCTCCCCCAGCATCCACCTTTTTCCTTGGTGGGTATACAACATGGCAATGGTATTCTATTCTAATCAATCAGTATGAAATGCATTGTTGGAATATTCATTCACCCCTTTTCATGAGATGCAATTGAATGAAATCTGGAAAATTTTGATAGGGAAAGGGTCTTACCAATGCAATTTGGTGACTCACTGATTGCTTTAGTACTTACCCTTGTACAATATTTCTGCTTGGGCAAAAGAATTCAACCAAAACAAGTCAAGGTTATGCATCAAGCTTGGCAAATGATATCTATGATGAAATTATGATTGAATCAATACTAAAATTCAATGGAATAGGTTGAGATTAATGAGGAATAACACTAATCTCTGATTTATTGATCAATAATCTCTCATCAACAAGTGAAAAAGCATTAGCAAGTGGATTATTGAGATATTTCAGAGATTAAGTGAAAGAAATACCTTGATTAAGCTTGAAGAAGATGATAGATATCAACTCCAATCCCATTGATGGAAGAATTCTTCATAATCCACCATAAATCTACCATGGAGTTTGAAATATCCACTAAATCAGTCCATATGAGCTCCAATATGCTCAAGTCCGTGAAGAATCAATGTCCCAAGCTTGCTTGAACACTTGAATATCAAAGATTCAAGCCTCTTGAAGAAAAGCCCCAAAATAAACCTTCAATATGAGCTCCAATGTTCTCCACGAGCTAAAATCTTTGCAATTTGTTGAAGAATCCTCACTGAGATGATGCCACAGGCTGAATCGATGAAGAATCCTTAAGAAATTGTTGAAGAATGAGAGCTTGGGCTGAAGCTTTCATGGCTGCCATGAATTGTTCATCTAGGGTTTACAAGAGAGCTAAAAGTTATTGAATAGAGTTCAATCCTCCAATTTCACTAATGATTTACACTTGCCAAAGATCAGAAAGAGTGCCAAGGGCTGGAGATGAAGCATCAGATGTAAGAAATAGGTTGGAATCAGCCCAAAAATTGCACCGCAATTTTTGGTGTTGTTCCTAGCTCCATTGCTGAGCCAATCTAGAGCAAATGAATGGTCATCCTGTAGGTATTGAAGCAAGGAAGTTATTCCAAGTGGTGCTTCGCCAAGAAGATTAGAGATTTGAGAGATATGAGCACATCTTGCTAATGAACTTCCATGAAACTTGCAGGAAACTCCAAGAAAGGAGAAAGAGAACTCCCTCTTTTCAAAGTAATCATAGTTTGTTCCCAAACTAAGCCCGGTTAACTCTCCTTTACCCTAGTTACCTCCATTTTGCATGAAATTTGATGACGACCTGCCACTTTAGCCATCCTTTGCCATATCTAACCTTGGAAATCTCCAGATGTAGTCTCTTACTAACTGTAGATGGTCTGCAGCACTCCACTAGTTACTATCTTGTACAATACTTGTCTGAATTTGAGTTTGATGGAAGAAAATAGGACTGAAAATAGAGGGGAAAATGGATCAAAGACCAATGCTCTGATACCACTTGTCAGAGAGAGAACTAGAGAGAGAGAAAGAGGAGAGAGAAGATTGTAGAAGAGAGAGAAAGATTGCAGGAAGAGAGAGAAAGAGAGTGACGAGGAGAGAGAAATACTAGATTTGGAGAGAGAAAGACAGGAAAGAGAGAGAAGTCATGGAAGCTGTGAGCAAGATGGGAGAGGACAGTAATTGTATTAATGTGTCAAAAGATGTGAAAATTTACATGTCCTCACCTTTTATACCAATGTCAGTGTGAAATGGCATAATATCAATATTATTTTTACACTAAATCCTTATTCCTAGCTTCTTACACAAATCTTGATAAACAATATTTGGATTGAGATATAAGAAATATAAATTAAAGAAATAAAATTATAGAAATTTGAAGGAATATAAGATAGAAGTCTAGATCCAAGAAAATAACTCAAAATTATTGAGAAAATCAACTTAGACATATAATGAGAAAGATAGAAGTGTGTTGCTAATTCTAGATTTATGATAGAAGTTCCTTAAATAAAGTGGTAGTTGCATTCTATGAATTTGTTTTCAAAAGAACCGTCACAATCACAATTTAGAAAATTATTTGCATCTTCTATTGAAAAATATATTAATTAAGTCTATGCTCCAAATGTCAAATGGGATTAATCACCATTGGGCCTCCCCAAGGGCTTCATTGAGGCTCTTACATCTAAGCCTATTTTTACTTATCTACATGCGTCTAACCAATGTCTATGTAGGAGGTCATGTGTGGAAGGTTCCCCCTTTATGGTAGAGTGAGAACAAGGGGGCTTAGGTTGATTTATGTAGTACTCCTCCATCCTAAGATAGAGTAGAAATTTACATGAGTTTGGTGTCGTCGGCATTAGGAGACCAATACCACAATTGCAAGATGGGTGATTACCATTTTTGGATGGAACTTTTTGTAATTATGGATCTTTACAAAGTGAAGTGATATTGTAAATATCTAGAAATATCAGATCAAATATTTTGGAAAATAAGTTTTTACTTATTTTTATGTGTATGTCTAATGGAGAAGATAATGAACCCTATATTAAGGTATAACTAATGAAGCTAATTGTAAGTGTTATGCAATGTTCATAGCATGATTTGTTTAGATAACTAAAATATGTTGGGTGTGTGTGACAGTGGAAAGAAGGTGTGTTCCTCCCCCAATGGGAGCACTCAATGGTTGAGTGCAATTGATTATTTGACCACTGAAGTAAATCAAGCATGTCATTTAAGTGGAAATCTATTGGCAATGATTATAAATCTAGTGAAGTATGATTATAGTTCCCCTAATATGAGGGATAATTTGATCATCTTAATAAAATCCATCAAGGTCAAAAACTGCTTAGCCAAGTGAATCTACCTAAGATGGATTATTAATTAGATAGCCCAACTAATCCAATAGATAAGAAAAATAAGAAATTTCTTCTTGACTAAGAGAATTTAGTTTTATAGCTACCCTCATCTCCAACTAATCCAATAGATAAGAAAAATAAGAAATTTCCTCTTAACTAGTTTAAGCCTTATAAATCTAATGTAGAATGAAAAAAGGTTTAAATCAATGCTAAAACCTAGATTGAGCAGATGGAAGACTACATGTTTGGCTATAAGGACCACTCTAGCCAATCAGTGTACACCTCAAGCTCACAAGGAAAGGGCTTGTGTGAGCCACCAATGTAGATACCACAATTTAGACCATGCCAATCTTACCAATGTTTCCGAAAGCCCTAATTACAACAATAATAAAAACTATAACCACAACAATGGTAGCATGGTCATCCATGATGATTTACTTGCAATCATGTTATCAACTTAGCCACTTCCAAGAGTAATATATCAGTAGTAACCCAACACCAATACTCTCAAAATACTCCAAGATGAGAAACCTTTAGCAATCATGGATCTAGGTGTAGAACAAGGTCGGGAGTAGGAGTGGAGATGGAGCTCATGTATGTGCTGTCATGGGCAATGAAGTGGATCCTTCACTTGTTGAAAGAGGATTTATCAATGTCTCCATAAATAATGAAGGTGTAGGAAATTAATTTTCTATTATCTAGATCCCTACAACTTTTCAAGTTAGTCCTTTTTAGATTCTCATTGACTACAAAAGTGACTGGTTATTAATTTCTCCTATGCAAAAAGAATGAAGCTAAATCCATAACCTACTAGGGAACTTCTAGTATAACTAGCAAAGGGGAAAGAAATCCTCTCAACATAGGCAATCAACAAGGTGGAATTTCAACATGGAGGGGAAACATATTTTTTCAAAGTTTGAAAGTTTTTTCAATGTTTGATACAAATATCTACAATGTTTTTTAAATGTTTTGATAGTGCCACACAGTCCCACACCCTTTTTAGTATGTTGAAAGGTAAATAATTTTGATTATTTATTTTCATATTTGCTTGCTACCAATGAATATTTTCTTTACATTGGATATAAGAGCTTGATCTACTTTGATATTGTTGGTCAAAACATCATCCTTATGAGTTCTCTTTCAAGAATTCATGGCATGGAAAAAATGTATTATCAATGGTTTTCTATTACAAATCAAACCAAGTAGTCTTTACTATTGCCTAACAAGTTTTAATTTGCAGTGTTGTTAGACTTGTTACTACCCACTTGGTTTGATTTGTAATACTGCTAGACTTGCTACTACCCACTTGGATGTCAGGTCTAAAGATATTGTTGACTCTTAGAGACCTTTCAAGTTTCTCCTTCAAGAGGTCCCACTACAAAGTAATGCACACAATTACGGATGGTGAGTTATCTTAAATGTTTGGAGGACTATAGATTGAAAGTTGTTGAAGATAAGTGGAGTGAATCTACGTCTTCCATCTTTTGCTTTTAACTTAAAATTCACTTGTGTTCTCAATTGAATTGTTGTGTGCTTTGTTTCACTCCAAAGATTACCCTAAGTCATAGTTGCGATGGATAAAGAAGAGGTGTATTAATGTATTTTGGGAAAGGGCAATAACACTGATGGACCATAACTTCCCTCTGTGTCCTAAATCTTCCAAGGATTAAGCCAAGAGACATGTGAAAGCTATAAGCAAGGATAAGATCACTACTAAGTCAATCACCAAAAACACTTTTATTGCCTCTACAAAAAAAGGTATTTCAAAGCTTTCTCCTTTGAGTAAGGGTACAACCAAGTTAGCCACCAAAAAGACTTCTGTTGCCTCATGAAATTCAAATTCTTCTAGCAACCAAAAAAAGTCTACAATAAGGAAAATAGTGATGATGAATGAAAGTCATGAATATGAACTTGTGCCAAAGAAGAATAAAAGCTCAAAGGAAGGAGAATCTGAAGATCAAGAGGTCAAGGACTAGCCTCGTATTTAAACCTTTGTACATTTGCACTAGAGTTACATTGCCTTTATACATTTATACTTCAATTTTGTAACCCACATATAGTGAAATTTTTGGATCTTGCTCACACAAATTCTCCGCAATGTTAAGTGTCTATTGAAGAATACATTTGGCACAATGTTTGTGAGAGCACGAACTAATTTGAAATTATTTATATAATCATATTTCAAAGCTCAAAATGCTAGGAGACAAACACTTCATACAAGAGAAAGAACATTCAACTCTTTTTCTAATTGTAGTGCCATTGATCTTGAACTTATATCCAAGAGTTTTATTATCTAGAAACTCCAAGGTGTCTCTTACATCCTTTAGAATCTAGTTAGAAGCTACATTAATCTCCTTTACTTCTTCTCCAATTACTTGCACCTCCCATTTTAATGGAATATAATGAACATTAGAATCTAAAGGAATCCAAGTGCCATAGCTAAGTTTAAACCTCCTATAATCAAAATCTATATTAAGAGATTGTCAAGAGATACTGTAAGATATAGCCAAAGACTCAAGACATACATTGCACTGTGTAAAATCACCCTTTTGGTCACATTCCCTAAATTTCCAAGATACTCCTAAAATGTTGTCAAAATCCTCCTTGAAAATGTTCTACCTACCCATGAAACCTTCGTCCTCTATAAATTTGTTGTTTTAAAAAAAGCTACAAAGATGTCTAAGGTACAAACCACAACAAGCATATCTTCTCGATATCCTTCTAGGAGTCATGGCCGTTTGAATGTCTTCATCTATTCTAATTTTGAGGCTCTTTACTATTACTTCATCTCAAGAGACTCCCAATTCAAGGATACCATGATTGGCAATGGTGAATCTTCAATATATGTCCATATACACACCTCTTGATAGAACCACATATTGTGCATGATATACAAAAGTCCTACCTTCACTAAAAAAAGTAGTGGCATGATCAGCATAGATAATGTTTGCAAATTATTTATGAATTTTCTAGAATATGCTATTAAGGCTCTCCATGAACTGCCATTCAAAACTTGTCAATGAAAAGATATCTAACACTAGTGATCCATTGTTTACTTTGTGCTTTTAAAAAATAGCATTTTTAATGCCCTATACAATATTTAATTGAAAAAAAAACTTACGATGGCACTGGTGAAAAAAAATATAAAGATGAGGCTTTATCTTGTTTTCAAGAATTTATAGCACTTGTAAAAAATGAGTCTAGCAAGTGACTTAACTATTATGCATAAGGCATGCAATGTGCACATGTGGAATATTAAGGGGATATCTAGAACAACCTAAAAGTTTGGATCTTTGGTGTGTCTATTAGGAGCCTTGTTCCAACAAGCAGATTTGCACTCATTGGCCATGGCCATGCAATAAATGCAAGGATTCTTAGCAATAACACCTTTTGACACATTATACATGCACTTTAGTGTCTTTAAATCTATGGCCATATGCCACTCCACTTTATATTGTCCAAACCTTCAACACTTAGTTCCTCCCCTAATTTTTGAGCACTTATCACCTCAGGTACAAAAGTGTGTCGAAACACCTAGTGCAACACTTGAAAATATTTTGTGTCAACCTAAAATGATCCCGACCACCATATTTTTTGCTCTAATTGCACGTTGAAGTGGACTAAGCCCTCTCAGCCGTTTTCTTCATAGAAATCTATTGTCAAAGCCTTTGGAAAATACTATCACAACTATTTAAGTAGTCCCCCCTTTAGGGTAACAAGCTAGTCTTAAGCAAGTTATTACAAGAAACCCCTAAAGGCTATAAGCTAGCATTGATATAAAAAAAGATCAGTCTCAACTTTATTATGTACCCACAAATTTATCATCAAGAAAGATAGTAACCTAGACTAATTTAATTTAAAGTACTTGTGGGACATTTATCAATGAATACCTTTTTGAAATACAACATACCACATATGAAATAAATGGCTACTATAAACAAGGATATATGATGTGCGCACAATCAAGGTAAGAAATTTCTTAGAGACCTTGGTGGAACGATTCACAATGATGCAAGGTAGCCTCTATTTGTGTCAAGTTCTTGGTTTCCTTTGCTTGATGGCTTTGTAATTAATGCACTTGTACTCAACCTGACGTGGACACCAAATAGTGGTAAAGTTAATTAGTAGTTGTATTATACTTACATTATTTTCTATTTTTAAGATCATTAATGTACAATACGAAGTGTTTCAAAATATTTAGAAAAACATAATGAGTATGAAAAAAGCTAAAGAAAAAGCCAAATAACATTTATGGAAAATTTAGGGTCCAACTTTGAAAAAGATTCATGGTCAGATAATCACAAAATCAAAAGAGCTTTGAAAAGTTCTAAAGACATGGCAAACTCATTTGTTGAAAATCTTCTTAGAATATGTGATTTTACAATCATATTGAAGGTATATTTTGATCAAGATAAAATCTTAGAATAGGTAGAAAAAGTAGGTGTTGCAAGCTCTATGTAGAAAGACCAAATTGAAAATTGCTATATGAATCAGTCTCTCTTTTATTTACAATTAAAATGTACAAAGAAGTGCCAAGGTATTTCTTTAATATTCTAAATTGTGTAAAGTCAATTCCTAGACACTTATAGATAAATTTCAACTATAGAAAAAAGATGAATGAACCCCCATAGCATTCCCAATCAGTGCTCTCTTCATAGCACTTGCATCGCATATTGCTTCCAATTGTTCCAAGATTTACTCTTAATCAAAACCAAAAATCTTTAACATGAATTTTAAGATAGTTTATTTTCAAGAGAATGCTCAATAGAATAGCAAAACAATGATGAATAAATGATCCACCACATTCCTAAACTTCCTCAAGCCATTTTTGAATGCATGATCATGCAAATGTGAAACTTTTTATAATCCAAATCCTAAATTCTTCATAAAGAATTTATATCTCTTACTTTAGCTTCTTCAACATCTTTATGTTGTCTTGTCTATTTTAAAACTCTCATCACTATGCCATTTTATAAAGAATTCTTGAATGCATGATCATGCAAATGTGAAACTTTTTATAATCCAAATCCTAAATTCTTCATAAAGAATTTATATCTCTTACTTTAGCTTCTTCAACATCTTTATGCTGTCTTGTCTATTTTAAAACTCTCATCACTATGCCATTTTATGTTGAGAAATGGCATTGCTACAACAACCCACATATTGTGCTAGTGATTTCTATGCTAGATTAACTAGAAATAGTAGCTCCGCTCCTTGATTAGATTAGTACTCACAAGTATAGTGATAATACATGTGAACCAAAATGAGTATTGAAGGAGCATGTTATCCATTGAATATGGTGATAAGAGTCTTAAAGAAAGCTTTAAATGCTTCTTATGTTTTTGTTATCATGTCATCTTGGAACTCTACTTAAATAGACACATTTTGAAATTTATATTACACAAATTTAACCTACAACAAGTATCATCTACCTATTATAAGGATGAATTTATCTAATAACATTTTAAGTAATACCTCCTTAGAAGGAGTAACTAAGCATGGTAACACAATATGAACATCATTCAAGCCTTGCTTCGAGACTCTCCTCACTATATTTAAAGCCACTATATTTGATAGCATGTTAGAATGTGATGTTGATCACCTAGAATAGAGGTTCTTTCATGCTCTCATGGTATATCTCATGGGTTTTCAACATCCATTGAAAAGACTTTCAAAATAGACAAGATAAAATATTAATGAGTACTAAAGAAGCTAAAGCAAGAGTGAGAAAAACTTTCATGACAAAGATAGAGTCCAAGTTACAAAGACATTCATAATTAGATAATCACAAATTCAAGAGACTCTAAAAAGGTTCAGGGACATGCAAAAACAATTTCTTTATCATTTTTTATTGTGATATGTTAAAAACACAACTAGGAATAAACGATTTTGCAATTGTATTGAAGGTTTCTTCTAATTAAGAAGAGGAAAGCTTAGGATAGTTGAAAAAAGTGTGTGTTGCAAGTTCCATGGAGAATGACCTAATTGCAATTTTTATAAAAAATTATCCCTCTCTTATTTTGGACTTAAAATTTACTAAGAAGTGCCCAAATATTGACTTCATACAATTTCATGAGTTGAAGAAATATCCTTAGCATTATATAATGTACCTTAGTTCCTTACCAAGGATCTTTGTTTGATTCATATAGTTGCTATCCACTATGAGGATAAAATATACCTACATGAAAGAGAACTTTTTGCATACATCTTCAAAGGCAAGAATTTTTTTTTTTCACAAAAGCACCTCTTATCTTTGGATTTGATAGAAATTGCATGAGTGAAGGAACAATCATTGGCATGTAACTAAGGTATACGACATAATGCCAATGATCTTTTCTCTCTCTTTTCTTAGCTTGTTCAATCATGCAAAATCAATATTCAGATACTTCTTAGCACATTTAAACTCTAATTTAAGAGAGTAAAGAATTCCCACAAAAATCCTTATTCACTCTTTCTTCATAGAGCTTGCAAGCATCACATAATTTTTTCAATATGCCTAGAATTCATTGTTGATCAAAACTAGAAACTTTTATGTTGGGGTAAAAGGCCCTTGGGCATGCCCGTGTACACTGACCACCCATATTCTTTATTCATATTTATGAGATAGTGCAATAAGGCTGTCATATCATTCTTGATAGCACCTACATTGTGTGTGCTCTTCTCTCCCATATCTTCCTCTTCTCCTTCTCCACTGCCATTGTATCCTCTTTAACTGGTATCAGAGCTTGACATGGAGCTTGGCATGCAGCCTGAATTGAAGACCTAGAGCATGGAGCTTCAATGCCAGCCATGGCTTTTTCCCCCTGAGGTAAGATTTCATCTCCTACCTCTCCCCGACCCTCAAAGGCTCTTTACATGTGTTCCTTGGCTTCATTGGGCACCTGTATGTCTCCATTTTCCCCCTTATCCTTAGGATAACCAGCAGGCCCCACACTAGCAGCTCACTTTTTTTGCACCTATTTCAAAATCTGGCTCAAGAATCCCCTTTTTTTCTCATATCTCGAGCATCCGGAACCGGATTTAGGCAAGGCAAGAGTCTAACTTGGGGTTTTGGCATGCTTCAGATGCAATGGCGATCTCAGATCTACCAATTTCTAATCATAAAATGTTATGAAACAAATATGAGTTGATTTACTGTAAAAAGTGTCATACTCTTAGCTTATGTGATGCTCCCGAGGCTTGATATTTGATGCTTATATGATTTGGGGATGTTTGCCCAATGTTTTGAGATGCTTTGGGACTTCGTTTGAGCTTCCATAGCTCGATTTATGCAAGAATTTACTGATGTACATTGTTTGGACAGCAAGGTTTTATTAGGGACGACTTATGCATAATGCTCTTTGTTGACATTCGAGTGTCATGTTGGATGTATTGATACTTGGTCATCATGGTTTATGCCTGGACATGCTATTTGAGAGCTATTGAGCCTTGATTTGGATATGAACACTTCGTTGTTGGTTGGGATTTTCGCTACCTTTGTTGACAAGTTATTTTACCTCTAGTTTGATTATGCATGTGTACTACAAGTGCTCCTCCTCCTAACTACTCAGGATGATATGATGGTGTATTTGGATGATGCCACTTTGATGTTTATGCTCCCAGATGCTTCTTGAGCAAAGAGTAGAGCTCAATTCTTGGTTCACTCTCATTCTCTTTGCATCTGGCATTTCACTTAACAAGGTTTATGCCCCGTGCTACCCATTATGAGATTGATGTCTGATGTGGATGCTTTTGGGTTCAGTTGCAGTATGGCAAATGTTTGGGCTTGAATCAACTTGCATTTGAGAATTTTGTGGAGCAGTTTGCATTTGGTCGGCTTATCACTTATGCAGCTTGGATGTTATTTGGCCCTTAATGCCTTGATTATGGATCTTGGATTTACTTGGATGCAGATATATATTTGAGCAGTGCTTGCTCCATTGTCTTGGAAGTTGGTTATTGAGCTTTCATTGCTCATTGATGCTTGATTCTTTGCGGGTTACTCCTTGATCAATGGACTTCTTGATCAATGGACTCCTTGTTTAGCAATTATGGCTTTATTGCTTCTGTGTTGCCTAGCTTCTATGCTAGTTGGGTTACTTTTGCCCATACAAGTATCAGAGAGCAGTTGCTCTTGATGCTTACCTGGCTATGCACTTTGTCTACTATTATATACTTTACAAAGCCACTTATTTGGATGTTGTTGTACAGATGTTTGGGCTTCTCATGGAGCTTGACTCTTGCAAGATGCTTTTGCCACTTGTCGGTCTTTATTTGACTTGGATGTTCCTAAGTGGCATGATGTACTATAGAGCTATGTGTATGCATATGGTTATGGCTGATTTCATGGCTAAATACCGTATGCTCTTATGACAGATGTCTTATGCTTTATCGTACTGTGGTTGGTTATATCATGTAGTTGGCTATGACTCTTCTTCATGTGGGAGCTTTTTCATCCTTGGTTGATCCTTTATGTCCTTTCATCCCATTAAGGTTTCATGAGCCTTTGCAGCATACCTCTACCACTGATGTACTTGCAAATGATTGTCTTCATGAGTAGGTTACCTCCGTTGGAACTTCCCTCGACTCCTTGAGCTCCGTTGATGCTATGGATAGCCCTACTCATGATGACTTGGATTACTTGTCGTCTTATACAAGTTCTTCAGTTATAAATGTTGTACGCTTCCATTGTGGAAAGCTTGGGCATGTTAAAAGAAAATGTTTTAGACGGATTAGAGAGCAGCAGAGACAAAGATGGACTCGACATGAGCAGAGAGTGAGTGATGTAGCAGGTGTTACCACTCTTTCTAGTGGTGAGGTACATGCAGTTACCCATGATGATGCAGTTGAGAATGTCCTCCTGTCATCTACTTTTCCTATAGCTTACTTGCTCAATGATTAGGCCTATGTCTTTGATTGGTTGTTGAATTCTTCACCCTCTTGTCATGTTACCCCTCATAGAGCATGGTTCTCTTCTTACAAGGAGGTTGACAGATGTATTGATTTGATAGACTTATGCTATTATCGGTATAGGGGACATACACCTAGCTTTGCCTGATGGGACTTCTCTTGTTCTCCATGATGTATTACATATTCCTATTCTTAATAAGAGCTTGATGTCTATCCATCAGTTTCATGATGCAAGTTACTCTATTTCTCTTCACGATAGGTCATGGAAGATCTGTTGTGGTTTCTTGGTTTTGGTGAGAGGTTCTAGAGTTGGTTCTAATTACCCAATGCATGTCTCTCATGTGGGAGATTCTATGGTTGCAATTATCCAGATACCACATGTATTGTTATGGCATTATCGCCTAGGCCATATGCACCACAGAGAGATGGATATCTTGTCTCGTTCAAACTCCATGATGCCTCTTATGTCACATGTAGGTCTTGATGCTTGCCCTGATTATTCTTATGGTCCTTGCAGAGCCCCTTTGGCTCATGGTGAATGTGAGATGCATGATCCTCTAGATCTTTTCCATTGTGCAGTGCAGTTTATGGACCTATGCCTATCCAGTCACTTGGTGGAGCTTCAAATTTTGTGAACTTCATGGATCATGCTACCCACCGTATTTGGGCTTTTCCCTTAGTACGGATTGAGGATGCTGCAATTAAGCTTGACAGGTTTATGGATTCTACTGGTTGCATGCCTAGGTGCTTGCAGATGGATTATGGGAGTAATGTTATCTCTCCCAGTTTTCAATCCTATTGTCAATAGTCTAGCATTGATTTCCTATGCCCACGATATTATGGGATTGCTCATGGCATGTGCTTGACTCTACAAGCAAAGGTTGCTTCTATGCTTACCACAGATGAGTTATCTTATGGCTTTTGGGGCTGAGGCCCTTATGGTTCTTTATCAATAGCTTGAGAAAATCCTTAGGGTTGGTGAGGGATTAGATCCTTTACTAGTGAAAGCGAGGTATCTTCTACAAAAAAAACTCATCTAGACTCAGTTTAACTATTCTTCCCACATGAAAACTAGATTTGGTAGGAAAGAAAATCTCAACTACCCCTACATTTGTGGATGTACAAAAAGATAATAGATAAATATACATGGATGAGGGTGTAGACCAAGTCAAGTATGAATATATGAATTAAGTGTTCACTTTTATTTTGTGATTTCCCTACATTCTATGGCCTCCTTGATGAGGACCCTTTGATACACATGCAAGGGTTTGACTTGATATGTAGGGCTAGTGGGTGTGATACTATCCATTTGTTACTGGCTTTCTCATGCACACTTAAGGGAAGGGGGCACAAAAGTGGTATTTTAACCTTAAAAGGGATCTATTAAATCAGCCCATGTGTTATATTGACAGTTCACGAATGCACATAAGAAGAAAGTGCATATGGCATAGTTGTTAGCAAACCTCCTATCCATGGGGACAAAGGGTTATGCTTTAGTAAAAAGTTATACAAGTGATTTTGATTATTGTTTAAGATTTTGAGCAAGAAGTTTTAGTCAATTACCAAATGATGTCTTATGAGAGATCTTCATTAACAAAATGACATTAATGTTGGAAAATGTGTTACACTATTAATACAAAAAACCCTAGCTCATGTGAGAGAATGTGCAATCTAGTATGAAGGCAATGTTCAAATTTCTTGAGAGAACCTTTGGAGTTTTCATTGTACATTATATGCACTCAAATACTTTCAACACCTTTTCCAACAAGTGACTGTGTATAGTGTGACCAAGGTATCTCTAGTGGGATCCTTGCTAGTAAA
Organism: Lygodium microphyllum; assembly: GCF_053477565.2. Classification (NCBI taxonomy): domain Eukaryota; kingdom Viridiplantae; phylum Streptophyta; class Polypodiopsida; order Schizaeales; family Lygodiaceae; genus Lygodium; species Lygodium microphyllum. The sequence goes on along the minus strand of NC_141138.1, from coordinate 158,710,107 downwards.
GGAATGGCATTGTTATGTTCCTCACATTTAAGTGGTACGTTGACAATTAATGGTGTTTGATAACATCTAGGCTATTATGACTGATTTTGGAAGTAGATTGGCCCTTAAAAATGCTAGTAAAGGAAAAGACCAAAAAATGGAAGATATTGAGTTAATCAAATGTTCATTTTCTCTTGATTATCCAATTGTGCTATCCATGAAGCAAGCATAAAGCTAGGATTTTCCACATGGAAAACCCCATGGCATTATTAAATGGATATGTGAGTTCTTGTTATTATGAATTGCTAATGAGTTAATAAGTATAATGGAGTTTAATTGCCTAAGTTAATAGCTTGAGGAAAAAAGTGGGTATGAGTAAGCAAATCATCCCATCACTCCCATTACGTTCAAAGTTGATATGGTGAATGATGAGAAAACAACCCCAATTCCCATGAATGCGACAAAGAGAGCTCAAAGCAAGTACAGAGGTATCAATATTACTGGTCATTTTATAGCCAATAGATTAGTAATTAAAAAGAAGAGCTTTAAAAAAAGGAAGTGTGTTGATATCAAAGTGGCTCTAAAAGTAAAATTTGACATCAAGGATGCCAACAAGTTGGTATTTGGAAAGAAGGACTTAAAACAAGGAAAGAAGTTTGTTGATATCAAGGTTTCTGTAAAAAGCAATGGAGCTTCTAGATCCAAAATGCAAAAAGTGCAAAAAGCACTACCTTGGAACATCACTTCTAGTGTAAATTTTTTTACCACAATTGTTAACCATAAATAGCAAGGATGCAAGTTAAGCTGAAGTGCAAGATTTAATTTGAAAAGGATTTACATTTTTTGGATTGCATTGCAATAATTCTAATACATCATTTTGAATGTGCAACAAAGTGGTTGCATTATTATTTTTAAATATTAATATGAGATTTAGGCACCCTACCATGCAAATTGTATTTAGTCTCATAGGTTTTCAAGCTTAAAGCAAAGTGCTCTATTTAGTTTAGACCTTAGGGAAATCATGCAAGTAGTGAAAGACTGATCATGCTTAGCCATAAAGTGGGTATGATATGTTTTTACCATTGGTAGCCTTCAATTCTTGTGTATTGCAATTGATTTTTATTTCCAACCATGAGTTGTGATGAAAAAGAATAAAGAAAGCTATTCATGTGTGTGGAAACTGAGTCTTTTGGCCCTTGCCTTCTTTTTGCATGTTTGGGAGAGAGTCAAGAAGAGGAGACCGAGTAAGAGAGAATGAGAAACTAGGGAGATGAAGTCCCTTCTATTCCTCTTTCTTTATATCCATCCCATCCTCATGAGAGTTGAAGTAAAAGATGTGTGTGAGATTGAGTGAGAGAGAGTGATGTACAAGAGTAAAGCTCTTCTTGTCTATTTTCTCCCCTTCTTATCCATCTTCTCCTCTCCATCTACATGCTCGGGTAAGTTACTCATGAATATATGTGTGCATCACGTGGATTCAAAATAATGTATTTTTAAAATACCATTTTTATACACTTTTTACATATATAGAAGGATGTAATATAAAGGGGTTATTTATAGATTGAATAGAAAAAGGTTATGTTTTATTCAGGAAAATTTTCCAAATAAGGATATTTCTAAATAGACCTTGAGAACGCACATGATATAGAGGATATACATATAGTAACTTCCCCAAGTCTGCATGTGAAGGTAGTGGCAAGAGCTTGGATAATGTGAGGAGCATTGCTTGGATTGTGGAATATGTGACGAGTCTTGGAGAATTACTACAATAAAGAGGTAAGTTGATACTCACTACACTTTATGTCAATTGCATCTAGCTTTTCTTGGATAGGAATGATAGCTGCTAGATTGATTTTAGGAAGAGTGCATGTAGTGGTTATGAGAGAGAGAGACAAATGATGTATGTGTGTCAAATCTCTTAAAGAAATAGGAGTAATGTTAACCCTACATAGAAATTGTACATAACAAGGAAGGATGCAATTCAAGTAGAAGTACAAGGAGCTCACATTAATATGGAAAGGATTACATTTTTCATTAACCAAGAGATGAAGCTCTCCTTTAAGTCTAACATCACACCCTATATAGGGGTAATGATATTGTATAGAGCTTAGAGAAGGGGATCAGCTCAAAACTCATAGAGAAGAGAAGACTCACTTACCTTCTCATTTTATGATTCAACTCTATTAAATTATTCCAGGCAAATATATAGATTAGAGTAAGAGTAGCTTGTAAATATTCAAGGACATGGTAGAGTCAATTGCTCATCATCATTTTGCTCATGTATTACATAAGCTCTTGAGAATGAACAATTTTATAATTGTGTTAAAGTGAAGGGGATGCAATGGCAGTGGAGAAGGAGAAGAGGAAGATGCGGGAGAGAAGAGCACACACAATGTAGGTGCTATCAAGAATGATATGATAGCCTTATTGCACTATCTCATATATATTAATAAAGAATATGGGCAGTCATTGTACATGGGCATGCCCAAGGGCCTTTTACCCCAACAACCTCCCACTAAAAGGCGAATGGGTGAGGGAGTGAAAAAAAAAAGAAAAAAGGAAAAGAGACAAGGTGAGGAATCATGATATCTCACCCAACGCCCAATCGAAAAGCGAGATGTGCAATAAGCAGGAACCTATGTGAAAGAAGAGTCAAGCATCCCTGAGTCCATGACATCCAAGAGATAAGTGATCCTGCAGCTCCATACAGCAGAGAAATCCAAGAATGCTTCTCATGAAGCAAGCACAACTCACGAGTGCAAGGCTGTAATGCATAAGCATCAGAGTAGAACATAGCATCAGCATGGCGCATAGGAGACAACTGAGAGCACATAGATTCTCCAAAGTCAATCATAGAAGAAGGGCCAACATCTCGACACATGTTAGACAGCAGGGTCTCAAGATAGTATGGAGCCTTAACAAAGTGAAAGACTAACATACAGCTATAGCATCAACCATAAAGCGCACTGAATGCGCATCAAGAGGCTTGAGAGATGTCTGTGTCTCATAAAAGACAATAGCGTATAACGTGCTAGGCATCCAAATCCCATAGCCTATAAGCTTGAAAGTCACCATCTCCATAACCAAGGAGGATACATCTATGTGACATAGGCATATCTAGCATATATACAAATTCCTGGCAGCCAAACATCATGAAGTAACCATAGAAGAGTCTCATGCCACTCCATGCCTCGTGTGGTGTAACACCATCCAAATTCAGGCACGGCATCCTACTAAGAAAGTAGATTGTAATATCATACATATGAGATGAGAGGGTATCCTTTGACATTTAGATTCAACACAAATCTTTTGCCACCCCATGAATCCTCCTGCTCATTAACTAGTACACTTTAAAAAAATTATGAGTGTCATTAGATGCTCTCACTTGTCCCAAATTACATTAAGAGATATGGTTCTTATCAAGATTAAAGATTGGAACCCATCCACCCCCATATATTTCACAAATCAGAACAACCACAAAATCCACTCAATATCTCCCAAAGTCCTCATAGTACATTATTGGCTATTATATGATGCATGCTATAACTTGCCATTTATGTGCTCAACCTTTAATATATTTGAAGTTATGTGTGAAATTGTGTAAAATAAGTTCATTACTCTATTTCCATGAATGCACATTCCAATAGTGTCATTGCTTATTAACAATATTAGCTCATGTCTCTGAGACTAAATCTTATGCTACCATGCAATGTATATCTATCATAAGATTAGTTTGAATAAAATTCTTAAGATGAACACAAAACTAATCTTTCAATTTTGAAAGTAATTTGAAGAATATGACCACCATCACATTGATTAATATATTTCTTTTCTATGTATTATGTGTCTATCACGCCTCTTTTTACTCATGGAGGATGAAATCACTCTTACTACTACATACCTCATGACACATTGATAACACACTTTGGAAATGGCGCCAAGGCTTTCCTTGTGCTACCAACCCACACAAAATGTATAAATTGGTAGAAAACTACAAGAATCGGCATAAGAATGAGAGCAAGCATGAATTAAGATAAGAATGAGATCAAGCACTTTCTAGTGACTTCCCATATACTCTATGATTTTCTACAATTTTATTCCATCAATACATCATTTCTCCCTATTTTTCTCCTCTTTTTAGAACATTTTATCTTACTTAAAATAGATAGTATAATGTCCCAACGTTAGACAACATATCCTAATGAAAGAACATAACATCCTTCAATATGTGCATAGTCTTGCTCTTGATCACAACAACATCCCCAGAGCAAGATACACAAGTGTGTATGTATAAACAAAAAATGATAATGCATGCCACAATGGACTTGAGAAGAGGCAATAGCAAGATACTTGCATGTGTAGGTATAAGAAAAAAGTCTAATGCATGTGATAAGGGACTTGAGAAGGTGACCTACCAATGAAAGCCTCACTCATCTAATTTTGATTTGGCAACAATGGATTTTTCCTTATCATTGAAGCATCAAGGTCTAACGTGATTGGCTCCTTGCATCATCTTTTAGGTCTTGAAGTAATCTAATGCACACTCTTCCTTGGTCTTCTTCATTTTCTCCTGATGGCGTGTTGCTTCATGAATGCCCAATCTGGGTTAGCTTTCAAGACCTCCTCCTACCATGTCTTTGTGAAACACAGGATCTAGAGCATGGCAGCTATGGTGGCTCATAGACATAGACTAAACTCATAGACACTAACATGATAAAGACTAAGAGACTTGACTGAAGTACAAAAGACAAGAAACAAGTACACTATGTTGAATAAAAAAGTGAGAATGACATTGCATTCATCTCATATAAAAATGACAACCAAGTACAATGTTATATAGAGACAGTCTTTCTCTCTATTCCTATGGGATTCCTGTAGCCAACATGTCCTCAGCCCTCTACTCTTACAAAGAGGCAGCATGGATGTGATTGCAAATCTCAATACCCTCCTCAATCACAACCAGAAGTACAAAGTGCATAGAGGCCTTAGTGAAAGCAACACCTGCAAAGTGTGGGCACACCAGAAGGTTGTAGATAAATACATTTGTTCTATTACTTTCTTATAAAATTGCTTGACATTGTCTTTGTGTTTGTGCCTAAGCTATGTGAACGAACCTTATGCCTAATGGGCTAATTAAGTAACTTGTTTCTATATTTCAAATGAAATATGCTAGATAATTTGACAATTAAGCAATCTCATCATAAAAGGTAACCTATTTCTATATATCAAATTAGATATGATAGGCAATTAAACAATTAAGCAATCTCATCATTAAAGGAAAGTGGGAGGGAAAATTTGTGATAGATCCAAGGTGAACTTAGTGAGTTGAGAGGCCTTCCTAAAAACAATAGAATAGTAGCAAGTAGGAAGGGATAAAACACTGACCATCATAGGAAGATTAATTTAGAATTTGACCTCGTGTTTTCTTAGAGGGTTTAGGGGAGACTTTGCCTTATGGATTGTGGGGTCAATACATGGACTTGTTCTTATCTCTCACTCTCATTTGAACCAAAGTGCAACATAGGTTTGCTTTGGTATGGGTTGATCTAAATAAGTAGTGACCATAACTGATGCTTGATCTTATTTGTTTAAAAACCTAATTTTTAGGTTATTCCTCATGGGAATGGATTAGAGCTCTCCTTGCAAGCTAGACTCAAGTGATCCTAGGTATAGCAAAGTTTGCAATATTCCAAGGGAGTTTCAAATGACATTACCTGAATTTGGGCTACCAAAATCATCTCATCGAGGGGGTGTTAGATAGACATGTTACAAATAATGTGTACTTTTCTAGATTTTCAAAAGTGATATATAGAACTAGCATTGAGGCCATTCCAAAGAAATAAGTAGGAATATATGCATAAACCTAGTAGTATTGAAGTATTAGACTTAAAATATGATATTTAGATATAGGTAGATTTTGTAATTACTAACCAATTGCATGTGATCATATCCTCCATCCAATCTCCTAGTCACACACATGGGAACAAGGACCCTCCTCAATAAACTAATCGAATGGTTAGATCAATGACCTATAAAAAGAGTGTCTTTCTCATAAGATGTTTAAGGTAAGTATACAATATTATCCCACATTTCAAGAAAAGGGTATATTCAACATTGCTTCCTTTTGAGTGATTGGATGCTTATAACCACCATTGCACATGAGTGATGTAACGTGTCCCCCTTGTCCACTTGTAGGACACGTCTTAGCAACCTAAGTGTACAATCACGAGCAAATAAGTACAAATAGTTCCTTGAGCAAAGAAGTACAAATAGTGCACCTAAGTGTACAATCACGAGCATTCCAGTGGTCGTTTGTACGGCCAACTACTAAGGTGTGATTCCTTCTCCCCGAATGCTTCCAGCATTCGATCCTGGATCAATCGCGATAACTTGGCAAGATCCCAAGGGTTTCGTAAGCTGAGTTGCTTGTTTACCATACTTTTCTCCTTGGGTTAGGGTTTATACCCTGTTAACCCAAATTGTCACTACTTTAGGTTTCCTTATATTGTGGTCAATAAAACTTGGACAACCTCGTCACTCTAACTTGGTTGTTCAACCTCTTTCTTGGCAACTTGTAACTACCCTAGCTTGGCAAATTAGTCTTCAAGGAAGAGTGTTGAAGCAGGACAACTACTCAATTCCCAGGAAATTTAACTTGCAATTAGAACTCGCCAAACTTGGTTGTGTAGGGGTTCTATTTAGTGATTTAGACGCAAGAGTATATGACGTTACAGCTTGTTGCACGAGATAGGTGTCAGTATGACTTGTGGGGATTATATATTTCTTCGTACGGTATTTCTTGATCAGGAATACCTTTAATCAAGATAAAGGCTTGGGAGTCCTATTGACCCAGTCCAAAACCCTAACCCTACTAGGTCGATAAACGTTTTGGCCCTAGGGTCCCTAAATTCCTTGTGGAGGTCTAGCATTTGGTCAACTGATCCTTAGGGTGAGAACCCTAGATCATTCTTGCACGGGCAATTAGATAATCCTAACATTTCGGGAATGTGGGTAGGACCTTTGAGATCGGAAATATTAAATCAGCATCCCAAGTGCGATACTGGCAAAATTTTAACATAACTTAACCTAACCCGGCACGTTGAGGTGTTCGTCGTACACTAACTATTCATGCCTTTATGAATCTCATGCGAGTTACACGATAACATGTGATGTACCTAATTGATCTAATTGTCTTACGATTAAAGGTGATCTTTCCCTTAGAGATGCAAATACTTTCCCTAAAATATGTAAGCAACTGCAAGATGTATGAGATATATCATTCCATGCGAATATGCAATTTCAAGACCATAGACCTTTTGCCTTTATGCAACTATAAGATCTATAGTGATCTTTCTTTTTCCTTGCCTTATGCGACATTGATTGACATTCAAAGGTATTCTTATAAACCCTACGTTTTATGCATCGAATTCAAGATTTTAGTATTTTAATGAAGATGCATTCCTTCCCAAATCCAAACTTTGATAAAAGAACTCCATGCATGGATGTATCCTTCTTTCATGATCAGATGCCATGAATCCATCATTGATTTAATCCTTCCTTTATCACTTAACCCAACCTAGAATGTAACTATCAAAGCATGCAAATTCCATAAAATTTGTTTCATTGTCAAAGTTCGTGCAACTATTTAGACATCACCTAGTGACTGTCTATGATTATCTTATACATGAGTCACAATCAGGAATTTATTACATAAGTGCATTATGTGTTATATGCCCTATCATTTGCATGATGCAACAAGGACACGATCTTAGCACAATTTCATCTTTTAACTTATGCGTCCTACATTCAAAAATGCGACTGCCCTTGACCATGGAAGTGCAAGCAAATGCAAGTACTCGTCGTGCAACTACACTTTGTAAATTGAGCGAGTGTATAAATTTTCCAATGCATTTAAGTTTCCTAAGTGAATTAAAAACATGCTTTGATCATCTTTTCCATGCGGAACTGTTTTCAGAACCTAGGCATTCATTATCGGGGCATTGTCCACTCTCATACTTTGGGTGGAAGCTCTTGCGTGCGCTACTCTCGACTTTTGCTTAGAAGCCGAGCCATTGACGTAGTAGATTTCGACTCTGCGGACTCCCCCTTGGCTCTTACGCGTTTCGAAGTCACTCTGCCCGAGATCTCCTCTTCCGCATAGGAATCGGGCCTTGCAAGACACAATTTTGAAAAAAAACTGAGAGGCACGAGTGAACTTGGCCTAGAGAAGCTTCAATAGAAGCTTCTCAAGCTTCTGGAAACAGGGAGATGATGTGTGAGGGAGTGATGATTGGAGGTGATGATGGAGAGGATGACAACGGAGATGAAGATGATGATGAGAACGACGACGATGACGACGACGATGATGATGATGATGATGGTGACAAAGAGGGCAGCGGCCTGACGGCGTGGCTAGAACGGCGGCGGCAGGCAGTAGCATGATCAATCCCCCTCCCAAGCTCATGGAGGGGGTTTATATGGGGTGAAGGGGGGGGGGTGGCCACACAAGTGGTAGGGTGCATGCCCTCCTCCTCATACCCCTCCACAAGTTCCAAACACATACTCCCTCTCCCTGCCATGCAACGGTGAAGGGGAGGGAGTTTTTAAAAAAATTGCAATTAATTCATTATCTTTTTTTGTCCCTTGAAGGGAGGGTTCCCGCGGTGGGTTACGGGTTTGGAGCCATGGTTTCCTAGGCACAACGCGGGGCTGGTGTTTGTTAGTGCACGAGGATGGAGTACTTAGCCCAAGGTTTTTCTGTTGCGCGAGATTACTTTGAACCGCTTTGCGCGAGATCTAGAGTCGTTAATATTTTGTTGCGGAAATATTACAAGTGACCATGTGCAATGAAGCTTCAAGCTTGCACTTGGTGCACAATCACTTTATCAAGTGCTAAGCTACACATAATGTGACCAAAAGACCTTCAACTACTAAGAACTAACGAGCAAGGTTCATTTTTCCCTTCACAAGCTTTATAGAAAGTTGATTCCACTACCAGGTTAATTAAGGAAGCTTCTTTTATGTGTCAAACATAATGTGGTAGGTAATTAGATAACTAAAACAATCCTCGAGGGAAGTGTGGTGGATATGACCAATGGGTCTATCCTACGGAAGGGTGGTCTCGGTTAGCCGAGAGCTTTCCTCAAAGGAAATGTTAATGAGGAATGTTAGGGAAGGTTGGACGATGACCTTAGACAATGTTCCCTGATTCATACCATTTTAGGGGACGGGAATGGGACTATGCCCTACGGGAAGAGAGGTCGAGCGATGCATCCCTCTCGTTTCCCATTCTCTTTGAACCAAGTACGCTATGAGTCTGCTTGGGTCCAGTTGTATCTATGCAAAGTAGAGTAGCTATCGAACGACACTAGAAGGCTGTTAAGAAAATCTCGATTGCTAGGAACCCGGACTTTAGGTCGATCCTAGTGGGAACGACCGAATAAGTTACGTTGCGAAGCAGACTCGAGGGACCCTAGTTGGCAAATCTCGTATCATTCCTTGGGACTACGGGGCGGCGTCTTCTAGATTGATCACTCAATGGGCTACTAAGATGTGTCCCACAAATTGAGGAGCGGGCATGTTACAGTTGGTATCAAAGAAAAATTGCGTAAGCTAAGGGTTGTGCTACATCATCAAAGTTGCGCAGTAGAAGCGTGATGGGTTCTAACCCACAGGTTCTAGAACCCAATGATAACTTATCATCAATGAATTCTAAGCACATTCGAGATGAGGACATCTCGATTCCTCTAAGGGGTAGAGAATATAATGTTCCCATAAGAGTCCCCCCAAAGAATCTTTTAAATTTTAAAAACCCCCCCTCTCTCTCCCAGTGCCATGAGCATGGCGGGGAGAGAGAGAGAGAGTGAGTGAGCTGTGTGATGGGGGCATGCAACCCCCCAAATGGTGGTGGACAATCGTCTCTTCCCCCAGCTTCTCTCTTTATAAAGCCCCCGTGAGGGCTCGTCGTCAGGAAGGAAGCTTCCTCTCCCTTGTTTGACACATAGTGTGCCCCCTGTTGGTGATTACAACGCCCCCTCTAGCTTGACAGTGCCCCCCTCCTCCCCATCTGACACAGCGTCCCCCCCCTCTGCTTGTGGCAGCAGCATCTGCACCCTCTTGGTGATCCATAGAGAGGGCAAGCTCCCCTTCTCTCCGTCGTGAGTAGGCGCAACCCCTTGTCCCTCCGTGACATCAGCACCCCCCCTTTTCGCCGACTGCAATGAAACCCCCCCCCCCATCCCCCCATGACCAGTGTGAAGGAGAAGAAGAGGGAGAAGAGAAGAGAAGTAGAAGGAGAGGAAGAGGGAGAAGAGAAGGAGAAGAAGAAGGAGAAGAAAAAGAGGGAGAAGAGAAGAGAAGAAGAAGGAGAAGAGGAAGAGGGAGAAGAGAAGAAGAAGGAGAAGAAGAGGGAGAGAAAAAAAAGAAATCAATTAGGCCCCCATCCCAGCCAATATGACCTATTTGTTTTTCTTTTGTGTTGCATGTAATTTACAAAAACCTGTGTTGGTTGATTATTGATGGCTCATAATCTTGCCAAAAAATGAATGGATGTCTGAGCGGTTTAAAGAGTCTGTCTTAAAAACCGAAGTATTCTTTTGAATACTGGGGGTTTGAATCCCTCTTCATCCGTAAGTATGGTTAAAAGTTAGTATTTTTATGTAGTATGTTTTTCATCCCTCTAACTTGATTGGGAAAGCTAGCTTTTTAAGAGCCAAGCGAAATCGCTTTGCCACCATTCGACACTGCATCCCCTGAAACCACGACTCAAGAGCAATCGAGTAACGATAACAAGCTACTTGGTAATCAAACGGGTGAAAGGAACATTTTGGGAGGTCCATCAGCACGTGGAACACCATAAACCCAATCCCGGAAACCTAAATACCTTTAGGCATTTGATTACACTGCTTTCTGTGACTAAGTGTATACGTAAAAAACCAATATAAGTGGAGACATACGACCCAGGGATGCCCTGCGACTCTTTATCTCTAGCAATATTGCAGCACATGCATCGCCTAGAGATAACGGGGCATGCTGATTTGACATCATCTCATCTTCCTCTAGCTTATCACCTTTGTAAAAGCAGAAGAAGAAGAGGGAGAAGAGAAGAGAAGAAGAGGGAGAGAGAGAAGGAGAAGAAGGAGAGAGAAGAGAAGAAGAGGGAGAGAGAGAAGGAGAAGGAGAGAGAAGAGTGAGAGAGTAGGAGAAGAGAGAAGGAGAAGAAGAGAAGAAGAAAAGAGAGGAGGGAGAGAGAGAGAGGAGGAGGAAGAGGGAGCGAAGGAGAAGGAGGGAAGATGAAGAAGAGGGAGAGAGAAGAGAAGAAGAGGGAGAGAAGGAGAAGGAGAGAGAGAGAGAGAGCAAAGAAGAGAAGGAGAGAAAAAGGGAGAGATAGAGAAGGAGAGAGAGAAGTAGAAGAAGAAGAAGAAAAGGTAGAAGGAGAGAAGAGAGAAGTAGTAGAAGAAGAAGAAGAAGAAGAGGTAGAAGGAGGGAACAGAGAAGGAGAAGAGGAAGAGAGGGAAGGAGGAGAAGGAGAAAAAGAAGTGGGAGAGGAAGAGGAGAAGAAGAGAAGGAGGGGGAGAGAGAGTAGGAGAAAAGGAGAAAAGAAGAAGAAGAGGAAGAGGAGAGGGAGAGAGAGAGAGTAGGTGAAGAAGAAGAGAAAAAGAAGAAGAAGAGGGAGAGAGAGAGAGTAGGAGAAGAAGATAAGTAGAGAGAGAGAGAGAGTAGATGAAGAAGAAGAGGGAGAGAGAGAGTAGGAGAAGGAGAAGAAGAAGAAGAAGAAGAGTAAGAGAAGAGAAGAAAGAAGGAAGAAGAGGGAGAGAGAGAGAGAGAGAAGAAGAGAAGGAGATAGGGAGAGATAGAGTAGAGGGCTTAGAGATAGAGGTACACTCAGAGCCATGGCCCCCCCCTAAAGGCAGACCTTGAGAGACGTGGAAGCAACGGGAGCTGCAAGACCATCATGAGTCGATGGAAATGCGGTTAGGAACACCGGTGGGAACGCAAATAACATGCCACCCCTCCCCGACTGCTCAAGCCAAGTTCCTTGCTCTCGATCATATAGTAGCACATGTAAATAGATCTTTGAAATTGAAAATAATCCTATGTCATGTAGTCATGAGGAAATGAAGATTTGCATGGTAAAAGTACATAGAAAAGGAAAATGACATATAGACTTGAATGAAATGATAGCTTTCTTTAAAAAGAAAGATGACAGAGTACATTGAAGTAATAGTTATATCATGCACATGTTGATATATGTTAGCTTGCACACACAATGGGATTGCATGATAAACATTGTTAGAACAGTAGTTCTAAAAAGAGATCCTTGTCCGAACTCTAGCCAATAGATGAAGATTGGATAACCTATGGCGAATCAGGTTGGAATCTCGTTAATGTACTCTTGGTGGGTTAGCACTTGGTGACCTGTGATATTAGATAGCTACTCGACGAATTGGGTTGATCTTCTATCCTAAATAGGTAGCCAGGATTAATAAAGGTCAAGATGAAATCACTTAGTTCATTTAAAGGATCCAGAAGGAACTTGTTAAATCGACCTTGCGAAGCCCTAACCCAAGGGGGGGAGAGCAAACTTTAGGGTGGTTGATTTATGCTAAGCATGTTGCTTAGAACGGTTGAAATGTTGGAATGGCTATAGCGAAGGTTGATCTTGTTAAAGATGGATTGTTGACCCAAGTTATGCTTGGTTGTTTGAAAAAGGTTGTAAAAGTATTTTGATACATCCAAGTCAAATTCTCGCTGTGCATGCAATGGAATTGCGATGCCTTGAAGCAAGAGGTTATGCAATCAACTATTTGTTAATGTTGTATTGGATGTTAACCCAAGTGGGGTGTGTGGTTGATGATTTCATGGTTGGGTCTGAGATGACTGATTGCCATGGAAACAAAAGGGATGTTTTCCCTAGTAATTGTTTTTAAGCTGGTTGCTTCAGCTGTGGTTGATTTCCTAAAGGGATAATTAAGGAATGATGGAGCTACCTACCCCCCCGCGAATCGCCAAACCCTAATCAAGGGGGTTATGAATCCGCGCCGAGAATGTGGACCGAACCCGCCACGAGAGGTCTCTCTGTGGAAATTACTTGGTGTAGGAGGACGCTTCGGTGCCAGTGGGGGCTCTGGTCATAAATCCTAATGCCTCCAGACCCTACACAAGTATTCTACGTGACTCGAGATGGGATCTTGAGCCTTGATACTAGTTACAAGGCAGAATCTTGGTAGGATAAACCTTCGGGTTTTGTTGCTAGGAGACAGAATGATTTTTTTGCGGAGGCAGAAAGGAACACTTAATTCTCCTGTATGGGCGGGAGACAAACATTAATCTGAAGATAAGTTAAGGAAGTGTTTGATCTTGTTTTATCTTGTCTTTGTGTCAGTGGCCTAAATTACGTAAAGGAACCTGTGATTAACGGGTTAATTAAGGAAGCTGCTTTTATGTATCAAACATAATGTCGTAGGTAATTAGATAACTAAAACAACCCCCGAGGGAAGTGTGGTGGATGTGGCCAATGGGTCTATCCTACGGAAGGGTGGTCTCTGTTAGCCAAGAGCTTTCCTCAAAGGAAATGTTAACGAGGAATGTTAGGGAAGGTCGGACGATGACCTTAGACAATGTTGGTTAGATTCCTGATTCATACCATTTTAGGGGACCGGAATGGGACTATGCCCTATGGGCAGAGAGGTTGAGCGATGCATCTCTCTTATTTTCCATTCTCTTTGAACCAAGTGCAGTATGAGTCTGCTGCTTGGGTCTAGTTGTATCTATCCAAAGTGGAGCAACTATCGACCCGACGCTAGAAGGCTGTTAAGAAAATCTCAAGTGCTAGGAACCCGGACTTCAGGTCGATCCTAGTGGGAATAGCCAGGTAAGTTCCGTTGTGAGGCAGATTCGAGAGACCCTAGTTGGCAAATCCCGTGTCATTCCTTACGAGTGTTGGGTGGCGTCTTCTAGATTGATCTCTCGATGGGCTACTAAGACGTGTCTCGCAAATTGAGGAGTGGGCACGCTATAGTTGGCATCAGAGCAAAACTGCTTAAGCTAAGGGCTGTGCTACATCATCAGAGTTGTGCAGCAGAAGCGTGATAGGTCCTATCCCACAGGTTCTAGAACCCAATGATAACTTGTCATCAATTAACCCTAAGCACATTCGAGATGAGGACATCTCGATTCCTCTAAGGGGGAGAGGATGTAATGTTCCCATAAGAACCCCCCCAAAGAAAATTTTAGATTTCTTTTAAAAAAAATTCGCCCCCCCTCTCTCTCCCCCTTCCATGAGCTTCGCGGAGAGAGAGAGAGAGAGAGAGTGAGTGAGTGAGTGAGCTATGTGATGGGGGGCATGCAGCCCCCCAAATGGCGGCGAACAACCGTCTCTTCCCCCACCACCTCCCTCTATAAAGCGCCCATAAGGGCTCATCTTCAGGAAGGAATCTTCCCCTCCCCCTTCTGACACACAGTGCCTCCCCCCCCTTCCTGGCGATTTCAGCGCCCCCTCCAGCTCGACAGCCCCCCCGTCTGACACAGCGTCCCCCCCTCCGCTTGCGACAGCAACAACTACGCCCCCTAGTGGTCTGCAGAGAGGGCAAGCTCCCCTCCTCTCCGTCGTGAGCAGGCACCACCCCTTGCCCCTTCGTGACGTCAGCACCCCGCCCCCCCCCCCCCCCCCCCACCTCGTGACCAGTGTGAAGGAGAAGAAGAGGGAGAAGGGAAGAGAAGAAGAAGGAGAGGGAGAGGGAGAAGAGAAGGAGAAGAAGAAGGAGAAGAAGAGGGAGAAGAGAAGAGAAGAAGAAGGAGAGGGAGAGGGAGAAGAGAAGGAGAAGAAGAGGGAGAAGAGAAGAGAAGAAGAAGGAGAAGAAGAGGGAGAGAGAGAAGGAGAGGAAGAGGGAGAGGGTGGGAGAAGAAGGAGAGAGAAGAGGGAGAGAGGGAGAGAAGAGAGAAGGAGAAGAAGAAGAGAGAGAGGTAGGGAGAGAGAGAAGAGAAGAAAGAGGGAGAGAAGGAGAAAGAGGGAAGAAGAAGGAGAGGGAGAGAGAAGAGAAGAAGAGAAGAAGAGGGAGAGAAGGAGAAGGAGAGAAAGAGGAAGAGAGGGAGAAGGAGAGAGAGAAGTAGAAGAAGAAGAAGGAGATTTGGGTTGGTTTGCTTTTGAAGCAATTGTACATATGAGAATAAAAATAAAAATTAGTTATTTTCACATGGATTGCTTAATATCCATAACTTAAGGGCATATCAGGAAACCAAGTGTAAATACTAATTAAGAAAGTTTTTATCATATATCATATCAATGTGATAATATGCCATGTTTGAAAACTAAACTATGCCTTGACACCATGGGAAGTTGTTGGATGATTTCTTGACAAATTCATATTCTGATTAAGTGGATCATTCAATTGGGTTGCTTTCCCCGATTTGAATAAATATTGACAAGTATGATTTTCCTGTGAGTCTATCCTAGAATTGATTAAACACCATTTTAGGAGACTTGTGTGAGACTATGCCTCATAGGCTGAGGGGGTTTGATGCTTAGATCCCCCTTTTTTCTCACTCTCATTGAACCAATTGCATTGCTTGCCTATCTGGGCCTTACATGATTTGCAAAATGCATTTGTTTCAAGTTTGATGCTAGATCTCTACTAGAGACCGTAGTGTGTCTTTAAGAACTTGCATTGATCCTCATGAGGTGACGCTGAATCCTTCACATGTAAGGTAGACATAGGGAATTCCTAGTCATCTAAGTCTACATGCTCAAAGTTAGCATAGATGGTGATGACTGACATTGGTTCTTAGATGACTACCAAACTACCCTCCCTAAGTAAAATTTAGGTCACTGGTATGTTTCAATTTAGAAAAATTTTGTGAAGCACATCAATAGGATGATAAATGAAAGGATGTTGATTATGTTATCTAATATTGGTCTTACGCAATGATTTTGGGCTAAGGCTATGGTGGCTGTTGTATATTTGATAAACATATAGCCTAATTCTACTTTGGATGGTGGCATTCCTAAATAGGCATGGTCATGCAAGAAGATCTCTCATGATCACTTAAGAGTGTTTGGTTGTAAAGCTTATGTATATGTGTTAGAGGAAAAGCATAGTAAGTTAGAATCAAAATACACTAAGTGAATCTTTTTAAGCTATAGACAAAGTCTTGAAATGGATTACCACATTTTGAATCCAAATAGTAGAAAGATTGTCCATAGTAATGATGTGATCTTCAATTAGAAAAAGATGCATAAATACCCTCTTAAGAAAGTGGAAATAAGAAAGATTACTTTCCAGGATGCAGTGTCACCTATTATTTTTTCACATAGAGCGTGCTATTACACCAAGTATACTGATAGAGAACACAAGGAATGCTTTAGCTAGTGAGCAAGAAGCAATGAGAGATTTATTGAGTAGTAGATTGAGAGTCCTATGATGGTGCCTCATGAAGAAAGGGTGGAGGCCAAAATTTCCACTCTAAATCAGCCCATTGTGCTATGCAAATCTACTTGAATATATTGTTCCCCCCTTCCCTCAAGAGATTTCAGCCTGGGGTTTACTATGTGATATTGATATATTGTGGGGAACCATCTTGTTATAAAGAGACCATGGCTTGATATGCTTATGTGTGGAAGCTACCCATGGTAGTTTGAAACAGATTCCATTATGAAAAATCATAGTTGGGAGTTGGTCCCTTTGCCAAAGGAAAAAATGCTTTTCCATTCAAGTGGATCTATAAGTTGA
Source organism: Lygodium microphyllum (assembly GCF_053477565.2). Taxonomy (NCBI): domain Eukaryota; kingdom Viridiplantae; phylum Streptophyta; class Polypodiopsida; order Schizaeales; family Lygodiaceae; genus Lygodium; species Lygodium microphyllum. The sequence goes on along the minus strand of NC_141138.1, from coordinate 158,693,401 downwards.
AGATTATAAGTGATGCTAAATCAAGGTACAAGGCAAGATTAAGTGCCAAAGGTTCTAAGCAAAAAAAAGGTGTGGACTTTGATAAGATCTTTTCACCTATGATAAAATTGAGTATTCTTTTCATTGTGCTTCCCTTGGCTAAGGATGATATAGATCTTATACAATTGGATATCAAGATATGATTTCTACATCATGATCTTTATGAGGAGATCTAGATATAGTAGCTAGAGGATTTTGTGTAGCATGGCAAAGAAAATGTTCACTATAGGCTAAAACAAAGTCTCTATTGATTAAAGTAGGCCCCACATGAATGGTATAATAAGTTTAATGCCTTTAAGCAATCCCATGGCTAAAAGAGAAGTGAGATAGACTACTACTTTTATAAACTAGGATGGCTAAAGGTGGTAATTTGATAGTGTTGATTCTTTAAGTGGATTGATATGTTGATAGTGGGAAAAAACAAGGATGACATTGATATCCTAAAAGAAAGGTTAATGGAAACCTTGGAAATGAAGAATTTGAGACATGCAAACCACATTCTTAAAATGCACAAAATCAAGGAGAGGACAAATAGATTGCTTTATCTATCCCATTGTCACATTGTATTTGCAATGGGAATAGTGAGTATGTACATCTCAAATCTTGGAAAGAAACATTGGAAAGCAATGAAATTCACCTTGAGGTACATGAGTGGTACAAGAGATACATGTATATGCTTTGGGAAAAGTAGCATTGGTGTACTTGAATGCATTGATGTAGACTATTCAAGAAATGTTGACAATAGAAAGTCAACCATATGATATGTTTTTACCTTGTATGGTAGTGAAATCTCATGGATTCTTGCTTATAGTGTTTTGGATAGGGTGGAATGGTTTTGATAAGCTCATGATGTTCTTCAGTAGAGGTATAAGGTTTTGTGATGTTCTATTAGGTTCTATTTGGTTTTGATACCTTTTGTTTTGCTTTTGTTTTGTTTTGTTTTTCGTCTGTATGGGGAGTTAGGATGATGATTAATGAAGTTTGAGGTTGTTTGAAAGTTCATTGAATGGTTCTTGATGGTTTTGATTGGTTTTAATTGAGCTAGTTGCTTTCACTTGACCTTCTGTAACTCTTTGTTGAGCTTCTATATAAAGCCTCTGTTCCTTTTCTATTATGTTCTATATGCCTTTATAAGTGTTTTGTTGAATGAGGGTGTGACTTTGACAAAGTTTTCTAGCATTGGAAAGAGGTGAATGTAAGTTCAAAAGAGCTCAAGGAAATGAAAAAAGTAGCTACTAAAGACTCAAGAGAAGATTGGAGTGAAGTGACAGTGGTGAGCTGTGAAGAGACACCGTAATGGCTCTGGTGACTTTTCATATCAAACACACCTCTTGGGAGGGGTATTCACGACCAAAGAAAGGTTATTGTGAGTGATTATGAAGAATTTTAGTGAGGCAAGAGAGAGTCAAAGATAGCCAATTCTATGCAAATAATATATCTACATATAAGAGATTGTGAGAGAAAGCCATGAAAACTTTGAAGATGAATCATATGTAATATCTTCTCATTCAAAGTGGAGTACTCTTTTGTGTTTTCTATGTCTATCAAAGAGTTCTATGAAGAATATGAAGAGAATGATGGATTTTATTAAAGTTAAATCTGTGGGAGAAATTATTTTTATGAAGTTGTGTAAAGATTTCTTGTTCGTGGTGTTGTTTTCTTTGTTATGGACATATCAAATACGAAAAAGATGGTTGCTGATAATACAAGATAGAGTTTTTTGCAATAGAAATTTTATTTTTTGATGTCTCTCTTGGGGTTCCATGTTTTTTATATGCAGCTGAGAAAATTTGCCATCAACAAGTATCAGAATAGACTGAAAATGAAGGAAATGGCATTGCCAAGTAGAAAATAATTCAATGGATGCTTGTAAAGTTCCTTCAACCATTGAAAAATTGGAGATTCTCATTGGCCAAATCCACTTTCTACAAGAAGTTCATTTCAAAATGGTGAAAACATATTACCATCATGATGTTGGCTCTCTGTGGTGGATTATTTTCTCTCCTTGTTGAAGCAACAAAGACGTACATCTTGGTAGCAAATTATTTGGGAGAAAATTAAAGTGTAGAAATAGAGAGAATGATCATTCATAGGAGATCTAGCATTCATCGATGAGTTTTTAGACTTCATCAATTGGGAGATAGTGAAGAAGCTCCAGGAGTCGTGGTTAGTGGAAGTTCACAAAAATAAGAAGGAAAAGAGTTGAAATTTATTGATGGATGCTCAACAGCAGGATACATGGATGCACGATATACTAACAATCTTCTATTTGTCCAATTAGCAACCCACTGGAAGCTAGTAGGTAGAGTGTTCTTCACAACATACAATATTGAAACAATCAAAGGTTGGCATTACTACGATGATGGCACTAGAACAATCTTCAAAAGAATGAGTTTTGATACTTTTAGAATGAAATACCTTTCCCTTTGTAGTGGACTAAAAGTTGAATTCAGAGACATAGAAACATAGGAAGTAGAACAAATGTTGGCAAGAGAATCCTTTAGAGATTGAAGCCTTTTCTGATTCTATTATATTGAGTATAGACTAACTGGGTGAAGCCAACTCCTTGATGAATGACACAATTAAGAGGCAAACACTAGAATGAGTCCAAAGGTATGTGAGAAGAGAGAATGTAAAAATCAAAGCTAAGAATGAGCTTGCAGCAATAGAGCCTCCTTTGATGCCCTAACAACACTCTTTACAAAAGTCCCCATGGCGACTCAAGGTCCTCTTCCTAGTTAGATCTATCCTAGAGATATTGATGACAAGCCAACAATTATAGTCTCATTGCCCATTTTTAAGGGAGAGTACAATGAAGACCCTAATCTTCATGTAGTAGAGTTTATGGCAGCATGTGTGGCTAACAATGTCAAAACCCCTGAGCATTGGTTGGTAATATTTTTTGCCACTTTCAAAGGTGCGATATTTCAGTGATATAAGATACAAGCATCAAGAAATTTTGGTACATGGGGCAATCCTTTCTCACTAAATTCAAGCGTGATGAAGGTTTTAAAGAGTGGATGCGAGAGGAGTTCATGAGTCTAAGTCACTTCTTTGGTGAACTATTAGAAGCCTATGTCTTGCGAATGGAATCTGTACTAAAGAGATGGACTAACCATCACTTGGATTAAAGCAACTAGAAGGGAGTTTTCCATATAGACCTACAACCAGAAGTTCGTAAGTTTGTGGAATTGAGAAGATCAGGCAACCTGCAAGCTGCAGTGAAGGTGCAAGACTGAATGATGAAGTTGAAGCAAGGCTATCGATGACCTTAGGAAGAGGAGTCCTACCTCCTCCCATGCCATGAATGACATATCTACCAAATGCAATCCTAGGGATAGTTTCCTACCCCTACCCCCAAATGTAAATAATGCCGCAGTATAATGTATCGAATCCACAATGGCCATAGAGGGCAGTGCCTTAAATGATGGTTCAACCACAACAAAAATGGCCTCAAATAGTTCCCTTAATGGCGACTCAACAATAGTGAAATCCTACCAACTAGAATCAACAACCTCCAGTCTCAATAGAAACTTTGAATAAGAACCAGAACAGAGGACCCTCTAGATCAACCCAACCAATGTATACAGTAATTATGGAAGCTTTCCAAAACCCTACTGTAAGTACTCCAGGAAGTGAAAATTTGAAGGACTACCTATCCAATTCAGTTGTTTGCAAGCATCACAAGAAGGATCTTATGGATGTGATTACAAAACAACTACCACTAATATATCTACTCCTACTAGAGGTGGGAGAGATGTGATGTATTCTAATACATGGTATGAAAAGTGCCATTAAGCAAGATATTTAGCCACTGAATGTACCTAAAAACCAACCATTCATAGATCCCTTCGTTCATATTGTTTAAGGAAGAACCACACAAAGAATATCTGCTCTTTGAAGGAGATGTTGGTCCAAGGAGGTTTTCCTCTCAGAGTTATAGAGGATGATAGTCTGGCAATGGCCACAGATTAGAAGTGGAGTATTACAGATGTGGAGAAAAGAATTATATCTTATCAAACTGTCAAAACCCTAGAAGGCCTGTGGACTACAAGCCCTTATACATTCAATGCAAAGGAGATGGCCACACTACAAAAGACTGTCCAAGTCTAACTCCTATGAAAGCTACTCCTGATACCCAACAAAAGATCCAAGAACATGCTTTCAATTTGGTGGAATTGAAAGTGGCTGTAATAACATGTGCAAAGAAATGAGAACCTGTAGTCCCAAAAGAGAATGTTCCCTTTTCCAAGACAATGAAGTTCAACCTTCCTAGGGAGAAACAGAACAATGCAACATAGAAGAATGTAGTACAGAGCACTTCAGAGCCATTGAGAGCCACAGAGACAGTTGTTGAGACAAGACTAGAGGTCCAAGAGATAAAGGATGCTAAAATACCTCATGAAGGAGAGGAAGCATAGATGTTGCCACTCTTAGAGGAAAAATGGAAGATAAAAGTGCGTGTGGCCCCATTTCCTAAGCTGATTGGAGAAACTTGTGGATCCTATCAAAGAATATGACTTGATCAAAGACCTAGATACTTTTAAACTAAACCTAACATTTCAAGAATTGTTGATGTTGTCTCCTAGCTGTCAAAAGAAATTCAAAGGCATATTGGCAAGAAGAAGAGGCCTAAGGATTACTCCCTCCGCAGCAACCAAGTCCAACAGAGCCTTAAAGCCTATGAAGAAAGTGGATGTAGCTAATGCCTTTCTGGATCTTGGAACCCTAGAGATTGGCATATGGATTGAAGGATGCTTTATAGGAGATGCATTGATTGATGAAAGTTCATTAGTAAATATAATGACGGATGTGACAATGAAGGATGTAGGCTTGCAAGGAATGCAACCTATGTAGTGGCTTATCTGACTCGCAAACCAAAGCAGAATCAAGCCTTTGGGCATTCTCCCATACATGAAAACAACCCTCACAAGAAGGGATTATTGGTTGACATATCTAGTGGTCAAACCAAATTCCTATGGAACGGCATACCCTCTACTGCTACTGGGAAGACCTTGGCTTTTTAAAGTAAGAGCAAGGACGAATTTGTTCAAAGGAACCCTAACCCTAGGCAAAGGACCCAACAAAGTGGTGCTAAAGTTGTATGACTCGAAGAAAGAAAATGGATTCACATCCATCAAAGTCTTAACAAAATCCTCAAATGAAGTAATAGATGGTACATCAGAATATGAAGAATCTGTCAAATTGATCTTTTTCAAGAAAATAGAGGCAGAGTCCTTGATGATAGGCATTGTAAGACAACTTTCCAAAGGAAGCGAAGTCTTTGTTAATAGGTGAATATCTCCTGTCTGAACCCAAATTAAATTTTGAAGTCACCTCTAATAGTGAGATAAAAACATGGATGTACTTTTCTCTCTATTATATCGCAAGCAGAGCTAGAGACAAATGCAAAGATAGAGATAGAAATAGAAGCAGAGGACATAACAGAGAGTTTGTTCTTCTCTTACATAGCCCCCCATAGAGGCAGTAATAGAATCTGAAGAGGACAAAGATAATAATGTAGAAGAAGACTATGAAAGCAAGCTAGAAGAGTCTATCCTCCTCATAGAAGATAGAGCTGAGGAAGTTCCTAAAGCCTCAAAAGCAAAAAATGACTATGGTACCCTTTGGACTAGTGAGTCACGTCATATGCAAAACCTCCATAAGAAATGGATTAAGAAGAATAAGCATATTTCAGTAGTGGTCCTTGCCACCTTAATCCACCCCTCTTGTGAGAAGATGATGATGATACACCTTGCCAACCAGTAGCTTAAACAGAACTTTGAAGGTTTCTTGTTATATGACGTTCTTGGATGCATCCTCAAAAGATGAGTCCTCAAGCCAAGTAGTAACTCATTCCCAAACCAAATCTAAAACTTCCCTAATACTCCTTAGCTCCCTAAGGAGTGCACTAAGTTACTACCAAAAGAGGACATCAATTCTAGTGAAGCATCAAATCTCTATCCAAAAGCCATCCGTGGGACATTCATCCACAAATGAAAGGTGACGAGAAATTAATATTCATGGATGCAAAATGTACTAAATGTCACTTAAAGGTGGGTATCAATCTTCCACAAGAAGAACTATTGGTCTTACAAGACCTACTAAAGGAGAACTTGGACGTATTTGCATGGTCGTACAAAGATATGAAGGGGGATTAATCCTATGGTGTGCCAATATCACATCGACCTAGAGCCTAATGTCAAACCTATGAGGAAAATACAGAGGCGCATGAAACCAAATTAGTCAGCCCTAGTGAAGGCTGAATTACTAAAGCTCCTTGAAGCTGAGTTTATCTATCCAATGGCCAATAGTGAATGGATTTCACCCATTGTGGTAGTACCCAAGAAGAATGGAAAGCTGTAAATATGTATGGACTTCCGAAAGCTAAATTCCAAGATGAAGAAGAATCATTTCTCTATTTCATATAGAGCAAATTTTGGACACAGTGACAAGCCATGAGCTCTATTCTCTCTTGGATGGATCTAGCAAATCTAATCAAGTCTAGATTGTAGAAGAAGATTAGTACAAAATGACCTTCACAACCGAATGGGAAACCTAAAAATAGAGTGATGTCGTTTGGGCTCTGTAACGTGCCTACTACCTTCCAACAAGTGATGATGGCCACATTCCAAAATCATCTGCATGATTTCATTGAGGTGTACCTAGATGACTGCTATATCTATGTCTAGCCTAATCCATGAGCATTGGAGACACCTAGAGCATTGCTTTGACATATGTCAAGAGTATAGGATCTCTCTCAATCCCAACGAATGTGTATTTGGTATCTCATCTCAAGATTTCTTCTAGGCCGCATTGTCTCTACACAAGGGATAGCAACAGATCCTACAAAGATTGAGAAGTTTGCAGCTTTGACAATGCTAATCAACCTCAAAAAATTGAGGGGATTCCTTGGCCATGTGGGCTATTATAGAAGGTTCATTGCGCACTTTTCAAAAAAGACAGTCCCCTTGCATAAGCTCTTGAGAAAATATGTAAAGTTTACATGGACCACTAATTGTGATGAGGCGTTCAATACCTAAAGTAGTGCTTGAATGAAGTAGCCATCCTGTAGCCTCCTAATTGGATGAAGGCATTGCATGTGCACATTGATGCATCAGTTTAAGGCCTACATACAATTTTATGCCAAAAGTGCCCCTCAAAGTTAGATCAACCTATCTATTATGCCAATCGAAAAGTAACTGACAAAGAACGAAACTAGACAGTGACTGAGCTTGAGTGGCTAGCAATGGTGTTTGCATTGGAGAAGTTTTGGCACTAGCTGCTATCAACACACTTCAAATTCTATGTGAACCGTGAAGCCCTATCCTTCTTGATGAACAAGGCCAATGTGAAGGGAAGAATGATGAGATGGCTCCTTCTATTTCAGGAGTTTGACTTTGAAGTGGTTACCAAATCTAGTTGCTCTCATGTACTCACTAATCATCTTTCATTGATCCCTCAAAGAGAGCGATGATGAGGAGCATGATGATCCAGATCTCCCTAATGCTTCCCTCTTTCTAGTTGAAACTATTATCCCCATGGTACACAGATATAGTCAACCTCTTGGAAACCCAATAGTATCCCCCTAGTATCTTGATCCATGAGAAGAAGAAGCTTATGTTGGAATCGGTCCCCTACACCCTGTTAGGTGGTGCTTTGTATAAGAAAGAAAAAGATGATGTCTTATGTAGATGTGTTGAGAAGAAGAGACTAGAATCATGTTGAAAGCATGCCATGAAGAGCCTTGTGGCAAACTCTTTGTAGGAGAAGTTATAGCCACAGAGGCCTTGCTTCCAGGATATTGGTGGCTGACCCTCCACAAGGATGCCTATGAAAGCCATTGACTATGTTGGTTCCATTAATTTGCCAACCAGAAGGAAATAGAATAGATCCATCTTGGTCTGTACAAATTGCATAATCAAATGTGTGAAGCGAAAGCTCTGAAGCGGGACGATCGCAACAATGTGGCAGTCCCCTAGAGCTCTTCAATGATGACAGAGGTACTCACTTTCTCAACAAGATTATGAAAGAGTTGACACAGTTGTACAAGATCTGCCATTGTAAGTCCACACACCCTATTATCCTAGAGCCAACAGCCAAGTCAAAGTTACCAATCACATCCTTTGCTCAATTCTGACAAGGACGATTGCTATACATAATCTCATGATTGGGACGATCGACTTACAGAGGTCCTTTGGGTATATAAAACCTTCCATAAGGTTGCTATAGGACAAACCCATTTCCAGTTAGTATATGGAATAGAAGTTGTATTTCCTATTGAACTCAACCTACCCTCTCTGTGAGTGGCTATCAAATAACGCTTGGGAGATGATGAGCCCCTGCAACACCGTCTCTTACACCTTGAATATCTCAATGAGACTCGTATGATGGCCCTACAGTGCATGGAAGCCACGCAAGCTTGTAGAAATGCCTATTATGACAGCTTCATCAACAAGCAAAAGGGGTTCAAGAAAGGTGACTTAGTCCTAGCCTATGATTCACGATCTGGTAAGTTCATGGCAATAGCATCCAAATCCATACTTTCAACTAAACATGCAATCCCTAGGTTTTGTACAGGTTTTTTAATTTATGAAATCACATTACATCTTAGTATGTCTCTTATTCCAATATTCCAACAAGTATATTTATCTCTTCTTCTTTCATAGAGAATATATCTCTAAATAGCCTTTTTCCAAAAGTATATTTTTATCCAATTTACTCATACTACCTTGGAAGCTTGTTTTTCCCTCAACATCCATACCTAAAAGGTGAAACCATTAGAATATATTGATAAGATTTTTGTGTGTTTGTGTGTTCCCACCTTACATAGTTAAAAATTTACTCTTAAATTTTGAGCTTAAGATAGACACTAATATGCTAACCACCTTGCTTTGTGCAAATGACACATTTTCAAAATTAATGTATGAATAATAGATGTGATAATTTTGCAAAATATATTTATTTGCAATATTTTATCACTTTTCAATATAGTTTCTTTATCACGCCTTCTTTTACCTGTATCCCAAGCATGAAATAACCTTGTGAACCACCCACAATATGTAGGCACTTGAGTCATGAAACTTAAAAGATTTCCACCATTGAAATATGGTGTTATGGTCCATAGAGGCTCTTTTGCAATAATAGCTACAATCACATGTACTAACACTGGATGTCTGATCAACACCACTATCTCTCTTCATTGCTTTGCTTGCCTTATGTAAGTTTTTCCTCTATAACACTTTCCTGCATAGATCTTGTTGTGATCAAATCCTACTACTTCTACAACCTTAGTTAACACCCTTTCCTAGTTGTTTCCCTAGAATTATCTCATCTTCACTTAGATATGTCATAGAGTTCACATGAGACATACGTGCATAGTTACTTTGAAGGGCATGTACTTCAGTTATTGCCATTGAAGTGGTAAAATTTTCTTCCATAGCAACATATGTAGACCACATCTTTTTATCCCATGAAATTGACTTGTTTAAGCTTCTATCTAATTTTGATTTTGCAACTCGTACTTTCACATACAATGCAATCCATGCATGTATTTTCCTCAGGGAAGTTACTATATGTATATCCTCTACATCACATGCATTCAAGGCCTATTTATAAATATCCTTATCTATGAATTTTTCCTCAATAAAACATAACCATTTTCTATTGAATCTGTAAATAATCCCTTTTCATTACACCCTTCTATATGTAAAAAATGTATAAAAATAATATTTAAAAATATCTTATTTTGAACCCACGTGATGCACACATATTCATGAGTAACTTACCCGATGTACTTTTTCAACATCAAAATCTTGTTGGAAGCTGGGCTTACTAGTGTTCCAAATGATATTTAAAAAATACATTATTTTGAACCCACGTGATGCACACATATATTCATGAGTAACTTACCTGAGGTACTTTTCCAACATCAAAATCTTGTTGGAAGCTGGGCTTACTAGTGTTCCAAATTTCTAAAAGATAGCCAATCATGTTGGAGATACATCTCATGGCAATAGCATCCAAATCCATATTTTCAACTAAACATGCAATGCCTAGGTTTCGTACATGTTTTTTTATTTGTGAAATCACATTACATCTTAGTATGTCTCTTATTCCAATATTCCAACAAGTATATTTATCTCTTCTTCTTTCATAGATCATATATCTCTAAATAGCCTGTATCTACATTTTTCCAAAACTATATTTTTATCCAATTTACTCATACTACCTTGAAAGCTTGTTTTTCCCTTGACATCTATACCTAAAAGGTGAATCGATAGAACATATCAATAAGATCTGTGTGTGTGTTCTTACCTTATATAGTTAAAATTTTACTCTTAAATTTTGAGCTTAAGATAGACACTAATATGCCCACTAATGTGGATTATCGAGTACTTGCTTTGAAACAAGTATACGAATAATTATGTGTTGTTAAGAAGTACAAGATAAAATCCACTAGCATTTTTTAAACATCAGTTATATTTTTTCGTATATAAATTAAACATGATATCTATGGTTAGTGCCAAAATCATAAAGACATGGGACATAGATACCATCTTTAGTGCAATTCATTACTAGCTATTCTTCCTAAACTCCATAAATTGATCAATCTCATGCTTTATCAATAATCCTTATATCTCGTTTAGTAATATTCTCCATTAGATCCTACATTAGACTCCTATTAGATTATGAGTAGTTTTAGTTATTACATTGGGTAACATGTTTCATAGTAAGATTATGTAAACTTTATGCCTCTTTAGACATGAAAATAATGACACCAAACATAGTATATTATAGTGCTAAGCCAAACGGACCTGGGACATGGATACCATGTTTAGTGTAATCCATTTGCAAAAGCCATAATGTAAAGAACTCTGTAGCCATAGTGTAAAGGATATATTTGCTTCTAAATGATCACCATTTGAAATTTCCAAAAGGGTTTTGAAATATATACAAGGTCATGTCATATGTTAGACATTAGTACTCCAATTAGGGATCATGTATGATTTAGACTATTATTATGGGTAATCTATTGGTTTAATCAATGTTTAATTGTCTTATATACAATATTTTCAAAAGTTAAACCCCTTCAAAAAATAGTTGAAGAGAAATAATCTCATTGATGAGTTTGATGAGAGAGAGAGAGAGAGAGAGAGAGAGAGAGAGTTCTTCTAATGCCTAAAAACACTATCCTTATTACGAATGAATCTACAAGTATACATAGAAACCAAGTATACTAGATAAGAACTAATGTTTATATACATGGAAAAAATTGAGCTATTTGTATGGGGAAAAAACTATCCTTGTTGCGAATGAATCTACAAATACACATACAAACCAAGTATACTAGACAAGAACTAATGTTTAGATACAAAAAAAATGTGAGCTCTTTGTATGGGGGATAGAAAATTACTCCTAAATAGTATGATGACCCATATTAAATGTTCCTAAGGTGTGCATGTGATGACTTGTGCACCTAAATAATGTTAACAATGGCATGTACAAACCAAGTACACTAGATGGAAACTATGGCCTCTTAACTTATGCCAAGTCCAATCATATAAACATGTATTGATCATATGAAATAGTGGATTTATGCATGCAATAAATCCTACAATGAAATTAATAACCCTTAAAAGTATATTGATCAAACAATTTATTTACTAAGCGAACTCTTGTAAATGATATTATACCCTTGTAAAATTTCCCTAATATCCAGTAGTGCAAGGCTTTTAGTCTTTTTCACTTTGCTTTCACTCAACCATTTCACTTTGTAGGGTAAGGAGGCCAATAATATTATATGTAAATCTTTGTGGCTTGATGTTTGTGTTGAGAGATAGACAAATGATGTATGATCCAAGAATAGATGTGCTGAATCCCATATGTATAGTGAGGAGAGTGGAACAACCCAACTTCTATAAAGCATTATACTTGGCTATCACTTTCATATGGAATGAATACAATGTCATGATGCTTTGTACTTTCATTTAAGTATCTTGTCTTTGTTAGTCCTACACAAGATTGTGTTTATGAGTCCAAGCTAATCCATTTTGGAACCTAATTCACTTGTGTAACAGTTTGTCTCCACTTGTCTATGTCATCATGAGTTTGGTCTTCATCTTTCACCTGCCATAGCATCTATCATGCTCTAGATCCATGACTTTTAACATGGTATCAGATCCCAATCAGGCATGGCATGACTCCCTTCTCTCCTCTCTCAGTCCCTCTTAACCTCAAGTTAGCTCAATGAGCTTATCTCTCAACTCATCTCCACTTGCTCCACCTTGGCAGCCATAGCCAGATTTGCACCTACCTTCCTTCAAGCTTTTATAACCTTCTCTACAAGGCATATATCTCCAAGCTCCCTTTTGAGGAATTATTCCTTGACTTCCAAGGCTTCTCTAGCATATAAGGACTTGACATTTCCCTATCTAGAGCTCAACATTGTCACTTCTATAAGTTGCTACCATAACCTCAATCTGTGGCTTACAAGCCATACCCTTCATGGAAAACTTAGATCTCTCTCCAGAGGCAATATCTTTACAAGATTCCATCTAAGGATATCCTTTTAACCTCAAGAGGTGCTCCCTCTTGTAGCCTTGAAGCCTGACATTGCTCATCATTGAGCCTAGCAAATAACTCAAAGGTAAAATTACTTATGTAGTTTTATAAGTTGGATGTGAACGACAGTTCATCTATGACTATACACATCAATAAGTTCAAGAGCCTTAAAACTTAGCAAGCAACTCTTAAAAAGAACATTGATGAGGATGAGGCAATAGCAGTGCTACTTGCTAGTGTTAATCATGAACCATATGAGAACCTTATTTCAACACTAAGTAATGTTCCCAATCTCTCACTCATATATATTGAGCACTCACTGCTTGATGGAGAAAGCAAATTTAAAAGCAAAGATTTAAAAGAGAATAGCTCAAGGAAAAATCTCTTATACACTAGAGGAGCTACTGGACACAAGGAAAGAGGTCGAGGATTCAACATTGACAACAGAAGTTGGATGACATGTCATTATTGTGGTAAGACTAGTCATATTGCCAGTGAATGTTTTCACAAGAAAAGAGCACAGTAGATGCAAAATGAGCACCACCAACATCAATTCATGAAAGAAGAAGAAGAAGAAGAAGAAGAAGAAGAAGAAGAAGAAGAAGAAGCTTCCACTACCATTAACAAATCTGACAGATTGTTCTAAGGAAAATTATTCCCATAGTGGATTTGCTTTGTAAAAACCCTTGCCAAAGATGTAAAGTCTCAAGCTTTAACTTGACTAGGTTGTCAATGAGCTAGTCTCTTGGGCCATGTTATCTATAGGGGGGGCAAAAGCCAGCAAGTGTAGAGACTCATCATTTGAAGGGGGGTGTTGAAAAATAGACAAATGATGTATGATCCACAAAGAGCTGTATTGAATCCCATATGCACAATGAGGAGAGTGGAACAACCTAACTTCTATAAAGCATTATACTTGACTATCACTTTCATATGGAATGAATACAATGTCATGATGCTTTATACTTTTAGTTAACTGTCTTGTCTTTGTCAGTCCTACACAAGATTGTGTTTGAGCTAATCCATCTTGGAACCTAATTCACTTTTGTAACTGTTTTTCTTTACTTGTCTATGTCATCATGAGTTTGGTCTTCATCTTCCACCTACCATAGCATCAGTCACGCTCTAGATCTGCGACTTTTGACAATTTGCACGTCAAGAAAAAGGTTGAGACAAAGCAAACCATATATGCATTCATTGGTTTGAACTCTACCATTAACACAAATATCAGGTCATGTAATGGTGGATTGAAGCATAGAAGAAGGAAAACCTTGAAAGATTCAAGCCTTTCATTATAATATTAGTCTAGGATCAAACCTTGATGTCCTCCAATAGAGGACAATGCAATAACCTTTTACCTAAAATTGATAATTAATCTTTGAACATTATGGAGTCCTTTCAAACACCAAACAACATGTTTTGAGTGATTCATCTTTGCCACAATGAAAAGGCTTCTCTCTCTCTCTCTCTCTCTCTCTCTCTCTCTCTCTCTCTCTCTCTCTCTCTCTCTCTCTCTCTCTCTCTCTCTCTCTCTCTCTCTCTCTCTCTCTCTCTCTCTCTCTCTCTCTCTCTCTCTAAACTAGGGCTCGGCATCATACCCTAGTTTATAGAGTTGGTACTACCATCCTTCCCTATTGTGTGTCTCTTTCTCTCTCTTTGAGAGTTTGTAATAACCCTACTCCCTTTTATTATATATATGTACATGCATGTTATATGTAGGTATGTATGTATGTTTATAAACCAAGGCATGGAACTGCAATGAAGAAGTTCTTATGTGGGTGAAGAAAGGGGATTTCCCATAGATTCTTAGAGGTAGGGGTTGGGTTTTGATACAAATAGGGGTTTGGGGGGGGGGGGGGGGGGGGGAGGTTAGCTTGAGACAAGAGGAGAGAGGAGGGTATGCCCAAATTCTATTGAGTGAAGAATTGAATTTGAATCAAACAAAGTCTATCTTTCTCTTTGAAAGTACTAGCCCCTTTGTTGATAATCCTTATCAGGGGTTGGTTATCCATCTAAAGAGAAGAGGGAGGTCTCTTTAAGTTCAAAGTTTCCATGTAATGAGAAAAAACAAGTTTAGGACAAGTTCTTCAAGCTGAAGTGTTAAATATTGATCAAAGATATACTCAATGTATGTGAGTGATATCACCTCTCAGTTGAGGTGTTTGTGTGTGTGTGCACATATACACACACATAGGGGGTCCCATTATCATTCAACACAACCCTTATTGGGGATAATGTGATTCCAAGCCATGGATTATGATAAAGAAAATACCCTCTTCTTGGAATCATTGCACTCATGAATACCTTTTGGAAGCAAAGCCAAATGCCCATTTTCATTGATTCCCTACTCAGGTAAATGTTAATTAGAACTTTCAAAAAGCCACTCATTAATTGGGTACCATTTCTTACAACATATTTTAGAACAATTCCTAGCATGTTCTTATGGTTGCAATGTATATATTGCTTTGTAACTTAATGTATATAAAGTCATCATGTATAGTAAGGGCCATATGTGTTGTTGTTTGCAAACATGCCATATTATTCTTGGAGTAAACCCTAAAGTGATCTCTCTCTCTCTCTCTCTCTCTCTCTCTCTCTCTCTCTCTCTCTCTCTCTCTCTCTCTCTCTCTCTCTCTCTCTCTCTCTCTCTCTCTCTCTCTCTCTCTCTCTCTCTCTCTCTCTCTCTCTCTCTCTCTCTCTCTCTCTCTCTCTCTCGTGCTACTAACTTTGAATACCCTAACTAAGATGCTAATAATGTCAAGAGTTTCTATGCCTTTGTCTCATTTACTAGTAGGCATAAGTTTCTCCAATCATCCATAACTTTTTGGAGTATAAATTATGCCCCCTCTCCACATGCTAATCGTGACAGCCCCTAAACTAATAAGAGTGAAATTCACCTACATTTTCATGGTTCTAATGCATATCTCCTCCTCCCTTCACCTGTCCCCAAACATGGGGAGAGACCTAAAGGCATAAGGAGGAAGGGATCATACCAAACTCCAAGAAAGTTCAAGAAGAAAGTAGAGGATGCCATTAAAGAATACAATTCATAAATGCAATAATAGGCTTTGCTTTCCTTTAAATGTAAAAATAAATACTCAAGAGAAAAATAAAAACCTAGCATCGTTATGGCTACTTGGAGGAGGGATATCAATATAGCATGTCTCTATCATCAAAACTCAAAAGAGTGTTGATTTGATCAAGGTTTTGTTGCCACAAAGAGAGTCTCAAGAAAATCCCATTATGAAAAATATATTTAATATAACCACTTTATATAAAACACATTATTTTTATGGCTATTACTATGCTGGAAGTCATCATTTTTTTGGAAAAACGAATGCCTTATTGATGATTCCTTCAATATGAGCCGCTAACCTCTATTGACTGTGCTTTTGACTGTTGGCTCGAGTCATGCGCAGTTGACCATAAATGATAGCATTGTTGGGGCTGGTCATGAACTTGATAGCAATGTCATTGACTCTATTGGTTGATGCTGGATCTAATCATGGGAACTTAACCATTGATGATACTATTGATGGCATTACTAGGGCTGATCATGAACTTGATAATGCTGCAAGTGCTCATGGCACCGATAAGGCTCTAGCTAAAAGTTCCACAAATCTGAAAGCATTGATGGTGCCTGTCCACTTGATGGTGTTAAACAACACCTCAACAAGTAGTGTTGGCATTGGCTCTAGCGGTTGAGAGGCTATGCCACAAGTGAGAAGCTATTAAGCTAATGGGACAAACATGTTCTGGACTTGCAATACGTGTGCACAGCTGCTGGTTGCTAGCACTATTTGCTAATGGGACAACAAGTGGCTAATGGGCACTATCATGATAGTAGGTGGTTGGTGGGTAGCATTGCCAGTCAAGCAGGCACTTTCACTACCTATTTATTGCACATGTCACCATTCCATGCTAAATATGATAATGCAAATTGTCACCCACCTATTGCACGCATTAGTAAACCACCTACGAGAATGTGTTTTTATACTAATGATCAAGCGAAAGATGATGACAATAACCACAATGAACAACACTTGAAGGTTGTGGACAGACAGGTTGGTGTGTGCACAGGGGTAGGGCTAACAAGTAGGAATGTCACTATGATAGATTGGTTAGGCTAAATCCCCTACTTACAAGCAGCTTTGAGGCAACTGATATCAGGGGGCTATTACTACCATGGAGACCTAGAGACTAACGGGGGGGGGGGCCTCCTCAGTGTTTGAGATATATATATATATATATGCTAATTGGGTAACTAACAAGGGGCTCCTCACATTGAGAGAGAGAATGAGCGTGAGAGAGTATCTCATGGGGGGCATAGTACACAATCTGTAGAGAGAGAGAGAGAGAGAGAGAGAGAGAGAGAGAGAGAGAGAGAGAGGGAGAGAGAGAGAGAGAGAGAGAGAGAGAGAGAGCACAATTATATTTAGATATGTGTTCTTGCAATAATGGCCACATGAAGGAAAAATATATTATGGAGCCACTACCCCACTAGTTTACTCCACTCTCCTCAAGGCGCTTCATGCCAACATTGGGTGGGTGGGTTGCATGGGTGGTTGATCATACATTAGGTGGTCAAACATGCATGTGGGAAATCAAGCGTGCCAAAAAATGGGTTGCACAGGATAGAGGAATGATGATTCTTTGTGCTCATTGATAACTTATACTTTGCAAAGGTATATGATCAATGGACTAGTTCCCACCACCATGATTGAGATCAAAGTTGATGCATACTACCTTGATTTATCCATAGACCACCTCCATTAAGTCAGACCACCATGTATATGCTTATATCCAATTATACATTGTCCTATTTAGGCTCTTATGATAAAGCCTCACAATGTGCACCATATACTACTCACAAAATCTCACACAATTATTTCATGCCACTAACAAAACGTTTCTTGCAACTTTGGCCATTTTCAATGGACTACGAATCCATATGTTCTTGTAAATTTCATTAGGCTACATGCAAAGTCCCTTTTACCTATGCTACATATGTAGCTAGCCACTAGTAGGTGGTATCACTTTGCACCCATATGTGAGTTTCATAATGTCTCATATCGTAATTCCACCCATAGTATGAAGAAATTTGTTAATGGTCATTTTGGTTAAGTGTTTGAGGCTTAGTCCAAGATGGTGTCCCAACCACCACATGCCTCCATATGGTATCATGAAAATGAGAGAGTTACCACCAAATAGTTTTAGTTGTCATATCACCACTCCATGTGACTAGATCCACAATGATCTTGTCCTAGCAAATAGTAAACATAGAGACAATGATGATATGAGTGAAGTTAATTTCATGAGAGCCTTATGCCATTTGAATCCTTAGTTTTATTGTGTTGTTACACTTTCTAGGATGAAAGGGCCAATAGTAGTACTTCTAAGGTCTCTTGATGGATAGCACTTTATTAATAGCATTACATAAGAAAGTTTGGTCACAAAGCTTTTGCATGACAAAAAATCATATGTATTGTGCTTACTTCAAAATCATTTTAGTGACTTACATTAGACCATGGATAATGAAATTTGGATGCAATGTGTAAAAACAATAACTTCCTATACATTAACATAATTAGGCTAGTAAGAGCACATCAACCCATCAACATTCTATAAGTTTTGCACCCTCCGAGGCTATCTTTACTTGTTGGGAGCTATCTTAGTATTTGCCCTCAGTAGTGTGACTTATTTGTGTCATTACTAGTCCCTATGATACTCTTAACCCTTTGTTTGAGATATTTAGCTCTTCTTTGAACAAAAGTATAAACAAAAACAGATGCATGAGAATCATTGTCTTGTAATTGATTAGAAGGAGAATTAGTTTCATGTGGCTTCCTCAAAATAGTTTCCTCCTCGTCTTGAGATATCTCCACTTCTTTGACAAGTTTGTTAAGGTCATGCTCACTATAAAGTTTTGAAGGTTTACAAAACCCTTGTTTTTGTTCCAAGAGCTATTTTCAAACTCTTTTTTATTACATTATGTGAATTAAATTCTCTTTTTGTGTGTGTGTGTGTGTGTGTGTGTGTGTGTGTGTGTGTGTGTGTGTGTGTGTGTGTGTGTGTGTGTGTGTGTGTGTGTGTGTGTGTGTGAACATGTATAAAGAAAGTGCATGTTATGTTAAAGATAAAGATAAAACATAAGGTTTTTACAATAATTATTATTAGGAAGCTTAACTTGTGCCTTATGATAGGGTAATATCACTTTTGAAGGCATGTGTTACAAAAGCCTGTTGTTATTGACTTACATAGTTACTTGCTAATTATGTGTCCCTTGCATCTTAAACTAGAGTGTTCTCAAAATGGCTCTTTTATACCTCCTAAGAAGATAAAAGAATGCCATCAACTATTCATGGTCATATTCCTAAATTGAGCCTAGTTTCATGTGTGTGTGGAGAGAGAGAGAGAGAGAGAGAGAGAGAGAGAGAGAGAGAGAGAGAGAGAGAGAGAGAGAGAGAGACAAATAAGAAAAAGAAAACAAATCAAATTGTCACACTGCATGCATAATCTATCGATTAATTATAAAAGTAGTATAACAATCTTGATAGTTGCCTTTGGAGAATACTTTAGTCCCAAATGTATTTGTTACTTTTGATTAACTTCTAATAGAAGAAGGAAGATTCATTCCATATTTTTCACATCATTGAGAGAGAGAGAGAGAGAGAGAGAGAGAGAGAGAGAGAGAGAGAGAGAGAGCATGTAGCTCCACAAAATAATGTAATAACGACTTGTTCTCTTCTTTTGGGTTGGCTTTACAAAATCTAAGTCCAAGTGCTTGACCACTTTAGAGAATGTCTCTTCAATGTTAGGTCTTTTCACTCATCCTCCACCTCTTGTATGAGAGAGAGAGTGTGTGTGTGTGTGAGCATAATTCCCTAAAGATTAGGAGTACTATGTTCACTTATTGAGGTTCATTATACCCTTTTGTTAAAGATCCAGGCCAATTTTATGATTTAATAAAATACACTTTTGTAAAAAAAATTACATGTTTAATATAAAGACCCTTTTTGTGAATAGATTTATTACTTTTAAAATATTTCTTTTTGTAAATGTACATCTGTAAGCTTATGTATTTTTATATTTCCTTTTTTTTAATTCATGTTGTACGTATTTTTATATATAGTGGCCCCCCTAAGAATTTGGGACCTCTTTTCATATTACATTGCATAGGAATTGCTTTCAATCCTATTGTAGCATGATAGGTTTTGTTAGACTAGAAAAGGACTTCCCATTGGATATTATTGTTATTGAGGATGTACGGTTACAATTTCCTTTAAGCAACTCTTTTAATTTGCATAATGTAAGTCATGTACTATCTTTGACCAAAATCCTTTTATTTACTAGACAATTGGATGATCTAGGCTATTATGTATATTTGGGTGATTTTGCATGGAAGATTTCCTATGGGAATCTTGTTTTTGCTCAAGGTACCAAGGCTAACATCCTCTATCCTTTATTTGTATTTGGATCCCTTGACCATGTTTTGGCTATAGTAGATGACATACCATATGTATCTTTATGGCATCATCACTATGGGCACATGTCCTTAAAAGGATACCCTCCTCCCTCACTATTAAAGATCCTGAAGGGGTGCAACCAACCGACTTGGGGAGAACTTTGCCCACCTCCCAGTGATTCAGAGCCCATATAGGAAGCTCGGTCTATTTTTTTATCCCTCACACATATAACAACAAGTTAAGAATTGAATATAGAAGCACTTTCAAAGACTCAAGTATCTTCAAGAGCAAAATAGGGTAAAATAGGGGATTTGCAGGACACTGCAGGGTATATACAAGTCATTACATGTACCATCTTTATTACTGAAGTACAAGTGCACTTACTATAGGGTGCCCAAAGGTCCTATCCAATTTTCTATAGGGTTTGGTAGCCATTAGGCAAGCAATACCATTTTTCTCTTATAGGTGGAAATAGGATACTTACATGTTAAAAAAGGATACAAGCTTAGGCAATTTAGCCTCACAGATTGAATTATAGAATTTTATCTTTTAAACTTGTTATAATGTGCTGTAACTCATCTTGAAGAGGGTATTTTTGGCTTTGATTTGAATAAAAATTTTGGGAATTGGAGTTTCCTAGCTCAAGTTATAGCCAATTTTCTAATAGGGGGTATTGTGGGACTATACTACTATGGCAAGTCATAAAGGAAAGAGTAAGGCCTAGCTTGAATATGCACAGTAAATCAAAGATTCCATATTGGATAATACACCTCAAGAGAGCCCTAAAGAGCCTCAAATACAAGGTGAAATCATTGCACTCAATAATACCATGTGTAAACATGAGAATAGACACACTCAAAGGTATATTGAGTTGTTATCTAGAGTGGAGCAGATGGTATTGTCTACTAATCAAACAAAGACTTCCATTGAGAAGTTTTGGATTCCACTACCCAAATGAAGGATTTAATTGACAAATTAGTGGAATCTAATGCTCAAATAATGGCTCAATTCACCCATTGGATAAAAATGCGAATGGGAATTGGTGAAAGAGAAAGCTCATTCAAACAGTGAACCGTCATTTCCACTTCATCCACCTAACCAAAATGGTCAAGATCATGGTTTCATTGGATGAACGGGTATTCCCAATAGTCAACATGAAGTAGGTGAGACTTCACAAAGGCATGATGACTATTTGGGTAGTTTGAATGGTGCTAATTTCTAAGCTTTTGGATTGAATACCCAACTTCCTAGAGGTCCTCTACCAATGGGAAGGTTTCATACTAGTTCTCAACCACCTATTGGGAGAGTACCATATTATTTTGGAGGTTAAATGCCTAATACTTATGAGCACTCCATTTTGGGTCAGCAACCCTTTCATGAAAGAGAGCTAAAGGATAAGATCACAAAGTATAATGGTCAATAATCTTCACCATCTAATCTAGAGGAATGGATTTCAAAATTAGAATCTTACTTTGATATATTCCCTAGAACTAATGATATGGAGATTTATTTTGCATCTTTGTATTTGGAGGGATTTGTGTATACTTGGTGGAGATACATTAAGAAAAAGAACATACTTGTAGAGAATTAGGATGCATTCAAGATACTTATGGTTGAGGTCTTTGTCTCTCCTCTTGAAAAAGAAAAATTAGCTTTAAATGTGGGGAAAAGTATATAACTAATCATGCAACGAAGTGTTTATAAAAAATGCAAAAGCCAAGGATCATAGTATGTTAGTCTTTGAGGATTCTAAAAATGATATTAATGAGGCCAATGCATTTGTACCTATTGCTAAATATGAGGATGTTGATGAAGAAGTTGGGCAAGAACATTTTTGTGACCTTGCCAACACTTTTCCTTTTGATCTAGGTGGTAGTGTTCTTGTCGATCTGGGAAGAACTCTCGATGTGCCACTTGCTGCCACTAGTTGTTTCATTTCCATAGATGCTTGGACAGGTCCTAATACACTTCGTATGAAGAGCAATATTCATGGAAAAGATATGTTTATCCTGATAGATAGTGGCATTACACACAAATTTGTGAATAAGTCAATTATGGATAAGTGGAATTTTCTTTCCACTGACTTACATCAACCCATAAGAGTTCAGGTATCCAATGGTGAAGAAAAAATCAACACTCAGTTATGTCCACATGTTTCTTTACAGCTGATTGAAAATTATGAAGCAAAAGTAAACCTGATAACCTTGGAAATGGGACCCATAGATATTGTACTCGGGTGCGATTGGCTGATGATATTGGGAGAAATTACTATGGATTTCTCACAATTGTATATGGAGTTTACCCTTGATGGACAGCTCATTTATTTATAGGGAATTCCTAGTAAATTGGATTTTCAGCTATCACCATTTAACAACTCAAAAATGAGTACAAGAGATGCTCACAAATCTTTGTTTTGCACTTGAATAAAGAGATTGAAGATCAATCCACAAGTACAATAAATCATCTAGCATTGAAAGCTCTTCTTGAGGAGTACAGGGATTTGTTTGAATGCATACTTCATTGCCTTCCAAAAGAGCAGCAAATCACCCAATTAATTTAGAGCTCAACTCAAAGTCAATTAATAAGTCTCCTTACAAATTGTCCAAGTGTGAGCATGAAGAAGTAGCCAAGAAAATCTAGGAGCTTCTTAAAATGGGATTCATTGAACCTAGTTCTTCACCTTATGCATCTTTGGTCTTGTTAGTTAAAAAGAAAGACGAATCTTTCAGGATGTGTATTGATTACAGGGATTGTAACAAGATCACAGTGAAGAACAAGTATCCAATATCCAAAATTAATGATTTTCTTGATGAAAAGGGTGTTAGATTCTTTACAAAGATTGACTTGAGGTCAGGGTATCATTAGATTCATATGTGAGAGGGTGATGAAATTAAGACTGCTTTTAGGATTGATCGAGGGCTTTACCATTTTCTACTGATGCCATTTGGGCTTACTAATGCTCCAACTACCTTCTAGAGTCTAATGAATAAGCTACCTTCTAGAGTTATTTTCTCTTTCAGTTTGTCTTGGTCTTCTTTGATGAAATTTTGATTTACAATAAGACCCTTTAGGACCATTTATCACATATGAGGAAGGTTTTTGATGTATTGAGGCACTAGAGACTCTTTGCTAAGGAGAAGAAATGCTCTTTCATGCAGACTAAACTGGAGTACTTGGGACATATTGTTCATGAAAAATGGATCTAGGTTGACCCCAAGAAGGTGCATTGCATTAAAGATTGGCCAACACCTACTACCACTACTTTGTTGGGAGAGTTTTGTGGTCTATCTTCATTTTATGGTTGATTTATCAAGCATTATGTAGCGATTGTAGCCCCTTTGACTAATAGGTTGAAGAAGGATGATTTCTTTTGGGATGCACTTGCAGATGGCTGCTTCAACCAGTTAAAGGAGTTACTTACTTGTGCTCCTATTCGAGTATGCCCAGGTTTTTTGAAGGAGTTTACTATATAGTGTGATGCCAATGGCCAAGGCATAGGGGCTATTTTGTTACAGGAGCATGGAGTGATTTCCTTTGAAAGTCACAAGCTTACAAATAAGAAAATGGCTATAAATGTCTATGAATCCAAGAGATGTTAGATATCTTACATGCGATAAAGAAATGGCACCATTATTTGTATGCCAACTGCTTTAGAGTTCACAATGATCACAAGGTCCTTAGGTATTTCCTCACTCAGTCCAATCTTACTCCTAAGTAGCATAGGTGGGTAGCTACATTGCAAAGTTATGATTTTGACATCACTCATATGAGGGGCAAAGACAACGTAGTGGCTAATTCTCTTTCTCGTATGTGGACTTGTAAAGTTTTAGCTATGACTGAGCTACATAGTGACTGGATTGAAAAATTATAGGAAGTCTATCTTTTGGATGAATAGCTCAGCCATGTTTTTCAAAAATTATAGCAAGGTCTCATAGAAAAAAACTCACATTATTAGCTTAAAAATGGAATAATTTGGTCAAATAGAAAGGTTGTCATTCCCTCTACTTTTTCTTTTACATAGAAAATAATGGAGTTGTATTCTTCACCTTTAGTTAGACAGCTTGGAGTTTTCAAAACTTATGATAGGATCAATAAAAGCTTTTATTAGAAAGGACTCTGGAAAGATGTAAAAGATTTTGTCATGAAGTGCATGCCTTGTCAACAGAATAAGGACAACATTCATAAGCCAAGTGGTTTGTTGCAGCCATTACCCATTCCTACAAGAAAATGGACGCACATTACCATGGCCTTCAATACTGGATTGCCTACTGCCACAAAAAGGGATGAAATAGTATATATGTGGGGGTGGATAGACTCCCCAAGGAAGCCCATTTCATTCCAACTAAGACCCAATTTATTGCTTCTCAAGTGGCCAATTAGTTTATGGAGCAGATTTTTAGACTACATGGATTACCGCAGGTGATTTGTTCATGACAGAGATTCAAAGTCCATGAGTAACTTTTGGTAGGTGGTATTTGCATCCATGGGCACTAAATTGGCTTCCTCTATGGCCTATCATCCACATAGTGATGGATAGATAGAAGGGTAAATAAGTGGTTGGAGACTTATCTTCAGTAATTTTGTTATGATGTCCAAATTTCATGGGATTCTTGGTTACACTTGGCTGAGTTTGCTTACAATAACTCCACT
Organism: Lygodium microphyllum; assembly: GCF_053477565.2. Taxonomy (NCBI): domain Eukaryota; kingdom Viridiplantae; phylum Streptophyta; class Polypodiopsida; order Schizaeales; family Lygodiaceae; genus Lygodium; species Lygodium microphyllum. The sequence goes on along the minus strand of NC_141138.1, from coordinate 158,668,682 downwards.
CATGTTAGCATTGGAGTTTTGCCCTTTGAGGCTATGTATGGCTATAAGGTGCCCTTACCCACAATCATATTCTTTAATGAAAGAATAAATCCTCATGAAAAAGGAGAACTGGAAAGAATACAAACCCTTCTTTAACAGTGCAAGATGAATCTTAGAAAATCTCAAGACCAAATGATGATGATGTATGCAAATGAGAAGAGATAGCCTTTGGAGTTCCAAGAAGAATGAGAATTGGTTTTGTACTAAGATTCATAATGTATTCCATGTTAGTCAACTCAAGCCTTTCTATGGTGATCTTGTTTATATAATTGATGAGTTGCCATCTATTGATGAAGAAGGTTTTATTTAGTACATCCCAGAGGTTGTCATAGGTCAGTGTGAGAAGAAGCTTTACTCTCATTCTATCATTTATTTGATCAAATGGAGAGGTTTGTTGCCCGCGGAATCTTTTTGAAGGTATGATTCTATACTAGATGAGTTTTTTACCTATGGGGCACATTGATGGTTGAAGCATACTAACTATGGAGCCAATTATGATGTATGCATCAATCTGATAGCAATTTGTTTTAGAACAGCTTTTATTTTGCCTAATTTTTGGAATTATGCCACCTACATAGGATTAAAGTACTCTTCAAGAGCTATGTTTAGACATGTGGCATACTTTGTTTGGATATTTCTACCAGAAGTTATGGCAGATTTGGTTCGGTAGAATCTATTCTTATAGTAGGCTGTCTACTTCATTTTGAGTCCATTATTTGAAGCACTCTTGATCACATATATAACTGATTCTTACTCTCATTCATTCATTTCAATCCATATATATTTAATCTTTTAATATTTATTTTCCTATTTCTATAGCTGAAAATAGAGTAGTACTCTGTTCCATCCATCCTTTTTCAACTTTTGTAAGTTTTTTTTTAGAGCAAAAACCTTTGGGAAGAGATGGATGGTAAGAAGATGGGAAGAATAGTTATTTAGTATGAAAATAATAGTAATACCATGTCATGTTGACATAGGTATAAAAGGGAGGGACATGTAATTTTTCTCATCATTTGAAACATTAATACTTTATTGTCTCTTTTCTCATTACCTTGCTCACAACTTCTATGACTTCTCACATATTTCTATCTTTCTCTCTCCATTTGTAGTATTTCTCTCTCCTTGTCACTCTCTTTCTCTCTCTCATGCACTCCTTCTCTCTCTTCTGTAGTCTTGTCTCTCTTCTTTCTCTTTCTCTAGTCTAGTTCTTGACATATACAAGGCGATCTTTTATGAGGAGACTCCTATTACTATATAGCCAACTAGATAGCTTGCACTTGATGCACCAATGGCCTATGCCCATGATGTTAGATAAGATGTATAGGCTCCACAACCTATTTTGAGATGGTCTACTAGAAATTGATATCAACTTGGTTGATTTGCATCCTCCATGGACTTTGATATGATGACAAATTTTGGAGAGTCCCTTACTTATGAGGAGGCTATGCATAGATGTGATAGTCACTCTTAGGAGAGGGCCGTACAATGTGAGTTTGATTCACTACAAAAAAACCATACATGGGATTTTGCTTCTTTGCCCAGTGAAAATTATGCATTGCCATACAAGTGAGTATTTGAATTGAAGAGTACCTTTAGATGCTCCAAGTCATCATATAAAGCTAGATTGGTTGTTAAGGGTTTTAAGTAGAAGCATGGTACTGACTTTGATGAAGTCTTTTCTCCTATAGTCAAGATGACTCCTATGATTGATTGGATTTGGTTAGCATAGTTAGATTTGCACCTTCATTGGATGGATGTGAAAATAACTTTTCTACATGGGGACTTGTATGGGGATATCTACATGGAGCTGTCTAAAGGGATTTATGAAAAGAGTGGGAAACACCTAGCGTAAAAGTGGAGAAAGAGCCTTTAGTCTTAAGTAGACACTTAGGGAATTGTATCATAAGTTTGATGCTATCATACATTCATAGGGATATACTCTAGCGATATGGATCCATATTTATATATAAAGAAGGCCCATGATGGTAGCTTTATTATCTTGGTACTTTATATTGATGCTATATTGATTTCTTGGAGAGAAAATGATGAGTTGGATGCTTTGAAGACTCAGATCAAGAAGAGCTTTGAGATAAAGGACATGGGGTAGGTCTCAAATTTTCTTGCTATATGTGTATCACATGCGATCACTCTAAGAAACTCCTTTATTTGTCACCAAAAGCATATATATAGAAGGTGCTTGAGCAATTCCATATGCAAGACATTAAGCCTATTAGCTATCCTTTACCTTCCTATGTGAAGGCTAGTCAAGCCAATTGTCCCCACTTAGATGAGCAAAAGTCTAAGATAGCCATATGCCTTGATAGCCACTCGCCCTAACATAGCATTTGTAGTGGGAGTTGTGGAACACTATATGATTACACTTGGATGGTGACATTGGGATACTATGAAGGATATCATGGGATACCTTAAAGGCATTGCAGATATGTGCACTTTTTATGGTGGCTAATATACTATAGTCATGGATTACACTGACTTCAACTATGCAAGATATGCAAATAATATGAAGTCTACCTCTTGGTATATCTTCACTTTCATCGAAGGTGTTGTTTCTTGGATGTCCATGGTGCACAAATGCATGTCCTTGTCTGCTACTTAGATAGTGTATATTGCACTCGCTATAGCTTGCAAGGAGGGCCTATGGATAAACCATCTAGTAGTAAATGTTGATATTATTATTATTCCTACACTACATTTGGATTCTTTGAATGCTATTCAATTGGCCATGAATCTAGCCTTTCATGTGAAGAAAAAGAACATTGAGGTGGGTTGTCACTTGACCAAGGAGGTGGTAGAGGGCAAGTCTAATGAGCTTGTCAAGATTTTGACTACCTAGAATCCTATAGATTTGCTCATTAAAAGTCTCTCAACGGAACATTTTTCCTTTCTTAGGAAGATTATGGGTGTAGGATGAGATGATGTCTATCCTTATCCTGTTGTACTGTATGTACATTTGTACTTTATCACTTTTTTCTTATTCTCTTCTCACTCGAGCCACATTCGCCTTTGAGTGGAAGGTTTTTTGGATAAAGGTGATAATGCCTACATTGCCCTATATTTACTACAGACACAGTGACCACACACTTGTATAGTACAGGTGGTAGGCACCCATTACTGCCGCTTTATTCTTTATTCTTTCAGTGATTATTAATTAAGGGAAGGCAAATCACACAATGTGACCATTAGAGTTCCCACATCCTCTCTCTCTCTCTCTCTCTCTCTCTCTCTCTCTCTCTCTCTCTCTCTCTCTCTCTCTCTCTCTCTCTCTCTCTCTCTCTCTCTCTCTCTCTCTCTCTTCATCCACCATAGCTCACATCTCTCTTGCTTTCACTTGCTCATACTTCCACTCAGGCTCCACCTTTGAATTTGCTTTCTTGAAAGTTCCAGTAAATGTTAAGGGTTGAGATGACTTCTTCTTTTTTTTGGTTGATTTTTGTTGTTTTTGTGGATTGAAAGGTTAGTTTTTAATGGATTTTGTATGATGTTTAGTTTTTTTTGAAGTGTTTGGGAGTGTTTTGGATTAGGTTGATTAGTTTTTGGAAGCTCATGATGTTTTGTAGTGTAGATATAATGTTCTGACTATGTTATGTTAATGCATTGATAATGTCTGATTGGTTTTTTTGTTTGAGTCTATTGAGCTTCTATTTTGCTATATTTTTCTTATGTATGAAGGAATTGAATAATGATTGATGAATTTTGAGAGTTTTGGGAAGCTTATTGATTGATTCTTGATAGTTTGGAATGATTTAAGTTGAGCTTAAGGCTTTCTAATGACCTTTTGTAGGGTATTGTGTGTAGACCCTCTATTGAGCTTCTATAGAGCCTCTATTTCTATTTTGTTTTGTATGCCTCTGTAAGTGTGATGATGGATAAAGGCTTGAGGAAGTTTTCCAATCTTGGGAAGAGATGAATATAAGTTTAAAATAGCTCGAAGAAGTAGTTCTTGAAGACTTGAAGTAAAGACTGAAGTGACAGTGACAAAAGTGAGCTACGAAAGGACACTGTAGTGGCTCTGGTATCTATGAGTGAGAAATTGTAAGAGAAATCTATGGAACTTTTGAAGAAGAATAGTATGTGATGATTTTCATTCAAAGTGGTGTATTCTCTTGTGTCTTTGTGGTATCTTGATGAATTCAATGAAGAATATAAAGCGTACAAATATCTTGATTTTTTCTATTAGGGTACATGAAGATTTCTTGTTCCTAGTGTTCTTTTCCTAGTTGTGGACACAGAAAATATGAAAAAGATATTTGTTGATGATACAATATAGATTTTCTTGCAGTAGAACCCCCATTTCCTTGTTGATGTTCCTTTTGGGGCTCCATGTTTTTGTTGCAATATTGAAGAGATGGACTAACCATCATTTGGATAAAGGAATCCAAAAGGGAGTTTTTCTTAGAGACCTACAACCCGAAGTTTGAAAGTTTGTAGAACTAAGAAGACCAATTAATCCACAAGCTGCAGTGGAAGGTGCAAGACTATATGGTGAAGTTGAAGCAAGGCCATCAATGATCTTAGGAAGAGGAGTCCTATCTCTTTCCATGCCAAGAATGGCATACCCACCAAATCCAATCCTAGGGACAGTTTCCTACCCCTACCCTTAGATGCAAATAGTGCCGTAGTATAGTGCACTGAATCCATAGTGGCCATAGACCACAGTGCCTTAAATGATGGTTCAACCATGATAGCATTGGCCTCCAATAGTTCTCCCAATGGCAACTCGACAATAATAATGAAACCCTACCAATTGGAATCAAAAAAATCTAGTCTCAACAACAGGAGCTTTGAATTAGAACTAGAATAGAGGACCCTTTGGATCAACTCAACCAGTCTATGCACTGATAATAGAAGCTTCCCAAAAGCTGACTGCAAGTACTCCAAGAGGTGAAAATCTGAAGGACTATCTATCCAATTTAGTCGCAAGCATCAAGAAAGAGTTGATGTATATGATGATAGAACAGCTATAGACAATAGCTACAGACGCTGAAGGTAAATACCAGCAAAATATCCACTCATGTGGGAGGTGGAAGACACGTGATGTGGTCTACTACATGGTGTGAAAAATACAATCAAGTGGAATATTTAGCTACCAAATGTACCCAAAAACCAACTATTCCTAGAGCCTTCTATTCATACTATTTAAGGAAGAACCATATAGAAAGGATATTTACTCTCTGAAAAGGAGGTGCATGAAAGGAGGACAAAAGATAAAGAATAAAGATTCAACTTGTTGGAATCCAAAATGACAATGCAAGACATCAAACCAAAGCCTAGGGAGTTCAGTCCTAGTTTTGGCCCGAGGAGGTTTTCCTCTTAGAGTTACAAAGGACGATAGTCTAGTAGTGGACAGAGATTAGAGATGGAGCATTACAGATTTAGGGAAAAGGGATGTATCTCACCAAAATACCCAAATCCTAGAAGGTATATGGACTACAAACCCTTAGGCAATTGATGTAAAGAAGAAGACCACACTGCAAAAGATTATCCAAGTCTAGCTGACAACAAAAGATCCAAGAATGTGTTTCCAATTTTGTGGAATTGGATATTGCCATAATAACACATGCTAAGAAAAGAGAATTCACAGTTCTAAAAGAGAACATTCCCTTTGCTAAATCAATGAATTTTAATCTTCCTAAGGAGAAACATAGCAGTATAGAGCAAAATAGTGTAGTACAGAGCACTATAGAGCCACAGAGAGACACAGAGACAGTTGCAAAGACAAGACCATATGTCAAGGAGATAAAAGATGCCAAAGTACCCCCATAAGTAGAAGAAATACAGAGGTTGCCTCTCTTAGAGGAAAGATGGAAGATAAAAGTGGGTGTTGCTCCATTCTCTAGCCGATTGGAAAAGCTCATAGATTCTATCAAAGAATATGACTTGGTTAAAGACCTAGACACCTTTAAATCTAACCTAACATTTTGACAGTTGTTGATGTTGTCTCCTAGCTATCAAAAGAAATTCAAAAGCATATTGACAAGAAGAAGAGGCCTAAGGATTGCTCCCTCTATACCAACCAACTCCAACAAAGCCCTAAAGCCTATGAAAGAAGTGAATGCAGTTAACACTTTCTTGGATCCTAGTATCCCAGAGATTGGTGTGTGGATTGAAGGATGGTTTATTGCAGATGCATTGATTGATGGAGGTTCATTCGTGAACATAATGACGGATGTGACAATGAAGGATCTAGGCTTGCAAGGAATGCATCCTATGCAGTGGCTTATCAGATTGGCAAACCAAAGAAGAATCAAGCCATCATTATGTTCATTCGTGAACATAATGACAGATGTGACAATGAAGGATCTAGGCTTGCAATAAATACATCCAATGTAGTGGCTTATCAGATTGGCAGACTAAAGTAGAATCAAACCTTTGGGTATTCTCCCATATATGAAGACAACCCTTGCAAGAAGAGATTATTGGCTAACTTATTTGGTGGTAAAACCAAATTCCTATGGGACCTCATACCCTCTGCTACTGTTGATGGGAAGACAAAGATAGAAGTAAAGAAAAACGTAGAAGCAGAAGCAGAGGACATAATAGAGAGTCTCTTCTTCTCTTAAGAGCCCCCATAGAGGTAGAAACAGATTCTAAAGAGGACGAAGATGACATTGAGAAAGAAGACTATGAAAGCAAGCTAGAAGAATCTATCCTACTTGTAGAAGAATGCACGTATGAGGAAGAAGTTTCAGAAGATATAGAAGCAAAAAATCCCATGCTATTAGAAAAAATGACTTTGGTACCCTTTGGACTAACTAATGAGTCACATCATATGCAAAATGTCTATAAGAAATGGAATAAGCAGAATAAGCCTTCCTTCAACAGTGGCTCTTATTGTCCGAAGTTACCTTTCTCAAGTGAGGATGATGATGATGCACCTTGTCAACAACCATTAGTTCAATAGCTCAAGCAAAACTCAAAAGGTTCCTGTTATGTAGCGTTCCTAGATGCATCCTCAGAAGATTTTCATCCTTGAGTCAGGAGATAAACAACCTTTCCACCAAACCTGAAATAGTAATGATACCCTTTCAGCTTCCCAAGGAGTGAGCTAAGTCTCCACTGAAAGAGGATGTCGGTTCCAGTGGAGTATCATAAGAGAAAACTAATCCCTTGAAGGAGTTAGATCTCTACCCAGAGAGGCAGTCCATGGGACCTTCACCCGTGAAGTAGAAGGTGAAAAAAATTTAACATTCTTGGATGTTGATGGTACTAGATGTCATTTGAAGGTGGATGTCGGTCTTTCCAAAGAAGAACTATTGGTCTTGCATGACCTCTTAAAGGAAAACTTGGACATGTTCGTATGGTCCTATAAAGATCTAAAGGGAATTGATCCCACAATATGCCAACATCACATCAACTTGGAGCCTGATGCCAAGCCTGTGAGGCAAAGACAGAGGTGTATGAATTCAAATTATTCATCCCTAGCGAAAGTTGAATTCTGAAGCTCCTTGAGGCTAAGTTTATCTATCCAGTGGCTAATAGTGAATGGGTTTTGCCCATCGTGATAGTATCCAAGAAGAATGGAAAGCTGCGAATATGTGTGGACTTCCGAAAGATTAACTCCAAGATTAAGAAGGATCATTTCTCTATTTCTTTCACAGACCAACTCTCGAACATAGTGGTAGGCCATGAACTCTATTTCCTCTTGGATGGATTTAGTGGATATAATCAAATCTAGATTGTAGAAAAAGATCAATCCAAAACAACCTTCACAATAGAATAGGGAACCTATGCATATAGAGTGATGCTATTTTCTGGGCTCTATAATGCTCCTGCAACCTTCCAATGAGTGATAATGATCGCATTCAAGAACCATTTGAATGATTTCATTAAGGTGTACCTAGATGACTTCTATGTCTATAGCCTAATCCGTGAGCATTGGGGACACCTAGAGCAATGCTTTGATAGATGTTGAGAGTATGGGATCTCTCTTAACCCCAACAAATGTGTATTTGGAGTCTTGTCAAGAGTTCTTTTGGGCCCTATCATCTTTGCAGAGGGGGGATAACAATAAATACTACAAAGATTGAGAAGATTGCAACTTTAACAATGTACCAACTAATCTAAAATAGTTGAGGGGATTCCTTGACCGTGTGGGATACTACAGAAGGTTCATTGCATACTTTGCAACAAAGGCAGTCCCCTTGCATAAGCTCCTGAGAAAAGATGCAGAGTCTACATGAACCATTGATTTTGACAAGGCATTCAACACCCTAAAACAATGTCTAATTGAAGTATCCATCCTATAACCTCTTGATTGGACGAAGGAATTCCATGTGCACATTGATGCATCTATTGAAGGCCTAGGCACAGTCTTATGCCAAAAGGGCTCCTCAAAGTTAGATCAACCTATCTATTATGCAAGCCAAAGTTAGATCAACCTATCTATTATGTAAGCCTAGCAATGATGTTTGCCTTGGAGAAGTTTTGATATTGCTTGATATCAACAAACTTCAAAATCTATGTGGATCATGAAGCCCTATCCTTCTTGATGAACAAAGCAAATGTGAAGGGAAGAATGATGGGATGGCTCCTTCTGTTCCAAGAGTTTGACTTTGAGGTAGTCACCAAACCTGATCACTCCCATGTCCTGGCTGATCATTTATCGTCACGAATCCCTCAGAGCAACGAAGAGGCGTAGGATGATTTGGACTTTCTTGATGCTTCTCTCTTTCTAGTTGAACTAGTTACCCCATGGTATGTGGATATAGCCAACCTCTTGGCAACCCAATAGTATCCCCTTGCTATCTCTAGATGTGGGAAGAAGAAGATTCTATTGGAATTAGCCCCCTACACCTTGTTAGGTGGTACTCTATACAAGAAAGACAAAGATAAATTATTACGCAGATGTATTGCACGACATGAGATTGGAATAGTGTTGAAAGCATGCCATGATGAGCCCTATTGAAGAGCACCCTGCCACGGCACAATATGAACCACGAATCGGCTAGGTAGAGGTTGCAAATACATTGCTGGCCATGAAAACCCGCAAGAAAACTCTCCTTCTCACCAAGAATATATACTCTCCAAACACACAAGAGGAAGGCACACAAGAAATTGGACAATTCTTCCATCCTCACCCTCTTCCTCTTCCTCACTCTCCATTAAATTTTGCAAAGGAGCACAAGAGAGAAAAGCAAGAACAAGAAGGCAAGTGCTGTGCCAAAATGAGAGAGAAGGAAATGAAGCGTGAGAGGAGAAGATAAAGGAAGAGAGAGGGTGCAACCACCTCAACCTCCCCACCTCCCCAAATCCCACGGCTGCAACCACCTCCTTTTCCTTTCTTGAATTATAAAAATTCAAATTTGCATACATGGACTAAGGTCTAAGGACCTTTCATTTTTAGCATGAGACAAAAGGGTTTGACCTTTCCTTTTCCTTTCAACATTTTTTTAATGTGAGCCTTTTGGACTACACATTTTACATTGCTTCATATTTGTTTTTTTTCCAAGAGAGTACAAAAGCAAAGTGCCAATTTACAAAGGATGTTTCCATGTTGAGCACATTTTGGTGCCTTTATTTGCACAATTTTCCTGGCTATCACCTATGCAAGACACTTCCTAGGAGAAGCGACATTCAAAAAGGCCTTGCTCATAAGATATTGGTGGCCAACCCTCCATAAGGATACCTATGACTACTGCAGACGTTATGATCCTTGTCAATGAATGGGGAAGCCTACCAAATCTAGCACCATGGCACTGCAACCCTCCTTCCCCTAAAGTCATTCAAGAAATGGGGGATTGACTTTGTGGGCCCCATTGATCTACCAACCAGAAGGAAACAGAACATATACATCTTGGTTTGTACAGACTATGTGATGAAATGATGTGAAGCCAAAGCTCTCAAGCGCGATAATGGCAACAACGTGACCCTGTTCCTATACGAGAATATCAGCACCTATTTTGGTAGTTCCCTAGAGCTTGTAAGTGACAGAGGTACACACTTTATCAACAAGATTATGGAAGAATTAGCAAAGCTATACACAATCCACCATTGCAAGTCCACACCTTACTACCCCAGATCCAATGGCCAAGTTGAAGGTACCACTTACATCCTCTATTCAATTCTGACAAGAATAATTGCCACACATCATTGTAATTGGGACGATCAACTTAAGAGGCCCTCTAGGCATACAAAGCCTCTCATATAGGACTAATAGACCCCTTTCAAGTTGGTGTATGATATAGAAGCCGTCTTCCTTGTTGACTTGGAGGTACCCTCTTTGCGTGTAGCAATCAAAGAGTGCTTCGGAGATGACGAGTCCTTGTAGCACTATCTCTTGCACCTGGAATGTCTAGATGAGACTCACAGGATGGCCCTATAGTGTATGGAAGCCATACAAGCTCGTAGAAAGCCTTATCATGACAGCTTCATCAAGCAGAAGGAGTTTAAGGAAGGTGATTTAGTCCTGGCCTATGATTCTTGATTTGGAAAGTTTCCATGCAAGCTTCAATAACAATGGATGGGCCCCTATAAGGTACTTTCCTTCAACCCTAATGGCTTTGTCCAAGTACAGACAGTTGATCCTTCTCATAAATAGCTCCCTCATTCCTTGCACGTTAATCCATAAGGATTTGCCTATTTCTATCAATAGCCCTTCTATTTATCTTGATGTAGTGGCTTCATTCTACTAGCCCCTCACAACTACCTTCCACCTCAACATTGCTCCTTTTCTGTTTGATCTAGCAAAGGTGGCGAGGATGGTTTTGATATATGGTGCTTCTGCCATTATTCTCTTTCAAAAGAAAAAAATGAAAAAAAGAATAAATAAATAAATATATATCGATCATGGGGATAAAGGAATTTGGTCCTTGTCGTGCCAACCTATTCTTCGAGAAAAGGTGGAAAATTGAAAATAGGAACAACGAGAACAAAAAAAAAAATCCAAAATTTTATGGAAAAAAAGAAAGAAAATCCCTGTCCTAACATGCCTTGTCCAAGCAAAGGTGGCATACACCCTTGGACGGGAAGCCAGCTGTGGAAAGGTTGAGCTTTCATCCTAACCAGATGGGGATGTGAGTATGGGTTTCCCTCTGTAGTCATCAACAAAGTGTGAAACAGAGGGTGGGGTGAGCAACCAATCCTTGTCCTTTACATGTTCAATTGAGAGGTGAGATGTATGAATGGAATGTTGTACACACGGGATGGGCCTCTCAGTGCACAAAGCACAAATTGTTAATGTGCACGACACTATAAGGCTCCCTGGCCTTCCTTCTCGCATTGTGTGATGGCATAGCGAATGCATTGTTGCACCATCAATTGTGCACAAGGCATATAACATTTACACAAGTGGCAGGGAGGATTCAATCAATGGGGTGTGAGTATCAGTTACCCTCCTATAATCAGTAACAGAGTGTGAGATAGAGGGGGGATTGAGCGTGATTGATTTTCCCTTCATCAACTAAGAGGTGAGGATTGAGGGACATTTTGACAATTGGAGTTAGGTACATCCTCATTTCCCTATGCACACATGGAATGGGGCCCCATTATAAATTGTGCACATTGGCATACTCCCTCTAAACCATCCCTCTTGTCGATTTCTAAACCGAGTGTGAGATCTAGGTTTCCATTATTATTCCTCGAGTGACATGAGTTATGAGGCAAGCGACTGATCTAACATCCCAACATGAGCAACTACTGCAATTGAGTGCTATATATCTCACCATCGACAATTCAATCAACGTTCTATCAACAAAGTTATCTCCTTGGGTGCTGCTGCATGGTCAATGCCATACTCGACATGTGTGATGTGGCAAGTTGTGATACCTCCTACCAACAACTACGACCCTTTACGTATCTGCGACGGTTCACCTCAACCATTTGCAAATCTGGCCAAGTGTTTCTAACCCTACCCCTTTTGATTACAAGAGTCGATCATGTTTTAAGTGTGGGGGCATACGTGTATAAGTTGTGATCAAGTGTTTGGCCTATGTTGATTAGTCCATCTGATCTATTAAGGTTTTAAGTGTGGGGACGCATCCTTGTGTGTTCGCCTTGCCTACCCTCATGGGGACACATCCCTATCGAACAATTTCAGCATATCATATCCTAATTTTTCCATAATAGGGTCCCTTCCTCACCCATCGGTCCCATTTTCACCCTATCTTGGGGTCAATCTTTGTCTGTTTGGCTTTATCCCTTGTCTTGCCACTTTTCCATGTGAACACATCCTACATTCACCAAAATGAAAATTTGACCTTACAACATGGTTAGTCCCTTCGAACTGGCCACTTTTTCTTTTTATCACCCTAGTTTCAAGCCACAGATCATGAGTTATTAATTTTTGAAGATTTTTTTATCTATTCAATGTTTTTCCATGCAAATGCACCTTTCTCGCTGCGAAATAGTGATATGATGAGACAACCCTAATCCACACCTTTCTATTAACATTTTTTCTTTTTACTGCCCATTATTCTGATGCACGGTTTATTCATTATTAATTTTTTTGTATTTTGGGTATTCTCACGTGTGTTTTTTACTCTTTCCATGTGAACCTACCCTAAACGCCTTGGAATTTAGTTTTGATTACATAGCCCTATCTAACTTTCTCTCTTGCATAATTTTTTAAAATTTTCCAAGCTTACTATTATTTTATTAAATTTTTTGTGTGTTTTTGTGTCTATTTTTCTTATTTTCTCCATGTGAACACCCTTTAATGCCACCAAAATTGTATTTTGACTTGAGAACCCTATTCCACAAGTTTCCCTTGACATTTTTCCTTTTTGTTGCACTTTTTTTTTAATACATAGATTTTCTCATATTAATTTACAACTCCGTTTTCGTTGGTATTTTTGCTATTTTTTCCATGTGAATACATCCTACCGCCCCGAGAACTGCATTCTACCTTACCCATCTTATATGCCACTTCCCTGCTGACATTTTTTATTTCATTCTTCCTTGTTTTGATCGTCGAAAATTTTTGTATTAATTTTTATTTCTATTTTTTGGTGTATTTTTTTCATTTTTCCCATGTGAACATGTCTTATTCCTATTGGAACCACATTCTAAGGTGACATACTAGTTCTCCACATCACCCCAATATATTTTTTATTTTGATTGCCCTTCGTTTTGACTGACAAAATTTTTAGTATTAATTTTCGTGTGTGTTCGTCGACTTGATTTTCACCTCTTTTTTTTCCCATGTAAATGTCCTTAATTGTTCCTAGATATCCCACTTCACTTTTTCACCCTCTTCCTCTCATCCTTCGATATATTTTTCCTTTTTACTATCTATCCATCTGGTGCTCGATTTATTTGTTATTAATTTTTTCGTTATTTGTATTTTGACGTTTTGCGTGTTTCTGTGTGCACGCCTACGTTTTCACGATTTTTCACACATGGACGTGTTCATGTTGTCGTCGTCCTTCTCCCATGCATACTTTGGCCACCATGTTGAACCCGCCATCGTAAGTTTTTTTACTCCCCCACCCGTGATCATGCTCGGACCGTGGAGGGGATCTTCATGTTTTTTCCCAAAAAATCAAATAAAAATAAATAAACCAAAAACACTGATTGCCCCGAAAAAAAAAACAAATGTAAGAAGCTGGGAAGAATAAGGATTTAGTGCGTAAATAGTATTGATGCCATGTCACACTTACATTGGTATAAAAGGAGGGGATATGTAAAATTTTTCATCTTTTTGACACATTAATACATTACTGTCCTTCTTCACATTACCTTGCTCTTAACTTCAATGGCTTCTTTCTCTTTCTATCTTTCTCTCTCATATTCTAGTATTTCTCTTTCCTTGTCACTCTCTTTCTCTCACTTCTACACTTCTCTCTCTTCTGCAGTCTTCTCTCTCCTCTTTCTCTCTCTCTCTCTCTCTCTCTCTCCAGTTTACTTCTTGACAATTGGTATCAAAGCATTGGTGTTTGATCCATTTTTCCTTCTATTTCAGTCTCACCATAAAAACTAATTTCAAACAAGTACTACATATACTTGACATAGACAATGACTAGAAAAGGTTTGCAGGTCATCTACAGTAATTAGCAAGAGACTATATTTGGAGATCTTCAAGGGTAGATATGGCAATGGAAGGCTAAAATAGCTAGTCATCATCAAAATTTCATGCAATTTGGACATAACTAGGTCAAATGGGAGTTAACTAGGCTTAGTTGGAAAACAAACTATGGTTACCTTGAAAAGAGAGGGTTCTCTTTTCCCTTTCTACCATCAAGATCTCTTCATAACTCTCAAATCCTTGCTCTTCTTCACCAAGCAACACATGATATAGCTTTCTTGCTTCAAGATCTTCAGGATGACAACCTATTTGCCACAGGGAACCTCAGCCATGGAGCCAGGAACATCCCCAAAAAATGTGAGGCATTTTTTGGGCTAATTCGAGCCTGCTTCTTACTGTGCATGCTGAATCTTCAGCCTCTGGTACTTCATCAGACTATTGCCAAGTGAAATCTTCCATCAAACTCCAAAAATTCTACTCCATTTTTGAATCTTCAGCCTTCCTGTAAACCCTAACTGTATAGTCTATGGTAGCCATGAAAGCTTCGATCCAAGCTTTCAATTCTCATCAATTTCTTGAAGATTCTTCATCATTCCAGCCCGTGGGATCATTTCAATAAGGATTCTTGAAGAAATTGCAAGGATTGAGCGTGAATGGTCAAAGATTGAAGCTCAAGAGCTTCCATGGAGCCAAAATTAGGAGAAAATGGGTTTAATGCTTCAATCTTAAGCATATGAAGCGTCAACATTGCTCCAAGCATTTAATACACAAGCTTTGAAGATTATTTTGGCAACATTGGACCACCGGAGGCTTCATCAAGCATTTGGACATTAATCAAGTCATCATCAACCATGTCAAAGATACTCTTCTTCAATCCTTAATCTCTCACATTAATCTATTTGCTAAGCTTAATCCACTTGATTGAGAGATTACAGAATTGAATAATTTTTATCAAATCTCAACCAACCATTGCTTGAATAAATCCATGTATGTAATGTACTTGCTTGATTCATATTGATTCTAATTAGTGAATTAGAGGCTTCAAACTGAAATTTCCAACATTACATTTAATCCTATTGATTAAGCCTATTGATTGATAAGTTTGCTCACTTTAATCCATTGATTGATTGATTTCTTTTACCCAATCTTGAAATATTGTAAAAGGGTAAGTACTAGCAATTAGTGAGTCACTGAATTGCATTGGTAAGATCCCCTTCATATCCAATTTTTCAAAATTCCATTTTATATTAAAAATAAAAACATATTTATAGAGAATTGGGAAGCTTTCAAGTCACTTATAGCTAAGGTCTTTGTCTCTCCTCTTGAGAAAGAGAAATTGGTACCAAGATGGTATTAGATCAAAGGGGCCTAAGTATAAGGGATTTTACCAATCAATTCCTTAATCTTACCATGTATGTAGGGAGCATTAGTGATGATGAAGCTAAACTCCACAAGTACATGGTTCAGAGCCATCCTTATAGGCTGATGTCATTGCATAAAACCCTACCACTCTTTTCAAAGCTATTGAGCTTGCGAAGTGCTACGGAAGGAAATATAGAAGAGAGTCATCCTTTCAACCTAGTTATGGATAGCCAATGACTATTTTCAAACAGGTACAAGTTGGCAATGTTTATGGTAGCAATCATGCGCCAAGTGGGCGCTTAGGAGTGCCAACTTATTCATCATTCAATGCTTCAAGAACTCAAAGAAAGTTTAGGACAACAAATAATCCTAGAGTTGACTTGAAACAATGAGACAATATGCCTAAATCTATTTCAGTCAATATGAATCCCAAATCTATTCTTATGGACCTCTACAAAGAAAGATAGGAAAAAGGCTTATGCTTCAAATGTGGGGAAAAGTATACACCTGATCATGCCACAAAGTGTGTATATAAAAATGCAAAAGCCAAGGTTCACAGTATGTTAGTCTTTGAGGATTTTGAATATGATATTGATGAGACTAATGAAATTGCACCTAATACTAAAAATGATGATCTTGAGGAAGAAGTTGGGCAAGAGTACTTTTGTAATAAAGCATAAATGCCTTAGTCTAGGGTAGGCTAGGGTTAAGTATAAAAGGTAGAGATGTGACATGTGAAGGATCTTTTTGCCATTTTACAAACATTACATGTTTGAGGTCTCAACCTCCCACCATATAAGAGGGTGAATACTCTTGGCCACCATAGCTTGTGATGCATACCGTGCTCCAGCCACTCATCATTTGATTCTCAACCAACATTGGTAATATCATTTCATGCCTAGCCACCTTGGCTATGGTTTCTTGGCATTTTATGTCTATTTCTTGTATTTTTCAGTTTAATGGCTTGCTGTGGAAATTAGCTTCTTTAAATTGGTATTAGAGCACAAATTTTGATCCAATGGGAAGGTCATTTTCATGGTGAATCTAGTTACAACTTAGGCATAGAGTAACTGAAGGACAAGAATCGGTCACAGGATTTGATTCAGTTAAAACCGTGACTAGTTAAGGTCTCTCTAGTAAACTGTGACTAAATTTAATGGTCTTGAAGAATGTTTGAAGAAACAATGGTGGATTTATGGCCATTTTGGTGGTACGTGGTCAATTTGGACCATTTTGAAGGATCATGGACTTAACTGAAGCCTAAATAGGGTTTAGAGAGATTAAACCGTGGTTACTTTTTGGAAGAAGCTTCTCATTCCTCTTTCCAATCTTCTTGCTGAATTGCCATGGAAATCTTTGCTCATTTCTCTTTGCCATGGCCATATCTCTTCATGAGACCTTCAAAGAATGATTCATGAGGTCTTAAGCAACTTGTGGACTACCTATTTGGCCAAGCATCAACAAGGTATTGATCACATGGAGCAAGAGAAGGGACTGAACAGTTTGCACCATTTTTCCAGCCCATCTTCTCGTGAAGAATCAACAGTCTTCTTCATCATTCCAGCTTCTTCCTCTTTTGACTGATCAATGGCAGCCTTGACATGAATTACTTACCCTCTATTGCTTGATATTTCATCTTATTCCACTATAAGATATAGGCCTTATACCGACACTAAAAGCGACAAAAATGTTAATAAAGAAATTTACCCCATTGTCACAAAAAGTGTTGTTATTAGTGATGCCATAGAATAGTCGATATTAGCGTCGTTATCAACGTCACTATTTGTGTCGCAATGCTAATACCGATGCAAATAATGATGCTGATAATGATGCTTTGCAATGCTAATAATGATACCAATAACGAAGCGTGCAGTAAATTTGCAACGCTAATAGTGACGGTAACAGGAAAAAAAATTTGTGGTAGTTTCCGCACTGTGTATAATGCTCGTGTAAGTAAAGACAAAGTATGCTTAAATCATAACACTGATATATGAAATAAATACATGATTGCATAATGAAAGTGATTGGTATAATCATGGCAAGATATCACTACTACATAGAAAATGTCTACACATATCACATGACCAAAAAAGAAGGCTGTATGAGTTCCAGGGATCTAAGGGTGAGCTATAGATTATCGCCATATGAAAGCTCGTCCCGCCGCAAAGGAGCATCAAACGGACTCTGCAAAAAAAGAAACAACTACACATCAGTCCACTATACAATAATGCATTCTAATTAAACATGGTAACTATGGACAAGAAAGATGAGTGACTTATAGGGCCGCTGCGTCCATACAATCGGTCGATCAATGCAGTGAGATCGTACCTCTCTTCATATTGAGTCTCAAGGCCAGTCGGGATCGTGATTTGTAATGGAGCGTTGCAAAGAAAACAAAATACTAATTGTTAGAAACATGATTGTCACTACAAAGGATATTACAAAAAAATAAGTAAGCAAAACAAAAGAAAAACTTACAAAGTCCTCCAGATTTGTCATGTGGCCATCACTCCCAAGATGATAGACCACTTCAGCCTCTAGTCATGCCCTTGCCACCTTGCGCTGCTATCTCCAACATCCTGAGGAATCTATAGCCTCCTCCCTGAGTCGGCGCTAGAGTAGTCCACGTCTAGCCACTTGGGCTTGGCAACCCCACTCTTGAGTGCCTTACGTGCGTCCGATCGTCTGTGTGATATATATGTATGCATGCACTCCATCATCTAGCCCGTAGAGAAAACCTATCTGTTGCGGTTGATACCAAAAACTCCTCATGCAAGGATGCTACTATATAGTCCTTGCTCCCCTTCGGTATGTTTTTCCAATGATCTAAGATGTTGTGTCGAAAAACTTGTTGGCACAACTCTCTTATACCATCATGCATCACCCTCCTCCCCTCATCATTCATGATGATGGCTCTTGATCTATCATCTACAAGGTAGGCATACCCCTCTGGGGTATGCCTAAGATGGGTCCTCTCCCACCTACAACCATTCTCTTAGGCATATCCAGGAGACCCCTATACATCTGGTGTACCGACTGGGATAGTATCTATCGAAGTAGCACCCATAGGGGTGCCACATGTGGACAACTAAGCAAAAGCTGGAGTGACTGAAGTAGACATCCCCACAGGTATGACAAATCCCAGAGGTGACACAACTCCAGTAGAACGATGAGACGGAGACACCGCATCCGTGCCTCCACAGCAACCACCTGAGCCACGCCCTCTGGAATTGCCATGAGAGTGAGAAGTAGCACCTATATCCCGAGCCGACCGTGGGCTCACTACATCCAAATCTCTATAGAAACCCCCTAAAGCACTCCCTCCGTCTGGCCCAAGTTTAGAGCGTCGACCTTGTCTGCTCGAAATTGAAGCATCAGATCGCACCGAAGTAGATCTAATAGAGCGGCCTGACGATGTCCGAGATAGCTCATGGTCCGCCATGTCTCTGAATCTCGCCATCTGATCTGGAGACATGTGCGTGAAGATCTCCTGCAACTCCTCATTGCTCATCTCTTAACTCATCTTGATGATCTAAGTATCCACAAAGATCACCTATATAGACAAAAAATGATGTTAACATAATTAATTTAAATCATACAAAGCATGATAATATAAATATTAAAAAAATGATCTTACTTAAAATGTATATTTTATGTACCCTTATAAGCTATTCGCCAACGAATTGAGTAGGTGGATGCTCCAAGTATGAAGTATCCTATGGTTCCATGTCAATCTTCTGACACAACTCAGCATAAACTGGAAGGTCGATAGACATATCACCACAAAAGGATAAGTCCACCTCATTCTCAATGAATTCTTGGAATCCTGTATTTTCATCATTGTTACCCGATGCTGGCTCCTCTACATGCTTCAAGCTTTCGGTAGCCTCCACCCCTTGCAATATCGACCCCTCTATTTGCATATTATCCTCATCTATGCTCGGAACATCACTTTGATCATATACTCTCACACTTTAGGGAGCTGAAGGTATAACATACCACCATCGAGGTTGTCGGGGGGTTTGGATAGAAGATTACATGTTTACAAATACATACAAGAGATATTTAACTATTGTGACATGTATCATGTTGTAGTATAATTAAAAAATAAATGAGTTCATGCACCTATTCACAATGGGCCGACAACACAAATGTGTCATGCAAATCTGTCCTTTTTTTTTTGGAATCTATTTCGAGAAATCCAAATGGACCTCGTCGAACTATTGCTCCAGCTCCTTCAAGTACCACTTTGAATCACTACACATCGAATAGTATCATGGAGAAGCTATGGTAATCCACCGTAGCAATACTTTGCAAGTTTTCAAAATACTCCATCTTATCTATAACCATGTTTGGATCCGTTGCTCGTCGTCAGCTCTCTTGCTCGAACCTTGCCATGATACCACAGTTTGTTGTAAAGTGCATTTTGTCAATACGCTCCATGCAGAAATGTCATCCGCACGACCACGCTGCACTATATATTTTGTACTGTATATTGAAACACAATTAGTTGTCGCATATAAAATATAGATACGACAAACCTTAAACACGTCATCACCTTTGGACTACATCCCCTTGAGAATTTCCACTCCTCGGTTGAGACCTCCGCCCCTTCGTGAGACACTGCAGTCAAAGCTCCATGTAACCATCGCATTAACATAAACCGCGGCATCTCCTCCATGCCCTCAAGATATCGAATTGGTCGATGGCATGTACTACGTCAAAATTTAGATCGTGCTTCCTCTCGATCTTGCCTAGGTTGCTGGTACCTTGCGAGCCATGTCTCTATAGAGGCATGGTGCAACATACAAAAGCGATTCACTTTTTCCTCCATTGTAGCATCCATTCTTTTTTCTACCCCATTTCCAACCACCACATCTTCGGTCAGTTTATCATCGTACTTTAGCGACCATAGTATACTGTTGTCTGGATCCACCATTGGTAGCCATGTGAAATATGTACTCGCGCCTCAGACACCAACCAACCTTCAGCCAATCTACATTTTGACTGAGCTCATTGTCGCACAAAGCCTTTCAAGGTTTTCATAAAGCGCTCCAAGAAGAACATCCATTGCATATGGACAGGTCCATCAATCTCCACTTCATCTACAAGATGCATAAGAAGATGAATTTGTATCATGAGCATGCTGGTAGGTAGGTATTTCTCAAAGAGACAAACCATCTCCACTGCTCTCCACCTCGCGGATTCAATAGAGGATGTCTTAATCTCCTTCTGTGAGATCCATTGCACTAAAGTCGACAACCTATAAATTGCCCCGCGTATTTTTGGAGTAACGCATCCTGCGATCGCGATCGGTAGTACAAACTGCCACAAATGAGAAAACATTATGAACAATGACTACACTCCAAATAGCAAATGCACATGCCACTTACAATCCATTAGTAGTACAAACCTGACATATCTTATACCAATCATGGGATTTTAGCCCTGATAATTGGTCATCTTTAGAAAACACAGACCTGAGAGAACGCATAATACCCATCGAAGTGCAGATAGACCTGACTATTTGCTTCACAATACACTCTTCTTTAGTGGACAAAACCCAAGGAGTGCAAGGTAGCAGGTGACCATCAGCACTCGACTGTGGCCAAAGCATCTCTATCTTGTCTACCTTCTTCAAACCCATTCGTGCCTTTATAGTGTTTCTCTTTCCTATGATGTGATCCCATAGTAAGCTGCCCATGTTCTTGAAAATATGTATGGGATCCAAAAAGTGGTTGATCTATAAGTGGGTCCAATATGGCAACTCCTAGAAAACTGAGAACCGTTGCATTTCATTTGGATGTGACTCCGTGTGGACCATTTTCAGCTTGTACGAGCTTTGGGCATTCATTCGTGTTGGAGGTCGTCCAAGAAAACCTTCCCTAAGTTCATGACCCTCTGACAAGAAAGCAACGTGTCCTTGATATACCATCTTCTTCATGGTTCGTGACCTTCGAGAGTCTAGCTGTGGCCTGCAATGGACATGCATGATAACCTGAGGTAACCAGACCTGTTCCAACACCTCTATCCAGTGAATACAAACTTGAACGAGCTATAATTGATATTACCAACAAGAACGGAAGCCTATTTACCTGCGTAGTCTCCAAATCCCGGAAAGTCATGCATCGTCCACATGAGAATGGCTTGAATATTGGCGGATCGTCAATCATCACGCTTGCTCATATCTTGCATGGTGACCCCCTCCTCCCACAAAATCTTAAGCTTATCTAATGGACAAAGATACATGTCCATATTTTTGAGTTTGTAGCAGTCGGGGACGAGTAAGCTAAGGATGAGATGTCCTTTCTTCGTAGAAAGCCATGGAGGGATATTGTAGTTGACAAGGACTATAGGCCACACATTGTAAGAAGTTGATCGCAGACCGAATGGGTTCACGCCATCCATTGCAAGACCGAGCCAAAGATTCCTTGGCTCTCAGGCAAAGCCTAGGAAGGTAAAGTCAATGTGACTCCAGGCGTGTGAATCCACTGATATTCATTGAACTCCATTTGTAGACCTATTCTGCGTTATCATTCTTTTTTTTTTCTTAAATTGTTTGAGAAGGGATTTCTTCTTTTGTAACTCAGCAAAAATTAACGTATGTAAAGTCTCCACCCACCTACCCACAAATTAATGTATGTCAGAGTATTTCCCGTCTCGTGGTGTTGCACCGGACCTCACCGGACCTCGCCTCTCCTTCTATCTCTCTCTCTCTTTTTCTCTTTCTTTATTATGCTATATGCTTATTCCCTCTCTCTTTTTTCTTCTTCATTTTTTTTTTCTTCCTCTCCCTCTCTCATTCTCTCTCCCTACTACTACTACCACCACTACTACCACCACTACTACCACCACTACCACCACCACCACCACCACTACCACCACTACTACCACTACTACCACTACTACCACTACTACCACTACTACCACTACTACCACTACTACCACTACTACTACTACTACTACTACTACTACTACTACTACTACTACTACTACTACTACTACTACTACTACTACTACTACTACTACTACAGACAAGAAAAAAAGAAAAAACTACTACTATACGACTACGACTACGACTATGACTACCACTACCACTACCACTACCACTACCACTACCACTACCACTACCACTACCACTACCACTACTACTACCACTATAATAAACAAGAAAATAAGAAAAAACAACAACAACAACAATAACTACTACTACAATAACAATAAACAATTAAAAAAAAACTACTACTACTACTACTAATACTACAAAAAAAAAGAAAACTAAACAACAATAAACAAAAAAAGAAAAAAAAACTACTACTACTATAACAACAACAAATAAGAAAACTGCTATTACTACCACTAGTACTAGTACTACAATCATGACTACGACGATTACGACCACAACTATGCCCACCACAATAACTCTTTCTCACTACCACTACCACTACCACTACCACTATAATAAACAAGAATAGAAAAAAGATCAACAACAACAACAACAACAACAACAACTACTACTACTACTACTACAATAAATAAGAAAAGAAAAAAAAACTACTACTACCACTACTACAACAACAATAAACAAGAAAACCACTACTACTACTACAACCACAACTACGACTACGACAAACGACTTCCACTACAATAAACACGAAAAGAAAAAAAAACAATAACAACAAACAAGAAAAGAAGAAAAAACTACAACAACAACAATAAACAAGAAAATTAAACAATAATAAACTAGAAAAGAAAAAAAAAACTACTACTACCACAACAATAAACAAGAAAACTACTATTACTACTACTAGTACTACTATTACAATCATGACTACGACCACAACTACGACAACCACAACAACAACAAACTAGAAGAGAAGAAATTAAACAACTACTACTATCACTACCACTACCACTACCACTACTACAACTACCACAACAACAACAAACAAGAAAATAAGAAATTAAACAACTACCACTACCGCCACCGTTACCACTACCACTACTATTACGACAATCACAAAAACAACAAACAAGAAAATAAGAAATTAATCTTCAACTACTGCTACCGCTACTATCACTACCACTACAACAACAAACAATAAAAAAAGAAAAGAAGAAACAAAACAACAACAACAATAACAACAACCTCTCCCTCCTTCTCTCTCTCCCTCTCTTTCTCTCTTTCCCTATTATGTTTAATGTTTTCTCCCTCTCTCTCTCGTTCCTTCTTTCCTTTTCTTTCTTCCTCTCCCTCTCTCGTTTCCTCTCCCTCCCTCACCCTCTCCCTCTCTTTCTCTCTTTCCCTATTATGTTTACTATTTTTTCTCTCTTCCTCTCCCTCTCTCATTTCCTGTCTCATTTCCTCTCACTCCCTCTCTCTCTCCCTCTCTTTCTCTCTTTTCCTATTATGTTTAATGTTTTTTCTCTCTTCCTCTCCCTCTCTTTTCTTCTTTCCTTTTCTCTCTTCCTCTCCCTCTCTCATTTCCTCTCCCTCCCCCTCCCTCTCCTTCTCCCTTTCTCTATTATGTTTAATGTTTTTTCCTTCTCTCTCTCGTTCCTTCTTTCCTTTTCTCTCTCCCTCTCCCTCTCTCATTTTCTCCCTCTCCCTCACACACACACACATGGAGAAGTGAGCTACCCATTCTTGCAAGTTGAAATGGTGGCCCTAAGGCTATATGAAAAACCAAGATAGTGTGCAATATGAAAATTAGGTGCTCCTCTGTATTTCTCCAATCTTTGGAAGAATCTTGACAAATTTTGATCGATCACCTATTGCCACCCAATGATAAGCTCCAGCAACACCATCCCAAAGCTAACAACATCAAGTTCAAAGATCCCTCGCAACACTGGGACAATCGTAACAGCAAGGTTAGTTTGCTCTAGTATATTTTATTATAAGTCATGATGTATTCCACTTTTGCAAAACATGAAATCTTGTGAGCTCTTATAGGGACATGGCTTTCTCTTTTGCCCCTCTTTAACCACCAGCCAATGCGAGGTCTCCAGTTTTCAAGCACAAAGTGATAGTAGATGCATTGTGGTTGGATTGCTGGTACAATCCAACCTAGGTTTTTGAAGAGGTCAAAAATTTGAATCAATGTCTACACTTAGATTGAGTGAAGGGGAGCCTCAAGAGGAAAATGAGCTATCTTTTCCAAAGGAGACTACTCATGTTGTGGGATTGATGAAGGCTTGTGCAAAGCAAAAGGATCTATTCATGGGCACAAGGCTACATGAGGACATTTGCAAATGGGGGTTTCTTGAAAGAAGCCCCTATGTTGCAAGCACTTGAAAAACTATGTATGCTAAATATGGTGCTTTTGCAAAAGCACAACAAGTTCTTGACAAATATATTATTCATGATGGATTCTCTTGGATTGCACTGATTGTTGCAAGAAATGCACAAAATGGTCATTGGTGATGAAGCTCTAAAATGCTTTGATAAGATGAGTCATTACCTTTCTCCATCTCAAAGCCAACATGGGCCCGTAACTAGCATGATCGGCACACATAGGGGGAGCCAAGACCCATGCGTGTATTTATCCACAACCCATTACATGGGTGCCATAATATCATCTTGCTTCATCATGATTCATAACAAATACCCCATCTCTCTCTATACGATATCAACCCATACTCTCCTCTCTCAAAATTAAAAAACATGAATTAAAAGCTCTCTCTCTCTCTCTCTCTCTCTCTCTCTCTCTCTCTCTCTCTCTCTCTCTCTCTCTCTCTCTCTCTCTCTCTCTCTCTTTGTCTCTCTCACAAACATATACAAACACACACACACCTCTCTTCTTCTTTTTTCTTTTTTCGTAAAGTCTTCCCCCCTTTTCTCAAAACCAATCTCTCTCTCTCTCTCTCTCTCTCTCTCTCTCTCTCTCTCTCTCTCTCTCTCTCTCTCTCTCTCTCTCTCTCTCTCTCTCTCTCTCTCTCTCTCTCTCTCTCTCTCTCTCTCTCTCTCTCTCTCTCTCTCTCTCTCTCTCTCTCTCTCTCTCTCTCTCTCTCTCTCTCTCTCTCTCTGCCTAGTCATGCATTACTTTTGATGTGCTGGTGGTGGTTGGTATTCACCACTTCTTTTTCTCAAGATTGGAAATATATCATCTTTGAATCATTTTCTGCTACCCTCCATGTTATGTAGTCACATGTGCGGTTTTCCTTAAACAATTCTTTAGGATAAAGCCTACGTGGACTACCTACCTCGTCAACCTCCAACATGCCCCAGCCACCCAGCGTGCCCCCATGTCTTGCGTTGAGTAGTGTGCCCCCACATCTAGCATTGAACAACTTCATTGATTAAACCAAGCAAGGTAAGATTTCAACAAACTTGGACTATATGCATTCATTGATAAGCTTTTATATTGCAGTATAAATAGCAACTCACTCTAAAAATTTGCTACCATGTTTTTATCATTTTGATTATAATGACATCTATAGCACATGCAGGCTATATGCCATCACTATTTAATCATGCAAAGGCTTCTACTCTATGAGAATATTATTTTGAGGGGCTTGGAAGGGGATTTGTATGTGGCAAGTGGACATGTACTACAAATGCTACTCCCTTGCAAAAGCACAGCTGGTATTTGACAATTTACTAGTTCCAAATGTGGTCACATGGAATGCCATGCTCACTAGGTATGTAGAACATGGGCCTTGTGAAGAAGCGTTGAGATGTTACAAAATGCTAGCTCCAAAGCATACATGCAGATGCTATTACATTTTCATGTATCTGAAAGCTTGTGGG
Organism: Lygodium microphyllum; assembly: GCF_053477565.2. Lineage (NCBI taxonomy): Eukaryota > Viridiplantae > Streptophyta > Polypodiopsida > Schizaeales > Lygodiaceae > Lygodium > Lygodium microphyllum. The sequence continues at coordinate 158,642,550 of NC_141138.1, read as the reverse complement.
ACCTTGGGGGTATTAAGACAATAGGCTAGGAAACACATACTGAGATCAAGAACTGAGGCTTAGGAAATAATCCTACAATAGGAAATGCGTTGGTAGACATGTATGGGAGGTATGGTTATGTTGTTGCAAAAGGTCACATGTTTTCAACAACATGCTGACAAGAGATAATGTATCAAAGACTGATCTCATGAAGGCATATTGTGAGAATCATGAGGATGGCAAGGCTTTACAATGTTTTGAGGAGATAGAAGAGCAAGATATGTTTATGGATGATGTAACTTTTGTCATTTTCTAAAAGTCTTGTGGCGTTTCACATGCCTAGATAAAGGATGGGTGCATGGTGAAGTTTTTTAGAGTGGGTTTGACAAGGAGCTATCTACGAGCAATGCGATGGTTGCTATGTATGGCAGATGCGACTCTCATGCAAAAGAAGAACAAATATTTGATAAGCGGCTAGTTTGCAAACACATTCTCCTAGAAGGCACTCATGGCTAGATATGTTGACCATGAACATGGTCAAGAGGCCATTGTCATGATTAGATATGCATTGAAAGCATGTGTTGCCATAGGAGCAGTTGACAAGAGTTTAAAAACTCATAATAAGATTGTTAGACTGCAGATGTTGGAGGGCAAGCTTGTGTTCAAAAATGCTCTTTGGATAGGTATGCCAAATGTGGTGCACTTGCAAAAGCACAAGAGGTCTTGGACTCACTTTTTGCTCAGGATGTAGTGTCTCACTGAATAACTATCTTGGAGTGCTTTATTGCAGAGTATTTTATAGGACTTGAGATAGTATTAAAGTATTAAAGTCCCTCGCAATGGTGGAACAATCGCAACAACAAGCTTAGTTTGCCCCAATTGATCTAATTATGACATATTCCGCATCTACAAAGCATAAAATCTTGTGAGCTCTCATTGAGACATGGCTTTTTCTTTTGCCCCACTGCAACCACTGGCCAATGCAAGGTCTCTAGATTTCAAGCACAAAGTGATAGCAAATACCTTGTGGTTGGATTGTCGATACATATATATATGAACTCATCAAAGCAGTTCACAAGAGAAAGGAGCTGTCTTTCCAAAGAAGGCTACTTAGTCCGCATGTTCTGGGACTAATGAAGGCTTGTGCAAAGCAAAGGGATCTATTGAAGGGCAGAAGGCTACATGAGGACATTTGCAAACAGGGGTTTCTTGAAAGAATCCCCTATGTTGCAACTTGCAAGCACTTTAATAACTATGTGTGCTAAATGTGATGCTCTTGCAAAAGCACATCAAGAGTTTGACAAACATATTATTCATGAATCATGATGGATTCTCTTGGATTGCACTAATTGCAAGAAATGCATAAAATGGTCATGTTGATGAAGCTCTAAAATGCTTTGATAATATGCAATTTATTTGTGCATTGAAAGCATGTGCTAGTGTAGGATAACTTGTTAAAGGTGAACAAAATCATAATGAGATTGTCACATTAATGTTGTTGGAGGAATACAACATTTATGGCAATGCTTTGATGAACGTGTATGCCAAGTGTAGCACATTGGGAAAGGGACAATGAGTGTTGGATGAGCTTCTTGTCCAAGATGTAGTAACTTCGAATTGACTAATTGTAGGGTATGAATAGCATGGCCAAGGCAAGCAAGCATCGAGATGTTTCAATACGACACAACACGAGGGGCACAATCCCACTACAACAATGACCTTTATTTTTGGCTTGAAAACATGTGCCAATGTAGGTGCACAATACAAGGGTTGTTCAAGTCAAGCAATTGGGAAATACAAACTTTAATGAGCTTTAATGTGAGTTTTGTTGTCATGATGGAAGAGAGTAGCCATCACTTTTATTCATGCCCCCCCTCTTCTTCCCTCTTTTTCATAGGGCCTTTTCTTCTACAGGTCAAGGCCAAATGGGCATTGGGATCAGGCTCTCCTCCAGGTTCCTCTCTCTCTCTCTCTCTCTCTCTCTCTCTCTCTCTCTCGCTCAGATGTTCAGCATAGCCTCTTCCAATCATCTTGACTCCTCTCCGAGTTGTTGAGAAGCAGCAACTTGTGCCTCCTCCAGTCGAATAGCAGCCTGTGCCATAGCCTGCAACAGACTACGCCACCTTAGTCCTCTTTTGATCACCAGTCAACCTCTTCCAGTCACCTCAGCCCTCTTCCCCTTGCCAGCTCACCATTGCAGTTTGCTAGCTCACAGCCCGATAGTCTCCAGTTACCAATCATCGCCAGTCACTAGTCCTCACCAGGTCTACTCTCAACAGTCTCCAAATGCTCGCCATCGCCAGTAGTCAGTGGTGCCAGTCGTTGCCAGTTGCCAGTTGTCACTAGGTCTACTCTCGACAGTCTCTAGACACTCGCCAATTGCCAGCTGTCATCAGTGGTGCTAGTCGTCGCCAATTGCTAATCATCAGTGCCAATCGTGAGTGCTGCCAATCGTCAGTGTCAATTTTGAGTGATGCCAATGTCGCCAGTCACCAGATGCTAGTGTTCCTAGTCGTCAATGTCCCCCCGTCGCTAGCTCACTTCAGTAGGTCAGTAGTTTGCAAGGGCCATTCTGGTGGCTTTTTTCTACTCACATACTTCCTTGGCTTTGGTGACAACTCTGGTAGGCACATGGTATCCCATGCAGCTATGTTTTGCAACTCTTGCTCCATCTGAGGTGAGATTTCTTATTTGCAAGGAATTTAAAAAAAAAAAACACACACATGTACACATACATCATTGCACATTTTAAAAAGCTTTACTAAATAATGACACTAGCTCAATGGAGATAAAATGTGATAAGGCTAATAATTTGATATCCAAGTTTATCATGGAATTAATTGCAAAGTACATGTCAAAGGTTGATAGAAATCTCTCTGTGGTTCTAGTGACTATGAAATTTTCTAAGTGTTACCTTTATGAAGTACATTATGATAAGCATTGTGGTCTATGATGTAAATATCAAGATATGATTATTGGCACTCATTAACCTCGTGTATGCATTAGAATACTCACTACTATTTCACATTTGCTAACTAGAAACAATTTATAGATATAACATCTTCACCATGATATAAAACATGACATAGTGCAAATAGTGAATTTCAAAGCTTGAAAAAACCATAAATCATACAAAACAAATCGTGAATAAGATAGACACGTGATCTTGGAATAATTACTCCTAACAATTAAAAGCACTTAACTAACTTAATCTATAGGCACAAATTACGAGTTCCATTCCATGGAGTATAGAGTTTTACAAAGTTGCCAATCTTTTCAAGACATGTTTGAATTCACAAGTCATGGAAACTCCAAAAATTGATAGATTGTTTTATAAAATGCAAGTAGAGATTGTGGGAGTCAGGTTACTCAAAAGGGGTGAACTAAGATAGGACCAAGCTCTACAAGGGGTCTCTTTGCCTTTGCAAGATCAATCCCACACTCTACCCTCAAAAAGTCATCAAGGACTGCAAAGGATATACGCGCAACCCTATCATCTACCAACATGCAATCACTTGCCTTTAACTCTATCAAATGCATGATCACTTCATCTGGGACATCCCTTGGCTTTCTACACAACCACGAGTTTTGGCCTAGGCACCAAAACTCAACAAGACAGATGATGAGCTAGCCAATTGCATACACATCAGACTCCTTACTATAGGCAGACTGGCACAGTGGGTCGCACATCTCAGGTGCAATCCAAGGTTGTCTTCTCCTTTCCAACTCTCCTTTCCACCGACTCTCATCTATGAGGTGCATGAGATCATTTGGACCACCACAGTTGATTGTTGAACTTGTCATACTAGAAATGAGCATTAGACCCCAAACTATGATGCCAACCCTAGGGATGTTCTCTTGGTAAAGTCTAGTACCATGTTCTTAGCATGCAAATTTGAATGGATGATGCTAGCACTATGCACGGCCTTCATCCCATTCACTAGTGCAAGAATAATATTCGGCATGTTATTGATAACACCCACAATCCTAGCTTTCTCCTCTGCATTGGGCACCTTGTCAGGATTAGGGCTGAATCCCACTGATGTCTTGTGCAAGCGCTCAATTGTTCTTCTATTTCTACATTCCTTGAAAGGACCCCACATAAATACGTCATTCAATGTACCACCATTAAATAAGGGGAAGACTGTAACCCAAGGGGGCTCAAAAGTGAAGGCAATGCATCACACAATCAATGCATTGACCTTTTGCATCTGACGCTCCACTTGAAATTATTGTAACTTGGCATTATTAGAGCCCTTGTACATTTTCACACAAAATTCCAAATTTGAAGGAAAATAACTTATATTATCTATTGTGGCTTCCACACACTACGCGAAGGAGCCTTCACTGATGTCTCTGCCTGGCTTGATTGCATAAAAAGGAATGCCAATTTTTGGCACACATTGGTGATTCCTCAATGTCCGCTACATAGTTCTTGCCCCTAATGGATCATCTTGTTGTCCTATAGAACTGGGACTAGGACTTGCACCTATTGCAGTCTTCAAATGCTTTGGTAGAGAGGAGGCACTAGACAAGTCCTTTGCTTGCTTTGAACGTGCCACCTCCTCTCTCCACTTTGTGTTCCACAAGGCCAACTTCTCATTTGATATAAATAATGGTGCTAACTACCTAAGATCTTCAAGCATCTTAGGTGCATTTCTGAGAAATGTGCGACAAAGATGCAAGTTTTTCTCAGGATCCATGACTGCATCAGTAACTAGGTGTGAAAGCCCTTGTTGCTGTAACAGGGCACACATAGCTATACATGCTCGATTGCAAAAGTTGATAAATGTAACATCATTGCTATTAATGAATGATATTTGCTCTTCTATACTGGATGATATGGCCTCTATTAAGAAAATGCGGAGTGCTTTGGCAATGTTAAGAGCCATCTCAACAAGGCCAATTCTCCCAGTCTGTGACAAAGGAAAAAAAGCATATAAGCATGGCACCCGAGACCTTGCCTCCCAATCGTAAGTTAGATTACATCACTTGAAAAAAACATTTGATATACAATCCTTGTTTTTTTAAAAAATTACATGATACCAATCTTCGGTTATACTAGTGTTGTATATAGACTTCAATTGAGTTAAAATTACATGATATCGTTTAGACATTGAACAATGAAGATGCAACATAGATTGCATCAAGTTTTTTAATCATAAAAGCATAAATACACAAAAATATTGCTAGAGTTTTAAAGATCTACACATGCAAGGACACTTTATGGTTGAGTGCACAACCTAAATGCCCATCCCATCAAGAAAAACCAAATAACTAGCATGTTAGGACATTATGTAGCCGAAAACACAACCAAATGCCCATCACTTATTTATTCATTTATAGCCCATCAGGATACTATCTAGCTCAATTCATGGCCAAGTGCCCATCCATACCCAAGGGGGAAGGGAGGGTGTCACAATCAAAATGACACATCTATGCCAAGTTCACGACACAATGCCAAGTCATTTCTGACATACATGTAAAAAGATACTCGCTTGCCAACTTCATGACTGAGTGCCTACTTGACAAGCACCTTTTATGACATGTATACATTGAATACATGACACATACCAATCCATGTATCTCACAAGTGACTACAAAATACATACCCACAAAGAATCAAAGATACAAATAATGCATGAAAAGAGACCCATCTTATGACACACATACATGCCAATCAATGATCCCCTGCCATACACGTGCATGTGAAGAGTATACACCTTCGCATAGTGAGTGATAGGAGAGGATTGCCTTATCAGTTCTCTTGACATGCATATCCAGAATTCATGGTGCATGCTAGTCAAACGGCCTCTCTTGTCACACATGTGGATATGTGCACACATACATTCACACACATACATGCACACATCGTGACAAGAAAGGACTATCTCATGACATGCATACACCAAATTCATGATGCATGCCAATCAACAAGCCTCTCCTGCCACACACACCATTCCACCTACTCTCTAATCTTTTTTTAGTGGTATTCTTGAAAACAATTGGCATGTGATAAGGTATCATACTATCAATGGTAAACACCACCTTGCATTAGCATTAAGTCCCAATCCAATCCCTATGTGGTTTGCTTCAAAATGCTTGTGTATTAAAGTTGTTTCAATAATCCCTTACCTTTGAATAGCCTTGAATGAATTTGTGCTAACAATACTTTTTTAGATTTGTTGCTACCTAAAATGAAATTGGTTTCCAACACAAAGCAAAAAGTGTGAGCTACAATCCATCTAAGCGAGTCACACCCATAACACAAAAAATAGCAGAGAGAGAGAGAGAGAGAGAGAGAGAGAGAGAGAGAGAGAGAGAGAGAGAGAGAGAGAGAGAGATTTCTAGCTAAATATTTTTTTAGCTAACCATTTCCTTGTAGATAAGGTGAGGTTCATGATTATATGGCTTTGGGCTTGCTAAACAATGTCACAATGCGCAATTTAAAGATTGGCACATCCTCACTTGTGCAACTACTTGATTTAGACACACATTAGGCATACGGTCTTTGTATACATACATTGAAGCAACCAACTCTTCCTTCTATAAAGCTATATTGAATTCATGCTTCCACTGACATGTCACAGTTTCATGGGATGCCTTTGGAGTTGGTAATAGATATGTGTAGCTATTTTATTCTTTGGCACCTAGTCTCTTTACTAAGATTTCTAATACATGTTGAAGAAAATGAAGAAACCATCAAAAGTAGAAAGAGAAGATCATTAAGTGCTCCATGCAACCTTGAAAAAGTTACAAAACAAGTGTGACAAGCAAATAATCTAATATTCATCTAGATCATTAAAAAAAGTAAAAGTCAAGAGCCAAATGTCAAGACCACCATTATTTCATGGGGAAGATAATGGGGAAGATAACACTTTTACTAGAGCCATCATACACATGGATTATACTTTTCCTTATTTGCTTACCTAGGAATAAGGATCCTAGAAAAGAGCCTATGGCTGAACATCTACGTAATAAATCCTGCAGACATCAAGCTGAGAAATCAAAGCACAACTCATGAGCTTTTATGGAACGTTGCACACCTACCTTGAGATACCAATGTAGTGTAGCATTTTCTCATTATTGAAGATTGCATAAACACCTTCAAAGGAATCACCTCTACAGCAACATTGGCATCCAATCTCCTCTATGCTGCTTGCCTCATTTTATATACTTCATGAGCCTAGATACCCAAAACCTAACAATAGTCAATTAAGTAGTCCTTTGTAGGGATCATGAACCTTCCCACCTTTATTTCCTGTCATTTACCTTTGTTTGTATATTCAAATCTAACAATTATCTAACCTAGGCAAAATAAGTTTTGTATTCAACTAGATTATGATCACATAAACACGATAGAAACTGCATTTAGCTTTGAGATATACATTATGGCCCTAACATGATATGGATCTTTCAGGATGTGTATTGACTATAGGGATCTTAACAAGATCACATTGAAGAACACGTATCCAATACCCAGGATTGATGATTTTCTTGATGAGCTAAAGGGGGCTAGATTCTTTATGAAGATTGACTTGAGATCAAGGTATATCACATGAAGACTGCCTTTAGGACTAATTGAGGGCTTTATTATTTCCTAGTGATGCCATTTGGGCTTACGAATGCTCTAGCTACCTTCCACATTTTGATGAACAAGATTTTGTAGCCTTTCCTCTTTTAGTTTATCTTAGTTTTCTTTGATGACATTTTGATTTACAGTAAGACCCTTTAGGACCATTTATCACACATAAGGAAGGTTTCTGATGTATTGAGACATTACAGAATCTTCTCTAAGGAGAAGAAATGCTCCTTCATGCAAACGAAAGTGGAATACTTGGGACAATTGTCAATGAAAAAGGGATACAAGCTGACCCCAAGAAGGTGCAATGTATTAAAGGTTGGCCAACACCTACTACCACTACTTCACTTGGAGGATTTCTTGGTCAATCTTTATTCTATCGCCGATTCATCAAGATTTATATGGCTATTGCATCTCCTTTGACAGATAGGTTGAAGAAGGAAGCTTTCTTTTGGGATGCTCTTGTTGATAGTAGCTTCAACTAGTTAAAGGAACTCCTTACTTTAGCTCCTATTTTAGTAATCCTGGATTTTTTGAAGGATTTTATCATATAGTGTGATGCTTGTGGCCAAGGCATTGGGGCTGTTTTGTTACCAAAGCATGGAGTGATTGCCTTTGAATGCCGTAAGCTTACAGACAAGGAAATGGCTATGAATGTTTATGACCAAAAGATGTTGGCTATCTTGCATACAATAAAGAAATGGCACCATTATTTGTATAGTAGTTGCTTTAGAAGTTCAAAGTGATCACAAGGTCTTAAGTATTTCCTCACTCAATCCAATCTGACTCCTAAGCAGCGTAGGTGGGTAGCTACATTGCAAAATTATGATTTTGACATCACTCATACAAGGGGCAAAGACAATGTAGTGACTGATTCTCTTTCTCGTATATGGGCTTGCAAAGTTTCACCAATGATTGAGCTACATAATGACTGGATTGGAGACTTATCTTTTGGATGAAGAGCTCAGCTATATTTTTCAAACATTATAGCAAGGTCTCATGGAAGATAACTTGCATTATCAACTTCAAAATGGCCTCATCTGGTTAAATGGCAAGATTGTCATTCCCCCTACTTCTTCTTTTACATGGAAAATTATGAAGGAGTTGCGCTCTTCGCCTTTAGTTGGACATCTTGGAGTTTTCAAAACCTATGATAGGATCAAAAAAAGCTTCTATTGGAAAGGGCTATGGAAAGATGTCAAAGACTTGGTCATGAAATGTATGCCTTGTCAATAAAATAAGGACAATACCCATAAGCCAAGTGGTTTGTTGCAGCCATTACCCATTCCTACAGGAAAATGGATGCACATTACCATGGACTTCATTACTCACTTGCCTACTACTAAAAAGGGATGGAATAGTATATATGTGGTGGTGGATAGACTCACCAAGGTAGCCCATGTCATTCCAACCAAGACCCAGTTTACTACTTCTCAAGTGGCTAGCCAGTTCATGGAGTAAATTTTTAGACTACATGGATTACTGCAAGTGATTGTTCATGACAGAGATTCAAAGTTCATGAGTAACTTTTGATAGGCAGTATTTATATCTGTGGACACTAAATTCACTTCCTCTATGGCCTATTATCCACATAGTGATGGACAGATAGAAATGGTAAATAAGTGGTTGGAGACTTATCTTCACCATTTCTGTTATGATATCAAGAATTCATGGGATTCTTGGTTACACTTGGCTGAGTTTGGCTACAATAACTCCACTTATGCTAGCATTGGAGTTTTTCCCTTTGAGGCTATGTATGGCTATAAAGTGCCCTTACCCAAAGTCATCTTTAATGAAAGAATCAATCCTCATGGAAATGAAGAATTGGAAAGAATGTAAACTCTTCTTCAGCAATGTAAGTTGAATCTTAGAAATGATCAAGACCAAATGAAGATATATGCAGATGAGAAGATGCAACCTTTAGAGTTCCAAGAAGGAGAATGTGTTTTGTTGAAGGTGCACAAGTATCGATACTCTACTTTGAAAGATAGATCTAGTAACAGGCTTGCTCACATATTTTATGGCCCCTATTGGATCCTGAAGCACATTGGAGACTTAGCATATAGATTGGAGCTACCCTCTTCTACTAAGATTCATAATGCATTTCATGTTAGTTAGCTCAAGCCTTTCTATGGTGATCCTGTTGATACATTTGATGAGTTGCTACCTATTGATGAAGAATGTCTTATTTAGTACATCCCAGAGGCTGTCATAGGTCAGTGTGAGAAAAATCTTCGATCTCATTCCATCATTGAATATTTGATCAAATAGAGAGGTTTACCGCCTCAGGAAGCTTCTTGGAGGCTTGATTCCATATTAGATGAGTTTCCTTTCCTAAGGAATACATTGGTGGTGACTAAAGCTTACTGACTATACAACTAGCTAAAGCTTACTGACTATACAACTAGTTATGTTGCAGACAACAACTTGTTTTAGAATAGTTTTTATTCTGCCTAATTTGTAGAATTATGCCACCTACATAGGGTCAAAGTACTCTTCAAGAGCTACGTTTTGACATGTTGCATGCCTCATTTGGACACTTCTACTGGAAGTTATGGAAGATTTTGTTCAATAGGGTTATTTAGGCTATTGAAGTCGGTTCACTCATCAGCGTCTAGACTCGTGTACCAAGTCCAAGTCCTACTCTTATCTCTTAAGCATAGACCAAAAGCTTGCGAGCAGCACTGAGTAAGATCGATGAAGCCGTTGGCCTCACAGACTTTCTCAAATTGCTCTACAAAGTTGTATAGGTTATCATTTTTTGTCTAATTGCTTAGCCACAGCATGGATTCTTGATTGGCTCTTAGAGCCCTAGTTAACTCCTAAACATGCAACGAACGATGTTGCCATTGCAATGGCACTCTGCTCTACTGATGAGTTATCTAGCAGTTGCTTTGTAAGAAGCTCGCTCAATGTGAGATCACCTTCTAGTGCTCTTTTCCTCTTTGAGTCAGGTCCTATCCTATTTCGGCTTGCTAGGGCTAGCACTTGCTAAATCTCGTGCATTTCTATATTCTGTCTCACAAGATACAACTATTTACTTCATTTTGAGCTCATCAGTTGAAGACTTTAAGGCTCCAATACCTTTGAAGTATTCTTGATCATGTATGTAGTTGAGGCCTACTCTCATTCTTCCATTTCAATGCATATATCTTTCATCTCTTATTCATTTTTCCAATTGTAAAGCTGGAAACAGAGTAGTACTCTATTCTATCCATCCTTTTCTAGCCTTTGTAAGTTTGTTTTTTAGGGCAAAAACCTTTGGGACGGGATGGATTGTAAGAAGCTAGGAAGAATAAGGATTTAGTGTGTAAATAGTATTGATGACATGTTACACTAACGTTGGTATAAAAGGAGGGGACATGTAAATTTTTCTCATCTTTTGACACATTAATACATTATTGTCCTTCTTCTCATTACCTTGCTCTCAACTTCAATGGCTTCTTTCTCCTTCTTGTCTTTCTCTCTCATATTCTAGTCTTTCTCTCTCCTTGTCACTCTCTTTCTCTCACTTCTGCACTTCTTCTTCTCTGTCTTTTGCAATCTTTTCTCTCCTCTTTCTCTCTCTCTCGTTCACTTCTTTACAAGTAAGAAGCTGGGAAGAATAAGGATTTGGTGTGTAAATAGTATTGATACCATGTCACACTAACATTGGTATAAAAGGAGGGGACATTTATTTTTTTCTCATCTTTTTGACGCATTAATACATTATTGTCCTTCTTCTCATTACCTTGCTCTCAGCTTCAATGGCTTCTTTCTCTTTCTTGTCTCACTTCTACAATCTTCTCTCGCCTTTTTCTCTCTCTCCAGTTCACTTCTTGACAAGTGGTATCCACACTAAATCCTTATTTTTCCCAGCTTCTTACAACAAAACACAAAATTTTTTAAAAAAATAAAAGGAAAAAAAAACCAACAACTGCAAAAACAAACACATTCTACCCCCTTTCCCACCCCAATCGTTCCTCCCCCCCTCGACATATCCTCTCCTTCTTCTCTCAACATCTCCCCTCCTCCTCTTCTTCCTCCCCCCCACTTCCCTCCATCCTCCCTCTCCCCCACCATATTTCCTCCTCTCTTCCTCTCCCACCCTCCTCCACGTCTCCTCCTCCCACTTTCCTCCTGCAACCCCTCTCCATCTTGCAGGCCGCTCTACGGCCACCTTTGATGACGACGACGCCGCTCCCCCCCCCATAGAGCCCTGTCTTTCGCATTCTCTCCCACCCCACTAAAGTCGCTGTGCTCCTCTTATCCTACTTCGGTTGCTGTGCTCCTCTCATCCTACCCGCCACCTGCCGTCAACAACTCTCTCCTCCTACCCGCCACCTGCCGTCAACAACTCTCTCCTCCTACCCGCCACTTGCCGTCAACAACTCTCTCCTCCTACCGGCCCACCATACCCAACACATCCCCCTACCTTTCCACGGACATAATTGAATGAAAACATGATAGAAAAACACATCACAATCTATTGAAAAGTTTTGTCATGGTATTTGCTCGGTTTAGCTTATATTGACCAAAAAATTTGCTAATTGGATTTTCTTTTTGGATTCCATTGTGGTTGCACTACATTAGTTTTGCTGATTGCACATTCAAATTTTATTTGCATACACACCCTCCTCTGGGTATCCCATTCCTTTTTTATTTTTCTTATTTTCTTTTTTGCACAAAAATATCACAAATAATTACTTACAAAAATAAACTAGTTGATCACATTTTCCATGTGCATTCGTGTTAAACACACATTTTACTTAATTAAAAAGAACCAACCATTCACAAAGCACACGCTTCATGCGGCAAACACACTTATTAATTTGTAATAACATAAATCCATTGTCACAAGTGCACACACTAAACAAAAAGTGTTACACACACATTAATTTGTAAAACAAACTTGCATTTAGAGACCCAAAGTTTGGATGTAGTTTGGGAACATTAATAAGCATCGTACAACTTAATAAATTTTTAATGAATAAAATAAATCACAGTTTTCTTATTAAGCTTTATCACCTAATAAAAATTCACCCTTTGAATATTAATTTGTAAAATGAACCTACAATTAAATCCCCCTTTCCCCTCACATCGCACATTCCCTTTTTCAATGAAGCATTACGTGGGGTGAGTGACGTGCCTTTCAATCAAAGTTCATATCGGTCATCTTGGTCAGTTGAGGTTTGGTCAACCATCAATTTAGATTTTGGTTTGGTATGTTTATTGGTTATTTGATTAGATTCATGGATATAGTGTGTATTTCTTTTTCTTTTCTACTTGATATGAGGATATTGGGTGCTTGTATATATGCATCACATGAAGCTTCCGGTCACATAAGTGTAGAGGTCATGTTGAAAGTTTTCTAGGATATGGATTACTTGGGGTCGTCAGTTAGTTGGTCAAGTCCATGTGAGTTTCTCTTTTTGTGATTGATATCTTATCTCCTATTATTTTGGATGCTTTGCAGGCATTCTTTGTGATTGTTTGTGTGTGAGTATGGTATCTTGAAACTATCTGAATGGTGCCTCGTACTCCTCCCCTAGTCTAGTATAATCCTTTGGTGTCTCATGTATGGGAGGTATGGTTCTGTTGTTGCAAAAGATCACATGTTTTCAACAACATGCTAACAAGAGATAATGTATCACGGACTGATCTGATGAAGGCATATTGTGAGAATCATGAGGATGACAAGGCTTAACAATGTTTTGAGGAGAGAGAAGAGCAATATATGCTTATGGATGATGTAACTTTTGTCCTTTGCTTGAAGTCTTGTGGCATTTCACATGCCTAGATAAATGATGGTGGTGCATGGTGAAGTTTTTTAGAGTGGGTTTGACAAGGAGCTATCTACGAGCAGTGCGAAGGTTGGTATGTATGGCAAATGTGACTCTCTTGCAAAAGAAGAACAAGTATTTGATAAGCGTCTAGTTTGCAAACACATTCTCCTAGAAGGCACTCATGGCTAGATATGTTGACCATGGGCATGGTGAAGAGGCGATTGTCACGATTAGATATGCCTTAAAAGCATGTGTTGTCATAGGAGCAATTGACAAGGGTTTAAAAACTCATAATAATATTATTAGACTACGAATGTTGGAGGGCAAGATTGTGTTCAGAAATGCTCTTGTGGATAGGTATACCGAATGTGGTGCACTTGCAAAAGCACAAGAGGTCTTGGACTCACTTTTTGCTCGGGATGTAGTGTCTCACTAAATAACTATCTTGGAGTGCTTTATTGCAGAGTATTTTATAGGACTTGAGATAGTATTAAAGTATTAAAGTCCCTCGCAATGGTGGAACAATCGCAACAACAAGCTTGGTTTTCCCTAATTGATCTAATTATGACGTATTCCACATCTACAAAGCATAAAATCTTGTGAGCTCTCATTGAGACATGGCTTTTTCTTTTGCCCCTCTGCAACCACAAGCCAATGCAAGGTCTCCAGATTTCAAGCACAAAGTGACAACAAATACCTTGTGGTTGGATTGTCAATACATATATATATGAACTTATCAAAGCAGTTCACAATAGAAAGGAGCTATCTTTTCAAAGAAGGCTACTTAGTCCACATGTTGTGGGACTAATGAAGGCTTGTACAAAGCAAAGGGATCTATTGAAGGGCACAAGGCTACATGAGGACATTTGCAAATGGGGGTTTCTTGAAAGAATCCCCTATGTTGCAACTTGCAAGCACTTTAATAACTATGTGTGCTAAATGTGATGCTCTTGCAAAAGCACATCAAGAGTTTGACAAACATATTATTCAGGAATCATGATGGATTCTCTTGGATTGCATTGATTGCAAGAAATGCATAAAATGGTCACGTTGATGAAGCTCTAAAATGCTTTGATAAGATGCAATTTATTTGTGCATTGAAAGCATGTGCCAATGTAGGAGCACTCGTTAAAGGTGAACAAAATCATAATGAGATTGTCACATTAATGTTGTTGGAGAAATACAACATTTATGGCAATGCTTTGGTGAACGTGTATGCCAAGTGTAGCACATTGGGAAAGGGACAATGAGTGTTGGATGAGCTTCTTGTCCAAGATGTAGTCACTTGGAACTAACTAATTGTAGGGTATGCATAGCATGGCCAAGGCAAGCAAGCATCAAGATGTTTCAATATGACACAACACGAGGGGCACAATCCCACTAGAACAATGACCTTTATTTTTGGCTTGAAAACATGTGCCAATGTAGGTGCACAATACAAGGGCTCTTCAAGTCAAGAAATTGGGAAACACAAACTTTAATGAGCTTTAATGTGAGTTTTGTTGTCATGATGGAAGGGAGTAGCCATCAATTTTATTCATGGTCCCCCCTCTCCTTCCCTCTCTTTCATAGGGTCTTGTCTTCTTCATGGTAGGTCAAGGCTAGATGGGCATTGGGATCGGGCTCTCCTCCAGGTTCCTCTCTCTCTCTCTCTCTCTCTCTCAGATGTTCACCATAGCCTCTTCCAATCATCCTGACTCCTCTCCCAATTGTTGAGCAGCAGCAACATGTGCCCCGTCCAGTCGAGTAGCAGCCTGCACCATAGCCTACAACAGACTATGCCACCTTAGCCCTTTTTTTATCACTAGTCAACCTCTTCCAGTCGCCTCAGCCCTCTTCCCCTTGCCAGCTCACCACTGCAGTTCGCTAGCTCACAACCCAATAGTCTCCAATTACCAATTGTCGCCAGTCGCCAGTCCTCACGAGGTCTGCTCTCAATAGTCTCCAGACGCTCACCAGTCGCTAGTCGTCAGTGGTGCCAGTCGTCGCCAGTTGCCAGTTGTCACTAGGTCTGCTCTCGACACTCTCCAGACACTCGCCAATTGCCAGTCATCAGTGGTGCCAGTCGTCGCCAGTTGCCAATCATGAGTGCCAATCGTGAGTGCTTCCAATCGTCAATGTCAATTGTGAGTGATGCCAATCGTCTCGAGTCTGTGAGTGCTGCTAGTCATCAATTCATTGTAATCGTCAGTGCCCCCCGTCGCTAGCTCACTTCAGTAGTCGATAGTTCACGAGGGCCATTCTGGTGGCTTTTTTCTACTCACATACTTCCTTGGCTTTGGCGACAGCTCTGGTAGGCACATGATATCCCATGCAGCTATGTTTTGCAGCTCTTGCTCCATAAGAGGTGAGATTTCTTATTTGCAAGGAATAAAACACACACACACACACACACACACACACACACACATGTACACATATATCATTGCACCTTTTAAAAAGCCTTACTAAACAATGACACTAGCTCAATGGAGATAAAATGTGATATGGTTAATAATTTGATATCCAAGTTTATCATGAAATTAATTGCAAAGTACATGTCAAAGGTTGATAGAAATCTCTCTGTGGTTCTAGTGACTATGAATGAAGTACATTATGATAAGCATTGTGGTCTATGATGTAAATATCAAGATATCATTATTGGCACTCATTAACCTCATGTATGCATTAGAATACTCACTAGTGTTTTACATTTGCTAACTAGAAACAATTTATAGATATAACATCTTCACCATGATATAAACATGACACAGTGCAAATAGTGAATTTCAAAACTTGAAAAAACCATCAATCATACAAAACAAATCATGAATAAGATAGACACGCAATCTTGGAATAATTACTCCTAACAATTAAAAGCACTTAACTAACTTAATCCATAGGCACAAATTACAAGTCCCATTCCATGGAGCATAGAGTTTTACAAAGTTTCCAATCTTTTCAAGACATGTTTGGATTCACAAGTCATGGAAACTCCAAAAACTGATAGATTGTTTTACAAAATGCAAGTAGAAATTGTGGGAGTCAAGTTACTCAAAAGGGGTGAACTAACATAGGACCAAGCTCTACAAGGGTTCTCTTTGCCTTTGTAGGTTCAATCCCACTCTCTACCCTAAAAAATTCATCGAGGTCTCCAGAGGATATACGTGTAACCCTATCATCTACCAACATGCAAACACTTGCCTTTAACTCTATCAAATGCATGATCACTTCATCTGGGACATCCCTTGGCTTTCTGCACAACCACAAGTTTTGGCCTAGGTGCCAAAACTCAACAAGAAAGATGATGAGCCAGCCAATTGCATACACATTAGACTCCTTGCTATAGGCAGACTGGCACAATGGGTCGCACATCTCAGGTGCAATCCAAGGTTTTCTTCTCCTTTCCAACTCTCCTTTCTGCCAACACTCATCTATGAGGTGCATGGGATCATTTGGACCAACACAGTTGATTGTTGATCTTGTCATGCTAGAAATGAGCATTAGACCCCAAACTATGATGCCAACCCTAGGGATGTTCTCTTGGTAAAGTCTAGTACCATGTTCTTAGCATGCAAGTCTGAATGGATGATGCTGGCACTATGCACGGCCTTCATCCCATCCACTAGTGCATGAATAATATTCGGCATGTTATTGATAACGCCCACAATCCTAGCTTTCTCCTCTGCATTGGGCACCTTGTCAGGATTAGGGCTAAATCCCACTGACGTCTTGTGCAAGCGCTCAATTGTTCTTCTATATCTACATTCCTTGAAAGGACCCCACATAAATACATCATTCAATGTATCACCATTGAATAAGGGGAAGACTGTAACCCAAGGGGGCTCAAAAGTGGGGGCAATGCATTGCACAATCGATGCATTGACCTTTTGCATCCCACGCTCCACTTGAAATTATTGTAACTTGGCATTATTAGAGCCCTTGTACATTGTCACACAAAATTTCAAATCTGAAGGAAAATAACTTATATTATCTATTGAGGCTTCCACACACTACGTGAAGGAGCCTTCACTGATGTCTCTGCCTGGCTTGATTGGATAAAAAGGAATGCCAATTTTTGGCACACATTGGTGATTCCTCAATGTCTGCTACATAGTTCTTGCCCCCGACGGATCATCTTGCTATCCTATAGAAGTGGGACTAGGACTTGCACCTATTGTAGTCTTCAAATGCTTTGGCAAAGAGGAGGCACTAGACAAGTCCTTTGCTCGCTTTGAACGCACCACCTCCTCTCTCCACTTTGTGTTCCACAAGGCCAACTTCTCATTTGATACAAATGATGGTGGTGCTAAGTACCTAAGATCTTCAAGCATCTTAGGTGCATTTCCGGTCACACTTTCATGGGATGCCTTTGGAGTTGGTGATAGGTATGTGTAGCTATTTTATTATTTGGCACCTAGTCTCTTTACTAAGGTTTCTCATACATGTTGAAGAAAAGTAAGAAACCATCAAAAGTAGAAAGAGAAGATCATTAAGTGTTCCATGCAACCTTGAAAAAGTTACAAAACAAGTGTGACAAGAAAATAGTCTAATATTCATCTAGATCATAAAAGAAGAAAAGTCAAGAGCCAAATGTCAAAACCACCATTATTTCATGGGAAAGATAATGGGAAAGATAACACTTTTACTAGAGCCATCATACACATGGATTATACTTTTCCTTATTTGCTTACCTAGGAATTCGGATCCTGGAAAAGAGCCTATGGCTGAACATCTATGCAATAAATCCTACAGACATCAAGCTGAGAACTCAAAGCACAACTCATGAGCTTTTATGGAACGTTGCACACCTACCTTGAGATACCAATGTAGTGTAGCATTTTCTCATTATTGAAGATTGCATAAACACTAGCTTTTGCATCTGGAAAGCTACAATGTTTGATTAGCCCTTCATCATTGTAACGTGTCCACTAGAATCCTCTAGAACACGTCTTAGCAGCCCATCGGAAAGGTTGTCTAGAAAACTCCACCCGGCACTCCCATGGAATGTTGCGGGTTTTGCAATCTAGGACTTTCCGCGTCTGCCACGTAACGGAAGTGTCCTGGCCGTTCCCACTTAGGATCGACCGGAATTGTTTGGTCATTTACTAACAGCGACTAGCGTCAGACCTGATCGAACTACTTTACGCAGAAACGCCTGGTCTGAAGCGGATTCATGCTGCACTTGGTTCAAGGAGAATGGGAAACGAGAGGGATGCAAGGCTCGACCTCTCTGCCAAAAGGCTTAGTCCCATTCCGTTCCCCTAAAACAGCGTGAATCGGGTAATCGGTAATTCCAAGTCATCGTTCTCATTACTTGTTTCGGTGATGTTGATCATCCTTCTGTTCGTCGAAGACTTTGAGAAAAGTTCCCGGCTAACCGGGACCACCCCTCCGTAGGACGGACCCATGGTCCATCCTCCGCACTTTCCTCGGATTGTTTTAGTTATGTAATTACCTACCACATTAGTTTGACATATACAAACAGCTTCTTTGAATTAACCCTCTTATGCACTGGTTCCTTCACGTAATCTTATCACAGGACATAAAGAAAACAATGCCAAACAACTTCTTTATTATCATTTTATCCTTTTATCTTTGAAATACAAGGAGTTCCCGCCTGTAGGCGTATTCATAATCCGCCCGAAGGCTATCCAGTAATCCACCAGGGATCACTAATCCAAGTTTCCGCCCGTAGACTAGTATGCGGGCCTCGAGATCCAATCCCGAGTCACGTTAGTCTCTTGTGCAGGGCCCGGAAGGCGAGGGATTTACGGCCAGAGCCCCCTCTGGCACCCAAGCGTCCTCCTGCTCCAAGTAGAACTCAACGGAGAGACCTCTCGCGGCGGGTTCGGTCCACGTTCCCGGCGCGGCTAACAACCCCCTTGGTTAGGGTCAGGCAGGCAGTCGGGGGTAACTGAAGCTGCCTCTCCCTTCAGGCTTCAACCTGAAGTATTTAGATATATTTTCGTCCTTTAGTTCATTGAGCAAACAATGCAAACAGTGCTTTCCAAACTGATACAAGCACAATCAATTTCCAATGGTCGTTTAGCTGGCAAACTGTTAAGGAGTGACTCCTTTTCTCCGAATGCAACCTGCATTCGATCCGGAATCAATTGCAACTTGGCAAGATTCCTATCATTCTTGGGTTAGGGTCATACCCTACCAATACTTTTGTTGTGGTAGGTTCCAGCGACCATGTCGCTTTAGTTTATTGTCTGGTCATTTGCTTCAAGGCAAATACCTAACTTTCCTTTTTCCTTGGCAATTATCCCAAGAAAAGTGAGTATCAGGATGATTACTCATCCTCTTGTAAGTTAAATTCTTTCAATAACTTGCCAACCTCATTTCGAGAGATGACAAAACTCTCTTGTGGACAAATCTCAAGTCTATACGATGTTGCAACCTTTTTGCACATGCGTTGCATCATTCCACGAGATCATTCCACCCATTGAATGGCGTCCTCCGGCCACGGAATTACCTCTAGCCGAGTAGCAGGGTTTAGGGTATTCTCCAACCCATTCCTAATTATGTTGGCCCATGATCCTAGAAATTTGCAACTCCGTCGGAGTTTCATCATTTTAAACGAATGATCCTTAGGATAAAACCTTAGATCATTTTATGCATGAACATCCAATTGATTCGACATTTCGTGAACGTGTGTAAGATCTTTGGGTTTGCGGGTTTAGACTTGGCAACAAGTGTAAAACTAGGTCGAAATCTTATTGCACTTGGCACCTGGGATACCTATCATATCGACTGAGCCATGCCCATATGAATCCTTTGTGTTTTAGGTTACTTAGACAACTCAATATACTTGTATTGCAACAAGGATGAACCTTCTAAAGGTAATAAACTACATCTAATGGAGAACAATAGTTACAACTACACCAATACGCGTAAACATGCGATTTGTTGCTTCTACGCATCACATGGTTCACAATAATTTTTATATTTCCTTGGTGCAGCAAAAATGCATGATAATCTGGATATTAACTTTTCCTAAGACCTATTAATCATGCCTACAACCTTGTAGTCTATACTTTCGAATCTTATGCTTTGACGAACCATGCAACCTTTCCTAAATGCGGCTTCTGATGAATGACGTTTCCGCATGATGACTATGCAATACGCAACATTCTCCTAGCTACAATGTAGTTGACGAAGTTTATACCAAACTAAAGCTAGTGTTAATTCATTCCATTTTCCATGCTATTTGCAAGTCCATAAGATCATTTCCGTACTCTATTATTTCTTTTCGGATAATATCTTATGGTGTTAACCTTGCCTCATGAAATCATTACGAGGAGGATGTTACTTAACATGCGGCACACGCTTATTCCTACCATGTCTAGGACGAAAGAGAATGCACTTATAAATTCCATTTCTTTGCCCTAAGTTTAGGCTCATTACTTTGATAATGTACCAACAAAACTACATGCAACCAGTCTTCTAAGGTGGATAACTCGTTCAAATTCATGACATATTTCAATCTTGCCTAATGTTTCAAGAGATACTTTATCAAATGTATTTTTTTCCCAATTTCCACATGCATTAAAATTAAGCGTAAAAATGCAATTCCCTTTATGAACTAAGCGCGCCTAATCATTTCTTTATGCGAAAATAACTCGAAAGAACCTGGACTTGAGGGGTCGGGGAGATATCCACTTGTATACTCGGAGATGAACCTCCCGCAGTCGCATCTTGTGTCCTTTTTGGGGCCATCGTAGGCGTGGTCTCGGCTTCTGGTTAGCTTTTGCGGCCTATGAATCGACTTGCCTTGGCATGCAACCTCCCGACCTTTGCCTTCTTCCCTTGTACGTAGGAGATTCCTTTACGGGATTTAGATAAATGGTGCTTGCGGAAGAGGGCTTTATGAGTTCTTTTGGCACGGAATTTATTCTTGGATGGCTTGCGGCTTTAAAAATCTTTTTGCGAAAGCCTTTTCGATGGGTCTTGTGGGGGACTTTACGGCTTCCACCCTCTCCTCTTCAAGTTCCGGGGAGGGGTATGAATGGGTCTTTTGGGGAATGTGGTGGGAAGGGGGCTTAAGGAGGCCCCCCCTTAGAAGCTTCTAAAGAAGCTTCAAGAAGCTTCTGAGCTTCAGCTGTGACGTCGAGGGGGGGAAAAGGAGTCGAATTCCAGCGTGGCGGCGGCGGCTGAGATGGCCTGGCGGGACTGAGGCGGCAGCTATGGCGGCTGGCGGACAGGGCGGACTGCAGCTCGGCGGCGTCGGCGACCTCCTCTCCACGGCGACCTCACCTCCCTCCTCACGGCCCGTCCTCCTTCCTTCACATAGCCTTGGGGGGTTTTTATAGGCATTGGGGGGTGGGGAAGAGGGCATCCACCACGGGGCCCCCTTGCATGGGTCCCCCCCCCCCCCCCCCCCATGCAGGCCACGTCTGCCATATCCCCATCCTCCCCACACTCCCCCTTCTCCAGCCATGCATCAGCTGGAGAAAAAGGGGAAAAAATAAAAAAAATTTGCCTTGAATGCCCCTCCCAAGAGGGTGTTTTTGTGAGACTTGCGGTTTTGAACTCCCAGTTTTGATTTACCAATGCGGAGGATCCCATTTCACGCGTGCGGGTCACACATTACACTGCCAATGATTTCAATGCAAGAGATAACCTTTGCACAAGGTTTACGTCGTGTGCGGGACGTCAATATTTACGGTACGCAGTTGCGGAAATATTACAATCATTAAGGTATGGAAAAAAATCTAGATCCTTCAAAGGGATCACCTCTACAGCAACATTGACATCCAATCTCCTCTATGCTGCTTGCCTCATTTTATATACTTCATAAGCCTAGATACCCAAAACAAAACAATAATCAATTCAGTAGTCCTTTGTAGGCATCATGAACCTTCCCACCTTCATTTCCTGTCATTTACCTTTGTTTGTATATTCGAATCTAACAATTATCTAACCTAGGCAAAATAAGTTTTGTATTCAACTAGATTATGATCACATAAACAAGACAGAAACTACATTTAGCTTTGAGATATACAGTATGGCCCTAACATAATATGGATCTTTCAGGATGTGTATTGACTGTAGGGATATTAACAAGATCACATTGAAGAACACATATCCAATACCTAGGATTGATGATTTGCTTGATAAGGTAAAGGGGGCTAGATTCTTTATGAAGATTGACTTGAGATCAGGGTATCATCAGATCTACATACGAGAGGGTGATCAGATGAAGACTGCCTTTAGGACTAATTGAGGGCTCTATCATTTCCTAGTGATGCCATTTGGGCTTACAAATGCTCTAGCTACCTTCCAGATTCTGATGAACAAGATTTTGTAGCCTTTCCTCTTTCAGTTTATCTTAGTTTTCTTTGATGACATTTTGATTTACAGTAAGACCCTTTAGGACCATTTATCACACATGAGGAAGGTTTTTGATATATTGAGACATTACAAAATCTTCAGTAAGGAGAAGAAATGCTCTTTCATGCTCTTCGCATTGAGACAATTGTCAATGAAAAAGGGATACATGCTGACCCCAAGAAGGTGTAGTGTATTAAAGACTGGCCAACACCTACTACCGCTACTTCACTTTGAGGATTTCTTGGTCTACCTTTATTCTATCACTGATTCATCAATAATTATATGGCTATTGCATCTCCTTTGACAAACAAGTTGAAGAAGGAAGCTTTCTTTTGGGATGCTCTTGTAGATAGTAGCTTCAACTAGTTAAAGGAACTTTTTACTTTAGCTCTTGTTTTAGTAATCTTGGATTTTTTGAAGGATTTTACCATATAGTGTGATGCCAGTGGCCAAGGCATTAGGGCTTTTTTGTTACCAGAGCATGGAGTGATTGCCTTTGAAAGCCATAAGCTTACAGATAAGGAAATGGCTATGAATGTTTATGACCAAGAGATATTGTCTATCTTGCATGCAATAAAGAAATAGCACCATTATTTGTATAGTAGTTGCTTTAGAGTTCAAAGTGATCACAAGGTCCTTAAGTATTTCCTCACTCAGTCCAATCTGACTCCTAAGCAGCGTAGGTGGGTAGCTACATTGCAAAATTATGATTTTGACATCACTCAAACGAGGGGCAAAGACAATGTAGTGACTAATTCTCTTTCTCATATATGGGCTTGCAAAGTTTCAGCAATGATTGAGCTACATAGTGATTGGATTGGAGACTTATCTTTTGGATGAAGAGCTCAGCTATATTTTTCAAACATTATAGCAAGGTCTCATGGAAGATAACTTGCATTATCAACTTCAAAATGGCCTCATCTGGTTAAATGGCAAGATTGTCATTCTCTCTACTTCTTCTTTTACATGGAAAATTATGAAGGAGTTGCATTCTTCGCCTTTAGTTGGACATCTTGGAGTTTTCAAAACCTATGATAGGATCAACAAAAGCTTCTATTGGAAAGGGCTATGGAAAGATGTCAAAGACTTTATCATAAAATGTATGCCTTGTCAGCAGAATAAGGACAACACCCATAAGCCAAGTGGTTTGTTGCAGCCATTACCCATTCCTACAGGAAAATGGATACACATTACCATGGATTTCATTACTCGCTTGCCTACAACTAAAAAGGGATGGAATAGTATATATGTGATAGTGGATAGACTCACCAAGGTAGCCCATGTCATTCCAACCAAGGCCCAGTTTACTACTTCTCAAGTGGCTAGCCAGTTCATGGAGTAGATTTTTAGACTACATGGATTACTGCAAGTGATTGTTCATGACAGAGATTCAAAGTTCATGAGTAACTTTTGATAGGCGGTATTTACATCCATGGGCACTTAATTGGCTTCCTCTATGGCCTATTATCCACATAGTGATGGACAAACAGAAATGGTAAATAAGTGGTTGGTGACGTATCTTCAGCATTTCTATTATGATGTCCAAAATTCATGGGATTATTGGTTACACTTGGCTGAGTTTGGCTACAATAACTCCACTCATGCTAGGCATTGGAGTTTTTCCATTTGAGGCTATGTATGGCTATAAAGTGCCCTTACCCACAGTCATCTTTAATGAAAGAATCAATCCTTATGGAAAATAAGAAATGGAAAGAATGTGAACTCTTCTTCAACAGTGCAAGTTGTATCTGCAAGTTGAATCTTAGAAATGATCAAGACCAAATGAAGATATATGCAAATGAGAAGAGGCAACCTTTAGAATTCCAAGAAGGAGAATGTGTTTTGTTGAAGGTGCCCAAGTATCGGCACTCTGCATTGAAAGATAGATCTAGTAACAAGCTTGCTCACATATTTTATGGCCCCTACCGGATCCTGAAGCGCATTGGAGACTTAGTATATAGATTGGAGCTACCCTCTTCTACTAAGATTCATAATGTATTTCATGTTAATTAGCTCAAGCCTTTCTATGGTGATCTTGTTGATACATTTGATGAGTTGCCACCTATTGATGAAGAATGTCTTATTCAGTACATCCAAGAGGCTGTCATAGATCAGCGTGAGAAAAAGCTTCGATCTCGTTCCATCGTTGAATATTTGTTCAAATAGAGAGGTTTACCACCTGAGGAAGCTTCTTGGAGACTTAATTCCATATTAGATGAGTTTCCTTTTCTAAGGGACACATTGGTGGTGGCTAAAGCTTACTGACTATACAACTAGTTATGTTGCAGACAACAACTTGTTTTAGAATAGTTTTTATTCTACCTAATTTGTAGAATTATGCCACCTACATAGGGTCAAAGTACTCTTCAAGAGCTACATTTTGACATGTGGCATGCCTCATTTAGACACTTCTACTGGAAGTTATGGCAGATTTTGTTCAATAGGGTCTGTTTATACAGCTATCTACTTCATTTTGAGCTCATCAGTTGAAGACTTTAAGGCTCCAATACCTTTGAAGTATTTTTGATCATGTATATAGTTGAGGCCTACTCTCATTCTTCCATTTCAATGCATATATCTTTCATCTCTTATTCATTTTTCCAATTGTAAAGTTGGAAACAGAGTAGTACTCTATTCTATCCATCCTTTTCTAGCCTTTGTAAGTTTGTTTTTGAGGGAAAAAACCTTTGGGACGGGATAGATTGTAAGAAGCTAGGAAGAATAAGAATTTAGTGCGTAAATAGTATTGATGACATGTTACACTAACATTGGTATAAAAGGAGGGAACGTGTAAATTTTTCTCACCTTTTTGACACATTAATACATTATTGTCCTTCTTCTCATTACCTTACTCTCAACTTCAATGGCTTCTTTCTCCTTCTTGTCTTTCTCTCTCCTTGTCACTCTCTTTCTCTCACTTCTGCACTTCTTATTCTCTGTCTTCTGCAATCTTCTCTCTCCTCTTTCTCTCTCTCGAGTTCACTTCTTTACAAGTAATAAGCTGGGAAGAATAAGGATTTGGTGTGTAAATGGTATTGATGCCATGTCACATTGACATTGGTATAAAAGGAGGGGACATTTAATTTTTTCTCATCTTTTTGGCACATTAATACATTATTGTCCTTCTTCTCATTACCTTGCTCTCAACTTCAATGGCTTCTTTCTCTTTCTTGTCTCACTTCTACAATCTTTTCTCGCCTCTTTCTTTCTCTCTCCAATTTACTTCTTGACAAGTGGTATCCACACTAAATCCTTATTTTTCCCAGCTTATTACAACAAAACACATTTTTTTTAAAAAAGAAAAAAAACCAACAACTGCAAAAACAAACACATTCTACCCCCTTTCCCACCCCAATCGTTCCTCCCCCCCTCGACATATCCTCTCCCTCCATTCTTCCTTCTCTCAACATCTCCCCTCCTCCTCTTCTTCCTCCCCCCCACTTCCCTCCATCCTCCCTCTCCCCCACTATATTTCCTCCTCTCTTCCTCTCCCACCCTCCTCCACGTCTCTTCCTCCCACTTTCCTCCTGCAACCCCTCTCCATCTTGTAGGCCGCTCTACGGCCACCTTTGATGACGACGACGCCGCTCCCCCCACCCCATAGAGCCATGTCTTTCGCATTCTCTCCTGCCCCATTGAAGTCGTCACCGTGTTGCTACCGAAGCCGTCCCTATGGATGTGGATGCTACGTTGCGTGCCACTCGTCCATGGCATGTACACCACTTCGGTTGCCGTGCTCCTCTCATCCTACCCGCCACCAGCCGTCAACAACTCTCTCCTCCTACCGGCCCACCATACCCAACACATCCCCCTACCCGCCCATCCCCTATGTCTCTCCCCTCCCCCTAACAAGCCCTATCCCCCCCCCCCTCTGGCGCCCCCTCCAAAAAAATTTTACTATTAATAACACAAAAAAAAACACCCATGTATATATATTTAGAAAAATTTAAAAAAATCCCCCACACACCCACAGCTTATTTAAAATAATTCGATTAAATTATACACAATACAACTAATAAAATAAAATAAAATAAAAACATAATCATCACCAAAACAAAAAAACATTTTCCTCCCCTCACCTCTTGCTTTTTACCCTCTATTGCATATATTTTCCTTCTTCCGCACATGACCACACTTACCACTATATCGTTCATGTGTTGCCCCTCTTAAGGTCTTGTTCACATGTGGCGTTTTGGACCTTGTTGCGCGCGTGTTCTTGCTCATGTCATTCACATGCAAGGACGCACGCGTGGTTCTTTTTCCACGGGGTGGAAAGCTTATTGTTGTTCACACACATTTGACACAGAACCCATGTTGGATACATTTTTTCAATTTTTAAATATTTCAAAATCACAAAACCCTAAAAACATACTAAAAATTATAGAAAATCCATAAATTTTCCAAATAAGTATGATTTTTTTTGAAAAAAATGATATAATTTTACAATTTTAGAATATTTGTGAGCTGAAAATACCAACAAAAGTTAGAAAAAAAAGCCTTCAATCTCATGAAAATTTACATGAGTTTTTTTTAAAAAAAACTTTTAAAAAATAAAATAAAATCCAAAAATTTCCAGAGAATCATACTAACTTTCTTTTATAAATTTGGATCATTTACATGTGCTAAAATGATCAAAATTCATTTAAAACTAATTATTTGAATAGTAAACCCTTATTAAACGTGTAAATTCTTGAAATTTTCTTTTTCAACTCAGAAAAATGGCTAGAAAAATTCTTTTTTTAAAAAAAAATCTAGTGGACTATCAATCTACATTACTGAATGAATAAAAGAGAAAAATATTAGTCACACATCCATTTTAAAATTGATTAAGAAGAAAAAAAACCAAAAGAAAAAATCCTAAATTGTTACATTTTTTTAAAAAGACGACAAATTTTTTTACATGTTATTTTAAAAAAACACACAAAATACCATTAATCATAAAATTGGACAAATAAATCGAACCACACATAGTAAAACTAAATTGAATATATTCCATGGACATAATTGAATGAAAACATGATAGAAAAACATATCACAATTTATTGAAAAGTTTCGTTATGGTATTTGCTCGGTTTAGCTTGTATTGGCAAAAAAATTTGCTAGTTGGATTTTCTTTTTAGATTCCATTGTGGTTGCACTACATCAGTTTTACTGATTGCACATTCAGACTTTATTTGCATACACATCCTCCTCCAGGTATCATGTTCATTTTCTTATTTTTCTTATTTTCTTTTTTGCACAAAAATATCACAAATAATTATTAACAAAAATAAACCAATTGATCATATTTTCCATGTGCATTCGTGTTAAACACACATTTTACTTAATTAAAAATAACCAACCATTCACAAAGCACATGCTTCATGCGACAAACACACTTATTAATTTGTAATAACATAAATCCATTGTCACAAGTACACACACTAAACAGAAAGTGCTACACACACATGAATTTGTAAAACAAACTTACATTTAGAGACCTAAAGTCGGGATGTAGTTTGGGAACATTAATAAGCATCGTACAACCTAATAAAATTTTAATGGATAAAATAAATCACCGTTTTCCTATTAAGGTTTATCACCTAATAAAAATTCACCCTTTGAAAATTAATTTGTAAAATGAACCTACAATTAAATCTCCCTTTCCCCTCACATTGCACATTTCTTTTTTCAATGAAGCATTACGTGGGGTGAGTGACATGCCTTTCAATCGAAGTTCTTGTCGGTTGTCTTGGTCGGTTGAGGTTTGGTCAACCATCAATTTAGATTTTGGTTTGGTATGTTTATTGGTTATTTGATTAGATTGATGGATATAGTGTGTATTTCTTTTTCTTTTCTGCTTGATACGAGGATATTGGGTGCTTGTATATATGCATTACATGAAGCTTCCGGTCACATAAGTGCAGAGGTCATGCTGAAAGTTTTCTAGGATATGGATTACTTGGGTCGTCAGTTAGTTGGTCAAGTCCATGTGAGTTTCTCTTTTTGTGATTGATATCTTATCTCCTATTATTTTGGATGCTTTGCAGGCATTCTTTGTGATTGTCTGTGTGAGTATGGTATCTGAAAACTATCTGAATGGTGCCTCGTACTCCTCCCCTAGTCTAGTATAATCCTTTGGTGTCTCATGACTACTCATTATTGCTGGATTCGAAACTTGGCAGGGAGGCAGGATTATCCAAATTTGTGGCACTTCCATTGCGGGATTATATAATAAGAGGTCTGGTCCTATTAGGGGAACGATTATCCATATGACACCTAAGAGCCTGGGACCTTACCATATCAAGGAGGACCTTTTCCTACTTCTCAACAATTGTTCATTAACGAGGATATTTTGAAGTTGTTTGCAGAAGCAGACCCATGATGTGTTGGACCCTACGAGGGTTATTACTACTTCACGCATTAGTGTGTCCATGATCTCCAATTGTAACGTGTCTGCTCATCTGCTTGTGAGACACGTCTTAGTAGCCCATCGGGAGGAGAGTCTAGAAGGATCTGCTTGGCACTCGCAAGGAATGACATATGGTTTGTGATCTAGGTCTTCCCGAGTCTGCGTCGAGTGGAAGTGTCCGGCCGTTCCCACTTGGGATCGACCTGAGGTCAGGGTTCCTTTCCTATCAGCAAAGTCTCTAGGAAGAAGCTAGTGTTGAGCTCCAGATGGACCACTTTGCGTAGAAACAACAAAGTCGAAGCGGATTCATGCTGCACTTGGTTTATGGAGAATGGGAAATGAGAGGAATGCGAAGCTCAACCTCTCTGCCATATAGCATAGTCCCATTCCTTTCCCCTAAAACAGAATAAACTGGGATTCTACATCTACTGACACTAGGTCTTCATAGTCTTGTTATCTCGTCATTTGAGAAAAGTTCCCAACTAACCGGGACCACCCTTTCGTAGGACGGACCTAAGTCACATCCACCGCACTTTCTTCAATTTGCTTTAGTTATCTAATTACCTCTATCACATTACGTTTGACATGTAAAATTAGCTTCCTTAATTAATCAAATTAATCACGACGGGTTCCTTCACGTAACTTAGGCACTGACACAAAAACAATGTCAAGCAAGTTTCTTTTTCTCAAATATCTGTTCTTTATTTATCATAATTTTGGAGTACATCCAATATCATGCCCGAAGGCTATCCCAACAATCTACAGGATTGATGCTCCAACTTTCGCCGTGACTAGTACTCGGGCCTTGAGATCCCATCTTGAGTCACATTAGCCTCTTGTGTGGGACTGGAGGCAAGGAATTTACGGCCAGAGCCTCCCCTGGCACCCAAGTGTCCTCCTGCTCCAAGCAACACCCACGGAGAGACCTCTCATGGTGGGTTAGGTCCATATACCTAGCACGGCTAACAATCCCCTTGGATAGGGCCAGGCAGACAGTCGGAGGTAACTGTTCCTGCCTCTCCCTCTAGGCTTTCAACCTGAAGCATTAAGTGTTTTTCCTTGAATTAGTTCCTTGAGCAAGAGATCAAATAATGTACCTAAGTGTACAAGCATGAACATTTCAGAGAACATCCGATCTTGGATCATTCGCGACTTGGCGAGATCCCAATCATCTCTGACAAGATTATGCAAGTAAAATGTTCTTGGTAAGTTAACTTATTTTGACTTGCCCATTTCCTTGGGTTTTACCTTATGGTATCTTAACCTAACCCAAGCATTAACTGGACAATTAAGGCAACAAACATGCCTTATTTGCAACCCAACCAAGGGTTTTTTATCCTTCCAGTTCTAACCAAGTTCAGTTAACACACTTGGCAACACGGGACTCTTCATCTAGGCCTTCAAGATACAGTCTAGATGCATGCGTCCCTTCCATCTCTCTCTTAGTGTGGTACTATGCGGAGTTTCCCAATCATCCTTACCCATCATGCACATGGTGCGTTTAGTGTATTTGTACATCCTAAATGACCCTTAACTCTCTTCATACCTAGCAACGAATACTTATTCCTAATGCACCGGATCACATGTGACTTGCGTATATGAAAGTCTAGGTTTCTTTTGAGCCGTGCAAATGTATCTTATGAACAAAAACTAACATTTCATGTGTTTCTTTTAATCATGATTGCGAAACATGAATTCTAAATGACTATTCATGCACTGAACTGGTTTAAACGCTATTATTTTATGTGAAATAATACAAAAACCTTATCATTTTATGTGTGTAAAAGCTATCATTTCATGTATATAAACTTATGGGAACTCCATACTCTACCATTTCACACATATAAACTTATGTGAACTCCATACTCTACCATTTCAAGCATGTAACCTAGCGCTTAGAGTAAACAAAAATCCTAAGACTCATTCTCATTCCAAGCACATAGCTAACCCCTTCATTTCTTCCACGAGAAATAATACATAATTAATTATAAAGCTTAAAGAACCTGGGTTTGATTCGTGATCGTACGGGCATTCGTTACGTTGGTCACTCCGCTTGCCTCTCCTGCATTATTGGTACCAACGGTAGCTTTGGCTATGCTTCCCGCGACTTTCTTTTGGGGGGCCATTTGTCCAGATCTTAACAACCTTCAAAACGACTGGCTCAGGAAAGAAAAGTCATGGGAAGGGGTCCTTCGCCGATGGGGGGGGTGGCTTGAGTGTGGCTCCTCGAACCTTCACCTCTCACCAGCTCTCTCTCCCTCCCCCCCCTCTCTCTCTCTCTCTCTCTCTCTCCCCTCTTCTTCTTCTCTTCTCCTTCTCTCTCTCTCTCCCTCTTCTTCTTCTTTTCTTCACTCCTTCTACTCTCTCTCTTCCTCTTCTTTTTCTTCTTCTCTTCTTCTTCACCTACTCTCTCTCTCTCTCCTTCTCTTCTTCTCTCCCTCTCCTCTTCCTCTTCTTCTTCTCTTCTATTTTTCTCCTACTCTCTCTCTCTCTCTCTCCTTCTCTTCTCTTTTTCTCCTACTCTCTCTCTCTCTCTTCTTCTCCTCTTCCTCTCCCACTTCTTTTCTCCTTCTTCTCCTTCCCTCTCTTCCTCTTCTCCTTCTTTCTTCCCTCCTTCTACCTCTTCTTCTTCTTCTTCTTCTTCTTCTTCTACTTCTCTCTTCTCTCCTTCTACCTCTTCTTCTTCCTCTTCTACTTCTCTATTCTCTCCTTCTACCTCTTCTCTCTCTTCCCACTTCCTCACTTCTTCTTCTCCTTCACACGTCCAGGGCGCTATTCACGGGGGCAGAGGAGGGTGCTGCTGCCTGCTCTCACGGGGGGAGGGAGAGCTCGCTACCTCTGTGGACCACCAGAGGACCCTTTTTCCAAGGGAGGGGGGAAAGACTCAATCGGAAGCCCCAGGGGGCCATGCAATTGCCAAACGGAGGGGGGGAAGGTGACGGAGCAGGGAGGGGGGGACGCTCTCTTTGTGGACAAGGGAGGGGGAAGGGTGCTCCTTTTATAGGAGAGGGAGGAGGTGGGTGGCATGGACACCCCTCCCACCTGGGGGGATGCATGCCCCCCATTACCACCACATCACTCCCTCTCTCTCTCTCCTCGACGTGCTGTCGGCGGGGAGAGAGGGGGAGTTAAAAAAATTTGAACTAAGAATACTTTTTTTAAAAAATTAAGGGGGGGAGGGAGTTCCTATGGGGGGGAAAGCTCATGGGAAATTTACACCAATCCTGTTTGGAAGCAATTGTGCCAATTCCTTCAGGACAAGTTTATAAAACACCTTCTAACTACCTTTCAAAGGAGTTATTCACAGCTTCCCAAATGGTGTTGAAAGGAATTACTATAGATTGGAGTTCCTATCTCCTAGTGGTAAAGATGGATTAGAATTTTGTCAAAGCCACAAGGGGTAATGTGAACAATGTCACATTTGGTTCTTATATTTTTGTTTTCTTAGTATATGTTGCCCCTGCAAAGGAGGTTCCTACATTACCAATTGATACTCTAAAGGTTCCTCTTCCTCCTATGGAATGTACTAATGTTATCATTGAGGATATTAATGCCCTCCCGCCTGTGGTGGTGATTTAGAGGAAGCAGCTTAAAAAAGTGGTTGAATCAGGCTGAGCTCCTCCTCTAGTCTCCATTCATGTTCAGTCTAGCAATGAGCTGCCAGCTTTCCTCACAATGCTGAATCTTTTCATAGCACATCGAGATGGTACTCTAGAAATTTATATTCCCTACGTATAACACTTGGTGACTGGAGACATAATTCCTTTCTTATGCAAAGACATCCAGAGTTCTATTGAACTCTTGGTTACTGCCTACATCCAACACCTTTATTCTGCTTGTTATGATGAAGAAGTTCAACAAACCAAAGAGGAGTTAAATAAAGTGAATATTGAGCTAGCTTGTGCTTCTCAAGAAAGATTTTCTAACCTTTATACCCAAATTAAGCAGTAGACTAAGATTATTGATGCTTAGAAAATGGAGATTTCTAGTTGGTTGACACTAAATCCCAATTGGTCACTGTGACTAAGGAGAGGGATAGATTATTGCAGGAGTCTCAAGAGCTTAAAGCTTTGATAGTTGCCCAGATAGAAGATCTTAAATCAACTAATACCATCCTAGAAGAGAGCAATACTCAGATTCAATAGCTTAAGGAACAATTGGTTCATTCCTCTTCTACTTTACAGAGTCCTACTATACAACTAGTTCCTTCCTTATCCCCTGTGGATTTTGTGGTCCTTCAAAGGAATGCTACCTTATGCCCCTTATTCCAAGCCAAGGTGGAAATACTTTATTCTAGAATGGATTTATTATGGTCTTCATTTGAGTAATTTTAGGAGTTTTTTCCTATAGACCACTCTTTGTTTGTTCATTATCAGCAATACAAGATGGCCTTCAATATCAAGCTTTCAACAATGGATTTGTCTCTTCCAGAGGATGGTTGGAGTGGAGCTTGGTTTACTGACTTATTACTGAGGTGGCTAGAATGGTTTTTGAAGACTCTGTGACTATAGACACTATGCTGATGTCTTATATGTACTTAAGAGGTGATTTACTAATTCCAGATGATGAAGATTTGGCTTGGTATATTGAGGATGTGGTATTATAAGCTATATTGTATGTCAAATATTTGGAGTTGCAGATTGATCAAATGTTCTAGGCCTATTCTTCTAAAGTGGTTGATTGCCTTGAAACCTCCTGGCAAACAATGATTAACTCTATGATCCTGAATCAATGACAAAATAAAGACTCTATTCACGTTTAGAATTCACTAACCAACTGAGGGTGGACCTCTTAGCCCACCTTTCAAAACAACCTCCTTTTGATTCATCTTTCTTTGATACCTACCATCATCGATCCATCTTGGGTCCATCAATTCCTGGTTTATCTTATTATCAACAGACGGCCAATAAATATGATGCTTATCTTTTCCTTTATAGATATAACTCACAAGTTATTTTACCTCTTCTTTTTCAACCCCAAGGTACTCCTCAAATTCCTATTTTCACTCAATGTTCTTTTATTGAGGATCGAGTATTTTTCCCTCCTTTGTCTTGTCCGGTCTATAAATATTCATTCCACTTTTCTAGCCTATTTATTAACATCCTTTTTAACAGATTCTCCTAAGATCTCAGCTAATAC
This sequence comes from Lygodium microphyllum, assembly GCF_053477565.2. Taxonomy (NCBI): domain Eukaryota; kingdom Viridiplantae; phylum Streptophyta; class Polypodiopsida; order Schizaeales; family Lygodiaceae; genus Lygodium; species Lygodium microphyllum. The sequence goes on along the minus strand of NC_141138.1, from coordinate 158,608,376 downwards.
CTCTTTAGCTCATTCTTCCTTTTATGATTTTGCTTACCCATCCCTTCATCCTCTTTCATTGGTTTCTCTTCCCTCTCCTCCTACTTCTATCCCTCATCCCCCTCAATTGATTAGTGGCTATGCATTCTTTGATCAAAAGATTCCTAGACGACAAGGATGGATTTCAAGAGATTCACTTACATGATCTTAGATCAATTGGTTGTTGATTCCAAGAGAATGGATTGCTAGCCAAGCCTTTTAAAACTATCTTTATTTTGCTCAACAGTATTCACAGTCTTCAGACCCTTCAGTTAGATTGACTACTCACTTAGCTTGGTATCTAGCATATATGCACTGGCATTCACATAATGATCAGAAGTTGATACCAAAGTCATGCATGCATGTGAATTTGGCTGTTGATCCCCAATAGCTGGATATCTTATACTTTTTTATCCTTGGAATTCATTAAAGGTTTAAAGCTTTATTTCCAAAAATGCATATCATTTCTTAGTGTCTTAGATTAGTATGCTCTTACCATGTGGCCAAAGAAAAAGATGGATGCCAAGAAAGATAGTCAGACAAAAGAGAGGTGACTCTCCCTCATTATCAAAGATCTTGAAGAAGCGTGACAACCCAATCTATGGGGGAGAGGACTTTGTCCACCTCTCAATGATTTAGAGCCTGTGTAGGAAGCCCATCATATTGCTTTTTCTCTTAACACAATATTAGTGAGTTTGGGAATCTCCCAATTTCTATTTTTTAAATGCTAAAAAAGTGGCACCTAGATAACATGCCCATAAGTTTCTCAAAACCATATGATGTGACCTATAATTGGAAAGCGCTTGAAAAATGGAATCTATTGAGATATAGAGCACTTGATTTGGAGTTATAGTGTTGAATTTATGACAAATTGAAAGATTTGACCACGTGTCCCAAACTTATGGAAAATTTTCATATTCCCCAATATGGTGTTTCTTGCTACTGTAAGAGAAGCATTGAATATTCGAGCTTAAGTAAGGAAAATAGAGTGATTATTGATTAGCATATATGGTTTACATGTATCCTCACCTTGATTAATATGTTACCGGAGTTTATAGTAGGGACAATGTATCATAGGCCATTTTGGGGATATTTTTCACTTATTTACAAGTGTTATAGGATATTATAGAGTATAATACAAGTTGATTACATGTCATTGTAAGTTTTTCTAAGCTTCCACAAGTTCTCATAGGGTTTGGACACCTTACATTGGACTAACAAATAAATTAGGGTATTTATAGGTTGGTTGATAGTTTTGTACACCCAAAAAGGAATATTCTCAAAATAGTTTGTCTTGACTATAATGAAGTAGTTGATAGCTCATTCTTGAAGAGTCGTTGTTGGCTTTGTTTTCAATTAAAAAGTCATTTGCATACTAGTGTCAAAAGTTATAGCTATTTTTTTGAGAAGTGATTTGTTTGGACGACACACAGTGTTGGCAAGAAATAAAGGAAAGAATACAAAAAATGAGAATGTTCATTAACAAATAAGGGAATCTAGAGATTTTAGGGATGTAATGATTGAGAAACAACTTGAGAAAGAGGATTTTCAAGATTATGGGGTGTATAGCACTCTAAATGCCACTCTATGCAACCATGAGAGTGGACATTCAATAATGAGACATCTTGGGCTTGTGTCCAAATTAGATCATCTGGTTGAACAAATGGTACAATATAATGTATAAACTAAGGAAAAAATCAAGAAAATGGCTCAATATACCAAATATTATTTGTTTAAGATCATGGTTTGTACTAAGGATTCATTGGACAAGCTCACTGACCATGTTTCATAGCTTGTGGCACCATAGACAGCTAATAGAGAAAGTAGGGACAAGTCTGAACTAAAATAGTCGTTTCAGCCCCCTAATCTAACTTCATATCCTAGAATTATTGGATGAAAAGGAATATCCAATACCACTATGAAACAAGGGAGACATCTTATAGAAATGAGGAGCTAGTCATGAGCAATCATGCATCCAATCCTCAAGGGATAAGAATTTAGCCACCTCCATGTAGATTCAAGACATCTTATCAAATAAGTGCCTCTAATAATTCATTCCCTACTAGAAGTTACATGGACATGCATCCCCAAGATTCTAATGCAAAACAAATTTTTATTGAAAGCAAACCTTGTGTGATAAGATAATATTAATTGAGTACAATGGGCATTCATCCTTCCCTTCTAATTTAGAGAGAACATCTAAGCTCCTGTCATATTTTGATACCTTTCTTAGATCAAATGATTAGAAGATACACTTCACTACTCTTCACCTAGAGGGCTTTGCTCATATGTGGGGTGGTGAAGGTACATGAAGAGGGAAAACCAACATGTTGATAGTTTGGAAGACTTTAAGGAAAAGATGGTTCAAGTATTTTTGTCTCCCATTGAAAACAAGAAGTTGGCCAGGTGATGGTATAAGTTAGATCAATGATGTATGACTATTAGAGAGTATACCAATCAAAATTTTTAATCTTGCAATTTATGTGAAAGGTGTGGGAGACAATTCTAAGTTGCACAAGTACATTTATGGTTTGGACCTAGCCTCTCAACTAATGTTATGGCCTAGAAACCAATCATACTTTTTCAAGCAATTGAAGTAGCTAAAAGGTATGCTTACAAGTATAGAAATATTGTTTCTACCAAGTCCACTTTTGGATAGCATAAGGCTATAAATAGGCAAATGGAGGGTATATTAATGTCATAAATTCTTACATTGAGGTGTGTACATTCTTTCATTTTTACATGTCATTTTATGTTATATAAGCTTAATATGCTTTCTTGAATCTAATTACTTGTCTATATTGGAGGGGTTTCAATATCAAACTGTTGTGGATGCTTTGCTGGTTGACGTGGGTGAAATGCATATATTTGCATTAGAGGGGTGAAAAATGATAATCTCTACTTGGTTTTTAAAAATGATTTTGGAAATGTATTAAAAATGAGTCTACAATGATGTGTACTCTACCAAAATAGTATTTAGCACTTTATGGAGGGGAATCCATTTGAAATCTATTCTCCTAATAATGTTCCCTCTTTTGAGGTAGCCTGACTCTATTGTCTACTAGTTCTCCTACATCTCTACTTGCTGCTGCTAGTATAGAGAAGCAAGGTTCTCATGCAAAATTTAGCACTTTGGTCTTTGCACCATTGCTTCCACCATAATCGAGCCTGACCAACTAACTTAAGTTTGGCTATCATTGCTCGATTGGTAGAGGCAATTCTCGAAGCAAAGAAATAGTCATCCATCGACTCAATCCATATCTCTGCCTCTGCTGCAATGTCTATCCCTTCTCCATCAAACTCGGGTGCCTTAATTTGCTTGAGAAGGAATTTCTTCTCTTGCATGTCAACATTCGTGGATGCAGAAGGTGCCTAACAATCAAGCCATACTGCTTAGATTATTTTGTTTAGGATATGTCTACAAACCATACATTAATCAATCACGTATCATTACAAAGTTTCGCTCTGATCGTGCACATGCATCCATGCACTAGCACGTGCACATTGAAGTTTAGGAAACTAATTCATTAATGTGGTTTGCTGTATGTGCAAATTCTTCTTTAGAATTGCATAGATCCTTCACTATACATGACTAGGTTGCCCTGCACAAAACTTGAAGTTAGCTATGCAAAGGATGACTTATTTATATACTCATCTCTACAAGTACACTCCTACACCATTAACATCAACTTGAGTAAGCCCTTATTCCCTATTCTCCTAGTGGATAACAACCAACAAATAACTCAATGAATGTTGATGTTAACATATCCTTAATTTGTGCACTACCCTAGATAATCTAGAAACAAATCGAGTGATTGTAACATCTTATTGTGCATAGGTTCTTTACGTAATTTAGGCCACTGACACGAAGACAAGATAAAACAAGATCAAACACTTCCTTAACTTATCTTCAGATTAATGTTTGTCTCCCGCCCATACAGGAGAATTAAATGTTCCTTTCTACCTCCGCAAAAAAATCCTTCCGTCTCTTGGCAACGAAACCTGAAGGTTTATCCTAGTATCAAGGCCTCGAGATCCCAACCTGAGTCACCTAGAACACTTGTGTAGGGTCTAGAGGCATTGGGATTTACGGCGAGAGCCCCCACTGGCACCCAAGCGTCCTCCTACGCCAAGTAATTTCCACAAAGAGACCTCTCGCGGGCGGGTTCGGTCCACATTCCTGACACGGATTCATAACCCCCTTGGTTAGGGTTTGGTGGTTTCGCAGGGGGTAGCTAATGCCATCCTTCCTTAATTATCCCTTTAGGAAATCAACCATAGCTGAAAACATCCCTTTTGTTTCCAAGGCAATCAGTCATCTCAGACCCAGCCCTGAAATCATCAATCACACCCCACTTGGATTAACATCCAAAACCACATTAACAAACAGTTGATTGCACAACCTCTTGCTTCAAGGCATCGCAATCCCATTGCATGCACAGCCAAAATTTAACTTGGATGTATCAAAACACTTTTACAACCTTTTCAAACAACCAAGCATAACTTGGGTCAACAATCCATCTTTAACAAGATCAACCTTCGTTAAAGCCATTCCCACATTTCAATTGTTCCAAGCAATATGTTTAGCATAAATCAACCACCCTAAAGTTCACTCTCCCCCCCTTGGGTTAGGGCTTTGCAAGGTCGATTTAACAAGTTTCTTCTAGATCCTTTAAATGAACTAAGTGATTTCATCTTAACCTTCATTAATCCTGGCTACCTATTTAGGGTAGAAGATCAACCCAATTCCTAGAGTAGCTATCTAATATCACAAGTCACCAAGTGCTAACCCACCAAGAGTACATTAACAAGATTCCAACCTGATTCGCCTTAGGTTATCCAATCTTCATCTATCAGCTAGAGTTTGGAGAAGGATTTGTAAACGGAATTTCTTCATCTATCGGCTAGAGTTCGAACAAGGATCTCTAAACGGAATTTCTTTTAGAACTAGTATTCTAACAGTGTTTATCGTGCAATCCCATTGTGTGTGCAAGTTAACATATATCGACATGTGCATGATCTAACTATTACTTTAATGTACTCTATCATCTTTCATTTAAAGAAAGCTATCATTTCATTCAAGTCTATATGTCCTTTTCCTTTTCTATGTACTTTTATCATGCAAATCATCCTTTCCTCATGACTATATGACATGGGTTATTTTCAATTTCAAAGATCTATTTACATGTGCTACTATATGATCAAGAGCAAGGAACCTGGCCTGAGCAGTTGGGGAGGGGTGGCATGTTATTTGTGTTCCCATCGGTGTTCCTAACCGCATTTCCATCGACTCATGATGGTCCTGTAGCTCCAGTTGCTTCCACGTCTCTCAATCTCCGCCTTTAGGGGGGCCATGGCTCCGAGTGTACCTCTATCTCTAAGCCCTCTACTCTATCTCTCCCTATCTCCTTCTCTTCTTCTCTCTCTCTCTCCTCTTCCTCTCTTTCTTCTTCCCTTCACCTCTCTCTCTCCCTCTTCTTCCTCCCTTACTCTTCTTCTTCTTCTTCTTCTTCTCCTTCTCCTTCTCCTACTCTCTCTCTCTGCCTCTTCTTCTTCTTCTTCTTCACCTACTAACTCTCTCTCTCAGTCTCCTTCTCCTACTCTCTTTCTCCCTCTTCTTCTTTTTTTTCTCTTCTTCTTCACCTACTCTCTCTCTCTCTCCTTCTCTTCTTCTCTCCATCTTCTCTTCCTCTTCTTCTTATTTTCTCTTTTTCTCCTACTCTCTCTCTCCCTCCTTCTCTTCTTCTCCTCTTTCTCTCCCACTTCTTTTTCTCCTTCTCCTCCTTCCCTCTCTTTCTCTTCTCCTTCTCTCTTCCCTCCTTCTACCTCTTATTCTTCTTCTTCCACTACTTCTCTCTTCTCTCCTTCTACCTCTTCTTCTTCTTCTTCTACTTCTCTCTCTCCCTTTTCTCTCCTCTCCTTCCCTCCCTCTCTCTCCTTCCTCTTCTCTCCTCCTTCTCTCCCTCTTCTTCTCTTCTCTCTTCCTCTCCGTCTTCTTCCCCACCTCGAAAAACCCCGCTCCATCCACAGCACCCCACCACTCCTCCAAAAACCCGGCTCGACCCACCGTGCCCTCCTTCTTCTCTTCGTCTTCCTCCTCTTCTCTCTCTCCCTCCTTCTCTCTCTTCTTCTTCTCTTTTTCTCCTTCTCTCTTCTCTCCCTCCCTCCCTCTTCTCTCTCCCTCTTCCTCTCCTTCTTCTTCTCCTTCTCTCTCTCTCTCTCTTCTTCTCCTTCTTCTTCTCCTTATTCGTCTCCTTCTCTTCTCCCTCTTCCTCTCATTCTTCTTCTCTTCTCTTCTCCCTCTTCTTCTCCTTTGCACTAGTCATGGCGAGTGGGGGGGGAGGGTCGCTACAATCGGCAAAAAGGGGGGGTGTTGATGTCACGGAACGCTATTGAGCTGGAGGGGGGGCGATGTAATCACCAGCAGGGGGCACACTGTGTGTCAGACGGGGGAGGGGAAGCTTCCTTCCTGAAGACGAGCCCTCACAGGGGATTTATAGAGGGAAGAGGTGGGGGAAGAGATGGCTGTCCGCCACCATCTGGGGGGTCGCATGCCCCCCATCACACAGCTCACTCACTCACTCTCTCTCTCTCTACCCGCCATGCTCATGGTAGGGGAAGAGAGGGGGGGTTAAAAAATTTTAAAATAAATTTAAAAATTTCTTTGGGAGGGTTCCTATGGGAACATTACAGCTATCCATCCAACAACTATAAAGCATTGAACTTGACTTTGAGCTTCCATAACTTTCTATAGAGAGAATATCTCTCCAAGCTCTCTTCTAGAGATTTATTCCTTGACTTCAAGGCTTCTCGGTATCACATAAGATGCCAACATTGCTTACCACATAGCTCAACATTGCCATATTTCCCAACCTCTGCTCTATGTGTCTGCCATGGCCAGGATGACCCAACCAACTTTGAGCATCTAAATCTCCATCTACAAGCCATAACTCAAGAATATTTCTTCTAGGTCCTCTTGATCTGCTTCTTCATTGACTTTGCTTGCATATGCATTAATCTTCATGTCCATTCTTCTATGTATTTGAAATGATCAACAAAAGTAATGTTACTCTTCATTGGAAGTAGCCATATAAAAGTCTTCTTATTTGACATTCACATGATAGGGTATCGACAGATGAGATGAGGCTGAATGCTTCACATGTAAGATAGACATAGAAAATTCCTAGTCATCTAAGTCTACATACTCAAAGTTAGCATAGATGGGTGGTGACTGACATTGGTTCTTAGACGACTACCAAACTACCCTCCTTAAGTAAATGATGCCAGGAGGAATATTTCACGGTGGATTTCGTGAGGTTTTGCGGTGGATTTCATAAAATTCTATTACCAGGGCTCATACACAAGGTGGATTCTTTGTGCGAAAAGTCGTGGGGATGCCTATCCTTTCGGGCGTTTTGTTAATTTAATGTGTAAGTGGGTGATTCTATAGCAGGTGATTCCGCAAAATACATATTTAAATTAATAAACGTTTATGAGTTTAGAGTATGCACTCGTAATAAATTAAGGTTAGGATTGATTTCTAACCAATTTATATTGTAGCTGAAGACTGCTAGGCATTCACTTTTATCGGTTTAATTGTATTATTTTTCTAACAATTGTGAATGCTTCAGTTGATGTGTAGAGCAAGCAGTGGTGGCATTGGGAAGCATTGGAGGATAGCGTGTATTCAAATTATCATCAATTTTTTATGGGCGCGTATCTTAGGCATGGCGCCCATACTTTGATGCACTTATTTACTAAAACACTTGATATTTATTTATTATTTTTGTATGCGCATGGACGCACAATTTAAATATTTGTATTGGACATTGTATTTGGGTACCGTCTGACTTCTTGCGCGCCCAATAACTTTAATTCTTTAGTGACACAAAAGCAAACACAAAAGCTAAAGCATGCTAATTGTGAATTGGGCTATTTCTTGAGCTTGAAGATGAATAATATATAAAATACATGCTTTGTGGAGCACTCACACAAGGCATGGGGGAAGATTACAAGCTTTCTTATTCATGTTGTGCAAGCTTTCTTCATTATTTTTTGTGCAAAAAGTAGAGTTCTTTTGTTCTTGGGGACCTTATGACGCTCACTATGCATGCATACGGTGTTCGATCTGTGCACCAGTGGTATCAGAGCAAAGCTGAGATCAAGAGCTTCCAATCACTTACCATCTCGCGTGAAGCCGGAGCTCCTGGAACAACCGAGCTCTACAGTCAGTCTCGTGGCAAACGGTCGATACCAGCGTGTTTCTGGCAGTCAAGAACCCCTTGCTGTACACTTAGATCGCGAGGGACCGGCCTTTGTAGGCGGAGGACCACGTGGATAGTTCCTTATCAAGTCGTTGATTACAGATAAGAAATTTCAGCCATAGCTTTTCAAGCTTCAATAATAAGCTTATTAAGCTTAAAGAGAAGCTTAATAAGAAGCTTTATTAGTCCAATTCATCCGACGGCGGCGACAGTATGTACTGCCTTTCGTCGAATCGGACGATGACATATTTAGGTCCTCAAAATTCACGTTTAGTCATAAAAGACTAAAGCCTCAAGTTCTCTAAGTTACTCCAAGTCACTAAGTCCTACAAGTCATCTTCAACAATTGCTATAGCGGCAGTTCATATTCAACAACACACGACTCACTTTACTACCCTCTGGAAGCCCCTGTTCACACTTGTGAACTGATAGAAGCAGATTACAACAAACAATCATCAACACGAAAACTATACACAGTCTATACGCACAATTATTTTCTTGGAAGATGATTATAACATTAAATTTCGCAATCGTAAAGGAGAAATACTACAAGAGCCAAACTATAAAAAAACCCGTCTTTGAGCTACGCTCATCCCGCTAACAAGGTTTCGAGTGTGTGAGGTCTTTTAGAATTTTGCAAGATGACTAATCAAAACATGGACGATCTTATGGCTGAAGGTGATCTACCCGAACCAACAATGGAGCAAAAGTTGGATTTGATTATGATGCAGCTACAAGAAGAACGAAGAGCACGACAAGCTTTGCAAGCTCAATTGGCCAATCTGCAATGATCTACTACCAACCAAGATGGATGGCAATCTGAAGATCTTATATGACGTACCATCGATGCAACACTTGAAGCCCAATCTATTCGGAAAGAAACAAAGATAAGTAAAAGAAACTTCAAATTTCGTACTTTCAATGGATCACGCGATGAAAAGACTGTTCTTGCTTTTATCAGTCAACTTGATGATTATTTCCATGAAGAAACATATGCTGAGAAAGACAAAATTAAATGTGTCACTAACCATTTAGTTGACCGAGCATCCTTATGGTTGACTGTGGTTTGTAATAGCGTTGATTGTCCCACTACTTGGGAGACTTTTCAAAAGAATTTTTTGCAGAATTTCCTTCCTCCCCAATTCGAGGAAAAAGCAATCAAGCAATGGGATCTTCTACAACAAAGGGATCACGAATCTATTTCACAATATACTGAACGTTTCTGGAAAACTCTATTGCAACTATGAATGCTCAAAGATGTACCTGAAGCAACTCATAAACGCAAGTTTATGTCTAGTTTACTTGGATATTTTTATGCGGAGGTCAATATGTTCAAGCCAACAACCCTTAAAGATGCAATTTCCTTGGCTCATGATACTGAAGAAAAAATTCGCGGACGAGACAAGCAACCACAACAATTTTCAACTAATGGTAACTTTGGTTCCAAACAATTCAATTCAAATTTTCAAAGATTCAATCAAAGTCGTTTTCTTCCATTTTCATTCCGTAAATCTTGGACACGACCACCTGCCTTGCCATCAAACACAAATCCAAACCCTAAGCCATCCCTATAGTCAAATCCCAACATTTCTAAACTTCCTGCCATTACCAATAATGTATCTAAAGCAAAACCCATAGTTTGTTACAAATGTCATCAACCTGTACATCTAGCAACAAATTGTCAATCCAAAAAGCCATCTGTCCATATCAATTATCTAGAAGTAATAGAAGATGAAGAAGGTGAAGAGATGACAGACTTTACGTAAGAGGATGATGACATTGATACTACTTCTGATACTTTGCCAGGTATGTCAACTCTCCATTCCTTATTAACAATGAAATGTTTTGTGCATGGTAAAGAAAAGACTATTTTACCATGCACAAAACATTTCATTGTTAATAAGGAATGGAGAGTTGACATACCTGGCAAAGTATCAGAAGTAGTATCAATGTCATCATCCTCTTACGTAAAGTCTGTCATCTCTTCCACCTTCTTCATCTTCTATTACTTCTAGATAATTGATATGGACAGATGGCTTTTTGGATTGACAATTTGTTGCTAGATGTACACAAGGTTGATGACATTTGTAACAAACTATGGGTTTTGCTTTAGATACATTATTGGTAATGGCAGGAAGTTTAGAAATGTTAGGGGATTTGAGACTATAGGAATAGCTTAGGTTTTGGATTTGTGACTTGATGGCAAGGCAGGTGGTGGAATTGCATATTTCTGAAACATCAGCATTGTGTCATTGTTTTCTTTGATTACATATTAGTTTTCAGTAAAAATGAGAATGAGCATTATGAACAATTGTCTTTAGTTTTTAAGTTATTAAAAGACAATCAATTATATGCTAATCCAGAAAAGAGTGAATTCTTCCAAACATAAATTGAATATCAAGGACATATTATTGTCAAGATTGTGGGAGAGAAGGAAGGAGTCTCACTTGAAGCTTTCTTGCTTGCACAATGGGGGAATACACACAAGGGTGGAGGCTGAAAACAGTTTTCCTCTTCTTAGTTGTGTAAGCCAAAAGAACTCTCATACAAAGAAATAGAAGAACCCTATATATGGGTCTCAAACCAAACTCAACTAACTAAGGTGGCATACTAATTGAGCCACGAACTAGAGTAGATAAGGATAGCTATCATGTAGCTATTATTCATGGGCGGTGTACCAACCGCGTCTGCAACTGACAAGTCGGTGACATAAATACACAACGGTCACCCTGGCGTATCACGAGTGGAGCTCGATATCTCAACACTCCCCCTCGAGCTCAATCCCAATTCCTGCACACCAAGCAGGTTTCTGAACTTGCGCAACTTCTCTGCGCCCAATGCCTTCGTGAATATGTCAGCTACCTGATCCTCTGTGCTGACATAAACTAGATCAATAAGACCTAGTAAAACCCTCTCTCGCACATAGTGATAATGCACCTCAATGTGCTTTGTTCTAGCATAATAGACTGGGTTATTTGCCAAGTGTATACTACTCATGTTGTCACAATAAATGACAACTGGCCCATCTGTAGACTGATGCATATCATAAAGTAGCTTATGCAACCAAGCTACCTCACATGCAGCCATTGTTGCACCCCTGTACTCAGCCTCTGTGCTCGACAAGGCAACTGTAGGCTGTTTCTTGCTGCTCCAAGTGACTGCAGCACTCCCAAAAGAGAACACATATCCACTGGTAGATCGTCTATCAGAAATACTACCAGTCCAATCAGCATCAGTGTATCCATGCAACTGTATCTGAACCCTAGTCTCATAAAATAGTCCATACTGCAATGTGGACTTCACATACCTGAGTATGCGTCTAGCCGCATCCAAATGTGGTTTCCTTGGAGCCTGCATAAACTGACTTACCAATCCAACAGCATAGCTCAAATCTGGCCTGGTAATAGTCATATAAATCAAACTTCCTACTATGCGTCTGTACATAGTAGGGTCTTCTAGAAGCTCACCTGCATCTGTGCTCAACTTCACATTCTGCTCCAAAGGAACTAAAATAGGCTTACAGCCTGTCATCCCATATTTGGACAGCATGTCCAATCCATACTGCCTCTGCAAGAGCTGTATCCCACTTGGTGATCTAATCACCTCAATGCCCAAGAAATAACATAGCTCTCCCAAATCCTTCATCTCAAACTTCTGCTTCAATAGCATTTTCACATGAAGGATATCTTCATCACTGTCACCTGTCATAATCAAATCATCAACATAACTGACAAGTAGCATAATACCTTTCTCTGTTTTTCTCACATAAAGTGAGAAATCTGCCTTGGAAATCTGAAAGCCAATAGTGACAAGATAGTGTCCTATCTTGTCAGACCATGCTCTAGGTGCTTGCTTCAAGCCATACAAGGCTTTCTTCAACCTGCAAACAAACTCAGGATGAACAGCATGCACATAACCTGGTGGCAGCTCCATATAGACCTCTTCTTGCAAATCACCATGCAAGAAGGCATTCTTTACATCCATCTGATGTAAAGACCATCCCTTTGATGCAGCCATAGCAATGACCACTCTTACGGTTGCCATCCTTGCAACCGGACTGAATGTTTCTTCATAGTCAATACCATATGTTTATGCATACCCCTTGACTACTAATCTTGCCTTGTATCTGTTCACAGAACCATCTGCATTGTGCTTCACCTTATAAACCCACTTACAGCCAATTGCATTTTTACATTTAGGCAAAGGTACCAATTCCCATATAGCATTTGCTTCCAAGGCATCCATTTCTTCATCCATGGCTTTCTCCCATTTTTCTTTTCCATGGCTTCCTCAAAAGAAGTGGGTTCTGGTTCCTGTATCACTTTGATCATATATGCATAGTGAATGGCTGTAAATCCATCATATTTGAGCCTATCCACAGGATACCTAGCTCTCGTAGACCTACGCAAAGTAGGTTCACTCCCAGGTGCTCTCAAAACATCCCTGGTCTTTCTTACTCCATGTGTAACAATAGAAGGAATACCCAACTCATCATCAATGCTCTGTTCTGAGCCACTGGATTCACCATCCACATAAGAGTGACCTGCATTCACATCAAACATGGGCTGATCAACCTTCTCTTTTCCTTTTCGTGATACCTGCATACCACTATCTGCATTACTTTGAGAAGATTCTCCTGATCTCAATCTGCCTGTCCATGGCGAAGAATGTAAACCACTGCTAGAGGACGCTCCAAGTCCACTAATATTTTGTGACTGCTGCTGTGAATTCTGTGCAGCATTACCATTTTGTGCATCTACATCATCAATCACATTTACTGGTTTATACCAGCTACTCATCTCATCAAAAATAACATCTCTGCTCACTGTAAACTTACGAGTAGAAGGGTTATAGCATCTATACCCTTTTTGTTGCAGAGAGTAACCAATAAAGATGCACTTCTCAGCTTTTGGATCCAACTTGGATCTCAACTCATCTGGCACATGTACATAGGCAATGCAACCAAAAATTTTCAAATGAGAAATATCTGGTTTCCTACCAATATACCTCTCCTCTGGAGTCATTCCATGTATTGCTGCAGTGGGAGTCCTGTTCATTATGTAGACTGCTGTAGCAACTACTTCAGCCCAATAAAAATCGGGCAAGACTTTTTCATTGAGCATGGCACGAGATACCTCTCCAATATGCCTGTTTTTCCTTTCTGCAATTCCATTTTGTTGTGGGGTATGACTGCATGAATATTGCTGCTTTATGCCATGCTCCTGTAGGAACCTTGCAAACTCATTTGAGAGGTACTCTCCCCCTCCATCTAACCTTAGGCATTTTATCTGCAGGCCTATTTCTTTTTCAACCATAGCTTTAAGAGTTTTGAAATGCCCAAAAACTTCACTTTTCTTTTTCATAAAAATACACCCAACCTTTTTTGCTATAGTCATCAATAAAAGTGACAAAATAATGACAGCCTCCAAGAGATGCAGCTTTAGTAGTCCACACATCAGAGTGGATTAAGTCCAATGGCTTCTCACACTCTTGAACATGTCTAGGAAATGGTTTCCTTGCCTGTTTTCCAAACTGACAAGCTTCACATACCTTATGCATTTCTGCAACCTTGAATTTGGGCAATCCTGCAACAATATTTTGGGCCTGCATTGATTTAAGTCGCTGTACATTAACATGACCAATGCGTTTATGCCAGATATCAATATCTGCAACTAAACCAGTCCCATGTGCAAACATTGCTGCACTCAATTCAGCCATGTCTGCATCCAATGTAAACATTCTGCCCTTCTTCTTTCCTTTTGCTATCAAGCGACCTTTATTTTTCATATCCTCAACAAAGCATCCATGAGGATTAAATCTGACCTGCAAGCCCTGCTCAACCATTTGACCAACAGAAACCAGATTCTTGGTGATATTCGGGACATGAAATACATCGGACATGTATTTCTTTTTCCCATCCTGCATAGACAAATGAATTTTTCCAATCTGCACAATAAGATGTGCAGTATCATCACTAGTCTCCACAAATCCTGGTTTTTTCATTTTCCTTGCATCCTCCATCCATTCTGCATGACCTATCATGTGGTTTGATGCACCTGAGTCAACATACCACACATCATTGCTTTCTTTTGCACTTGTCACAGAATTGTTCATGTGCTGCACCATAAACAAATGCTCATTTCTGTCATCACCTTGTCTACTGGAAGATGCATAATTTTCTTGTTGCAGTTTTCCATTCATGATGTCATTCTGCTTTTTATAGCAGTCTTTAGCCATATTACCCATTTTACCACAGTAGTAGCATTCAACATTACTGTTTGCATTTTGGCCTCTTTGCCATCCACCACGACCTCTTTGGCTCCCCCTGCCTCTAGAGTTACCACGTCCTCCTCCATAGGACTGGTTTTCTTGAGTTTGCTGCATATTCTGATTTCTACCACGGCCTCCATATCGGCCTCCTCTACCTCTGTCTCTACCTCTTCCAGCATTTGAGTAGAAGACAGCTTCTTTTGAAGTTCCTCCTGAAGAAGATGCACCACCATTTCTTTGCTCCTCAGAAATTAGAATAGCAATCAGCTCCTCAAAATCAGGAAATCTTTCACGAACTGAAATGGATGTCCGAAACTGTGCATAATCCTTTCCTAGACCATTCAAGGTCACAGAAACTAAATCATCATCTTCCACTGGCGACCCAATGGAAGCAAGTGCATCTGTAATCTTCTTCACCTTCATGTGGTAGTCATTGATGCTCATATTTTCTCTTTGCACATTATGCAACTCTTGCTTGAGCTACATTTTCCTCGCTTGCGTATTTGTGCTATACATTTTTGACAGAGTATCCCATGCCTCCTTTGGCGTACTTGCATCCTGAATATGCACAATCATAGAGTCTGAAATGTTGATAGATAGCCAGTACATAACTTTCCTGGCTCTCTCATGCCATGCTTTGAATGCCTGCATTTGCTGTTGATTGGGAACATCAGGAAGAACTGGTTCTTCTTCATTTCCTGCAACAAATTCCCAATATCATTTTCCCATAAGGAAATTCGTCATTCTAAACTTCCATGCTTGGAAGTTGTTCTTGTCAAGCTTTTCAGTGACAATCTGTGAAAGAGAATCATATGCCATTACAGAACACTGCAAAAAATTCTATCACTGCAAAAAACACAGCTTCACCCTCACAAGGGAAAATCTGCAAAACTGGCGAAAGTGGTATTTGACCACACAGTCACTTCCTAGTGACGATTTTGCATCAACAGGCAACAGGGATGATTCTGTAACTCCCAATGTCTCTGAGCACAAGCATACGATGCAATTTCTACAGTAACTTTTCACCAACCTGTAGAACAGTGGCTGCATAGCATAAAACTAGGCCTTTTCCTGAGTGCGTGCAGAAAACTTCCACCTGCAAAACAGGCCCCGAAATGGCCTCAAATCAAAAAAACAAGGTCGCCAAGGGCTAAAGCCCTTGCCCACAGCATATACTGCCCTCTTGCTTCACCGCGAAGGGCGTCTCAACCTGAGACAATGCACTCTTGCAATTTCCGACTGTGCTGCCTGCAGAGATCTGCTCCCAAAACAGAAAATGAAAGCAACACTGCTCCTCTTACCAGAACACCGCGAGCTTGGCTTGCTTTCTTGAGCTCCTTACCACGAACAAGGCTTTGATACCATGTCAAGATTGTGGGAGAGAATGAAGGAGTCTCACTTGAAGCTTTCTTGCTTGCACAATGGGGGAATACACACAAGGGTGGAGGCTGAAAACAGTTTTCCTCTTCTTAGTTGTGTAAGCCAAAAGAACTCTCATACAAAGAAATAGAAGAACCCTATATATGGGTCTCAAACCAAACTTAACTAACTAAGGTGGCATACTAATTGAGCCACGAACTAGAGTAGATAAGGATAGCTATCATGTAGCTATTATTCATGGGCGGTGTACCAACCGCGTCTGCAGCTGACAAGTCGGTGACATAAATACACAACGGTCACCCTAGCGTATCACGAGTGGAGCTCGATATCTCAACAATTATTTCATCAGAAGGTATTAAAGTCAACCCTAAAAAGATAGAAGCAATTTTAAATTGGTCCATATCCAAAAATGTACATGAATTACATTCTTTTCTCAGTCTTGTTAGCTTTTACAAAAAATTTGTGAGAAATTTTTCATTACTTGCATTACCTTTGACAAAACTCTTAAAAGAAGGGTATTGTGTATAATTGGTCTAACAATCAACAAAAGTCCTTTGATTTGTTGAAACATGCTTTAACTCATGCTCTTGTATTACAATTACCTGACTTCAATAGACCATTCTTCTTACTAGTTACTGACGCAAGTGGATCTGGGATAGGAGTAGTCCTTATGCAAGATTCTCATCCCATAGCTTACTCTAGCTGCAAACTCAAACCATCTGAACTTAAATATTCTACCTATGACAAGGAATTGTTAGCCATAGTACAAGCCTTATGTCAATGGAAACATTACTTAATGGGATTTGAATTCATGATCAAAACTGACCAACAAAGCATTAGACATCTCCTTAGTCAACCACAAATATATGACCGACACATCAAATGGGGCACTTTTATTCAAAGTTTTCATCCCCTTATACAATATCAACCTAGAAAAAGAGAATGTTGTTGCTGATGCTTTGAGTAGAAGACCGACAATTCAAAATATTTCTGTGATATCATCTGATGGATTTATGTTTTATGAAAAACGATTACGTGTGATTGTTCCATTTCGATCTTTTTTTTTTTGCATGAAATTCATTGTCCCCTATATCAAGGTCATAGAGGAATTATATCTACTTTGCGTACATTGATTGAAGATTTTTATTGGCCACATATGGACATTGATGTATCTACTTTTGTATCTGAATGCTTAATTTTTCAATTAGTAAAAAGACACCATGGTAAACAATATGGTTTACTAATGCCATTATCCATTCCATCACAACCATGGAAACAAATTTCAATGGATTTTATGGTCTACCTAATACTAAAGCTAATCATGATATGATTTGGACTGTTGTAGACAGGTTTAGCAAACAAGCATATTTCTTTCCATGCAAGAAAACTTTAACTGCATCTCAAGGTGTTCAATTGTTTTTGAAAATTGTTTTTACTAACCATAGTTTACCAAAAGTCATTATTTCTGATCATGATTCTAGATTCTGCAATAATTTTTGGATTACTTTGTTTGCTAACTTAGAAACAAAGATTGATTTTTCATCTACATTTCATCCTGAAACAAATGGTCAAACAGAAGCTACTAACAGTACTATTTTAGATCTTTTGCATGCTTACATTATTTCAAAACCACATACATGGGATACATATTTACATTTACTTCAGTTTGCATATAATAACACACCACCTACAGCTACAAAGAAAGCACCATTTGAAGTTATTTATGGATATCGATTGCCTATACCTGTTACATCATTATCAAACAAAATTTAGATTGATGATGATATTGCTTACATGCATGCTACTCTTTTTGATGAAGTTAAAGATATGATTGCCAAAGCCCAGTAATCATACACAAAACAAGCAAACAAGAAAAGATAGGCTATGAATTTTAAAGTTGATGATTATGTTTGGTTACGAATTGAAAAACGCAAATTACAAAGTGTAGATAAACACCCCGTTGTCAAATTAGCACCTAGATTTTATGGCCCATTCAAGATTATACACAAAATCAACGACAATGCATTTAAACTAGAATTATCACAACATTGGAAAATCCACATGAATGCTTCAGTTGATGTGTAGAGCAAGCAGCAGTGGCATGGAGAAGCATTGGAAGATAGCGTGTATTCAAATTATCATCAAATTTTTATGGGCCCATTCAAGATCATACACAAAATCAACGACAATGCATTTAAACTAGAATTATCACAACATTGGAAAATCCATGTGAATGCTTTAGTTGATGTGTAGAGCAAGCAGCGGTGGCATTGGGAAGCATTGGAGGATAGCATGTATTCAAATTATCATCAATTTTTTATGGGCGCGTATCTTAGGCATGGCGTCCATACTTTGATGCGCTTATTTACTAAAGCACTTGATGCTTATTTATTATTTTTATATGTGTATGGGTGTACGATTTAAATATTTATATTGGATATTGTATTTGGATATCGCCTGACTTCTTGGGCGCCTAATAGCTTTAATTCTTTAGTGGCACAAAAGCAAACACAAAAGCTAAAGCGTGCTAATTGTAAATTGGGCTATTTCTTGAGCTTGAAGATGAATAATATATAAAATACATGCTTTGTGGAGCTCTTACACAAGGCATGGGGAGAGATTACACCTAATTGGTTTCTTGTTCATGTCGTGCAAGCTTTCTTCATTATTTTTTGTGCAAAAAGTAGAGTTCTTTTGTTCTTGGGGACCTTCTGACGCTCACTACGCGTGCATACGATGTCTGATCTGTGCACCAGTAAAATTTGGATCACGAGTATGTTTCAATTTAGAAAAATTTTGTGAAGCACATCAATAGGATGATAAATGAAAGGATGTTAATTATGTTATATAATATTGGTCTTACTCAATGATTTTGGGCTAAGGCTATGGTGACTGTTGTATATTTGATAAACATATAGCCTAATGCTACTTTGGATGGTGGCATTCCTAAATAGGCATGGTCATGCAAGAAGCTCTCTTATGATCACTTAAGAGTGTTTAGGCTATAGACAAAGTCTTGAAATGGATGATCACATTTTGAATCCAATCAGTAGAAAGATTGTCCATAGTAATGATGCGATCTTCAATTAGAAGAAGATGCATAAATACCCTCTTAAGAAAGTGGAAATAAGAAAGATTACTTTCCAAGATGCAGTGTCACCTATTATTTTTTCACATAGGGCAAGTGCTATTACACCAAGTATGCTGATAGAGAACACAAGGAATGCTTTTGCTAGTGAGTAGGAAGCAATGAGATTTATTTAGTAGATTGAGAGTCCTATGATGGTGCCTCATGAAGAAAGGGTGGAGGCCGTAATTTCCACTCTAAATTGGCCCATTGTGCTATGCAAATCTATTTGAATATTTTTTTCCCCCTCCCCTTGAGAGATTTCGACCTAGGGTTTACTAAGTGATATTGACATATTGTGGGGAGCCATCTTGTTAGAAAGAGACAGTGGCTTAATGAGCTTATGTGTGGAAGCTAGCTACGTAGTTTGAAATGGATTCCATTATGAAAAATCAGACTTAGGAGTTGGTCCCTTTGCCAAAGGAAAAAATGCTTTGCCATTCAAGTGGATCTATAAGTTGAAGGTTATAAGTGATGCTAAATCAAGGTACAAGGCAAGATTAATTGCCAAAGGTTCTAAGCAAGAAAAGGTGTGGACTTTGATAAGATCTTTTCACCTATGATAAAATTAGGTATTCTTTTCATTGTGCTTGCCTTGACTAAGGATGATATGGATGTTATACGATTGGATATCAAGATATGATTTCTACATCGTGATCTTTATGAGGAGATCTAGATTGCTAGAGAATTTTGTGTAACATGGCAAAGAAAAGGTTGAATATAAGCTAAAACAAAGTCTCTACATATTAAAGTAGGTCCCACATGAATGGTATAATAATTTCAATTCCTTTATGCAGTTCCATGGCTAAAAGAGAAGTGAGATAGACCACTACTTTTATAAATAGAATGACTAAAGGTGGTAATTTGATAGTGTTGATTCTTTAAGTGGATTGATATGTTGATAGTGGGGAAAAACAAGGATGACATGGATATCCTAAAGGAAAGGTTAATGGAAACCTTGGAAATGAATAATTTGAGACATGCAAACCACATTCTTAATATGCACATAATCAGGGAGAGGACAAATAGATTGCTCTATCTATCCCTTAAGGTTTACGTTAGCAAAGCATTGCAATATTTCAATATGGAGATAGGGGAAGGCAATTACTAATCCATTGCCTCCATTTTTGAAACTTAGTTTTGACGATTCTCCCAAATATGATGAGGAGAAGGTTAAAATGTCCAAGGTTTCATATTCATCATGTGTGGATAGTCTCATGTATGCTAGATTCCCACTCATTGGCTCATTGTTGCAGAAAAATAAGCAGTTTGAAGTGTTCCTATAAGAATTGAGAAATTATAAGAGTACTACTATATTTCTTCTATATGAAAGATAAGTATTCATAGATTTCAAAGACTTTTTCCAATTATGGTTTCTCTATGGTATTTTGGAAGAAACTATGCTTTAATATAAGGTTGTTTGAAAAGGCTTTATGGTTCACTTAAGGTTGGCATTGTAAATTTTTGTTTACAAGGAAAGTGTACCTTTATAAGTTCTCATAAGGTTTTGAAAGCCTTTATATTTTTCATCAAGAATCCTTGATGACACAATTTAAAGGTTTAAGTCTATTAGTTTATGTTGGTCTAAAGTGTGCAATGTCTTTTCCATTTGGGATAAAACATACACTTTCTACTATGAGAATATTGCATGGTTAGTAAACTCATGATTTTGTGTGTGCTAAAGATGATGCATGTGCCTTTGCAAAAGTGATGGGAAGTCCAAGCGATGTATATTTTTCTCCACCATATTGTTGCCACTTTGTAAACTCACATGATGTATCCACATGCTTAAAACAAGAGGAACGAAAGCTTTTAAAAAACTACCCATCAAAAAACTTTGTGACTAGTACTAGAATGACATTAACAATCTAGCTTGGAGTGACAATCCTTTGGACATGCCACTTAATAAACTTGATAATGTGGCAACCCCATTAGGAGAGATTTGGACTCAATTTCAGACCTTGTAAGAAATTTCACCTCAACATAGACAGAGTTAATTAAAAAATTATTAAAATTAACAAAAAAATATTTTTTAAAAAAATACATAAATTAGCCCATAGCCTTAAGTTGTTGATTAGCCCTAATTAAGATTCTAGAGGTAAATCCTTGGAATTAGTGCCCAATACTTACATCTAGATTGATTAGGATTAACGGCAAACTCTCTTTTTTATCAAAAGATAAGTCAAAGACAACATGAAGCCTTGATTTGTACCCGCCACATTACATTTTGAAACATTCCATGTATTCTCTTTCATTTTTTGGAAGCAACTTCACAAGCATCACAAATAGGGATGGTTGGGGCCAATCAACATCACAAACGGAGATGCCTGGGTGGAATCAATATGGATGGATGGGGCCGAATCAACATCACAAATGGAGATGGCTGAGGTGAAATCAACTTTACAAATAGAGACTTTAGTGCTTGAATCATCATCAAAGAAATATAAGAGAGAGGCACATCATCTCCATATCGAGCTTGATTTCAAGTATGAGTCATTGAGTAAGAAAAACAAACCTTATCTCATGTCTTCTACATCCAAAGGACTATGTAGGTTACGAGGAAAGAGGAATATAGATCTTTGGGCTGATGGAAAATTGTATTCAAAAGAACCTTTGCATAACTCATGCCTCTTTTTAGGGATATTACATCATTAGCAAGCTTTATTGGAAGTAGCCTCTTAGAATATACACAACATTTGGATGCTATAGCAATGTACACAAGTTAGAAAGAGATTTGTTAGAGAAGGAGAATGCCTCTTTGAGGCCAACATTAGTGTAATGTAAGCACAAAATACTATAGAACAAGTAGACTATTTTAGAGCTTGAGAAACAAAGATATCAATTAAGGCTTCAAAATCTTCAAGAAACTTCAAAATATTGGGGATTTGCAAATAGTGGAAGAAACTTCAAAATCTTCAAGATATGAAGTTATGAAGTGGAGGCATTAAGAAAAGGTTACACACATTGAAGTAAGTAACCTCTGTTTTAAAGCTCAAGAAATAAAGAGATCAATTGAGGGTTAAAGAAACAAAATTGGGGATTTGCAAATGGTGTACAAAACTTTGAAATGTTCAAGATATGAAGTTATGAAGTGGAGGCATTAAGAAAAGGATACACACATTGAACTAAGTAAACTCTTTGTTACTTCTTTCTCAATCTCATAAAGTATTTATAATGTACCATATGATAAGTAAACATTTTGATTCTGAATACAAAGATATTCTACAATCTATGAAGAAAAGGCTTCAAGCATGGAGGTATCAATTGAACATATTAAAATATGCTTCTTAATAAGGAAGCTATCAAAGTGATTTTTAAGGATCCAAAGTATCAAAAGCTTACACAACAAGAGATTAAGGCCTTCCTGAGAGGAAACCAACTTGATATACAGGCTTTGTTGGATGAAATAGGCATATCTAGTAGGGGATACACAGTTATTTACAAATCTCTTCAATCAAAGATGAAGGAATTTAAACTGTATGTATCAATAATTCCAAACTTAACATCACTCAAAAGAATGCAAAAACAAGTGAATGATCAAGTTTTACAACTCCTAGGAGCTCCATTTCATGTCAAAGATATGTATTATGGAGCAACAATGGAGGCACTAGTTTATAACAAATACAATAACATATTTTTCAACTTGGAGGCCTTACATTTATACTTTGTTCAATTATTTAAGATGACTCCAGATGAATGTGATAGTGTCTTGAAATTTGTGCTCAAGCTTGATGAGTGTTAGATTCTGAAGGATACAAAGCTAGAATGGGTCACCGTCACCTAATTAACAAGCACTCGATCTAATAATTTGAAATCACAATCCAAAATGGTTTAGTGCCTAGTTAGAGAATAATATATTCTATCTAGGATCCTTTGAGATCAATAATATATCTATATTGGAAGTTTACTTATACTAATAGTATGGGTGTATGCATGCTTCTAGTATGATTATATTCTAGGTTATGTCTAAGAATTTCAAAATCTTGCATTGGATTTTCCATAAGATAAATATACCCCAAATCATTCATGAGCAAAGGAATGGGAGAATCTTAGTGGATGTGGAAGGGTTTGGAAGATTCAAAGTAGAGTCCCATCTAGTAGGTAATCTGAAGATCCTAAAGTGCATATACAATGTCTCAAAAGGGGCCAATTCAAAGAGCCATGCATATATTGCATGTGTACTACAAAGGAACTCAACAAAAAGAATTGAAAAAAGGCTCCCGATAGGCACCTCAAAGATCCAAAATTTAGAGAAAATTTATACATTTCCTTATCTCGATTCCATATCTCCACAATGCATTATCTGTGCAAAATCATTGAGAAATTACTTTGAAAGGGATGCAAGAGACACAAGAGAGAAAAGCACACACAATGTAGGTGCTGTCAGTCAACAACGTTATGACAGCCTTATTGCACTTTCATATATATATGAATAAAGAATATGGGCAGTCACTATACATGGGTAGGCCCAAGGGCGTTTTACCCCAACAACCTCCCACTAAAAGGCCAATGGGCCAGGGAGTGAAAAAACAAAAGAAAAGAAAAGAGACAAGGTGAGGAATTATGACATCTCACCCAATGCCCAATCGAAAAGCGAGCTGTGCAATAAGCGTCGGGAATCTCCGATTCCAAGACATCCAGGAGGCAAGTGATCCTGCAGCTCCATACAATGGAGCAATCCAGCACAACTCATGAGTGCAAGGCAGTACATCATCATCATCAGAGTAGCGGATAGCATCAGCGTGGCGCATACAAGTGTCGGAAGACATTGGTTGTTTCAAAGGACTAGCAACTTTCATTGACACTAGAGGGATATATAGTCAACATCCTTGGACTTTCTATTTTGGCATGAGTAGCATCACTAGGTAGTGACTGCTTTGTGTATCCTTTTGACTTAGTGACTACTCAGTCATTGCTAGTTCCTCTTATGGATTAGCAAACAACTACTTCAAACTGTTGCACTTCTAGATTTGTGAATATAGGTATCTTAGGAATTAGCTACTTGATGGTCACTAGCTTGCCACTTTGTATCTCTACAAGTATCTTGGTCCTTGACCTAGATCTGTGTTTGGGTCTCTTTCGCTTTCTATTGGATTTTGATGGACCTAGGGCTATGGTCTATGGAGGTTTCTTTGTGGATGGTTTTGGAAACAAAACCCAACAATTTCCCACATACAACCCTTGAGCATGTACCATCACTTTGGAAACCCATTGTGGCTTTATGCTAGCTCTCTAGTGATACTTTGAATTATATGCCTTGGGTCTTCTTTTCCTTCTAGATGCAGTTCTATTTCCCTCAGTTTGAGAAACTGTGGTAGTATTCACAACAGCATTGGTCTTTCCTTTGATTCTAGGAGGGAGGATTCATACTAAGTGGTTTTCTCTAGTTTGCTTGTGCTTTGAGGAGTTCCTCTAGAATTATTTAGCCTCCTGCTCTAAGTGTGCGGTTTGATTCTAAGATAAGTTGCTTGCCCTTCTCTAAAGAAGAGACAAGCTTTTGGTAAGCTCAAGTGTATTCGGTGTGCTTCATAGTTCACAATATGTCTGGTCACGTGCTTGAAAGTTATTCCAAGAAAAACCCCTCTACCCATATCTTCCTGATTTGGAATCACATTAAAAATAATGGAAAGGCTCTTAATCTCTATAGTCTGAAGAATCTTGTATCGTAGAGGAGAGAAGGTGATCCTCCATAAGGTTTGATGATTTCATTTGTTGAGACTAGTTCAGGTTGACCGATTATCATCCATACATCATAAGTCAAGATTTTGTAATCAAAACCTTTGTTAATGAGAGCATCAATTATGAGCTCTTGCTTGGTAGTTAGTTTGACCCTAAGATATGCAAAATGTATTAGCTCTTCATCTTCTGGCTAACGTTGGTGGCTTTGACCTTTTGGATATTAGGCTATGTGGACTCTATATGGTTACTCTGGATGCCTTGTGTGTTGGATAGTCATGATACATATGAGTGATGCCACACTCAATGCATGGAAAATCAATCTTTGTGAATGTGTCTAACCCCATTTGGTCTGCTAGCTATGGCTTAGACTCTTGAATTGCTAGTGTAGTCATATTGTCAATGGATAGATGGATGGAAAGGTTTCTCTTTAGCATTGACTTTGAAGATTTTAGGACTTATAGACATATGGCATAGTCTACTATGAGGCACATCAACAGAGTCTTAGGCTCTGAAAAGCCAGATGACAAACTTATCAACTCTTCTTTGCAAATTCAAGTTCTTGTGTGGTTTTCTATGTGTGTTTTTGTTCTCCAAAATATCCAAAATGATGTGATTTTAGCTTGGTATTCCTGATAGCTTGGTTAATAAATTATATCTCATTGGTCCCTTCTTGTATAATGATTGGACCTTTAGCTCTCAGTGGTGGTAGCTTGGATGATTTCCCCCCTTGACTTGTTGTGTATTCTATGCTTAAGTGTGGAAAAGATTATTGTGGTTCTACACTATGATCCTAAATGTTTCTAGGTCATGTTAGCCTAATGTAAGTTTCCTAGGTGCTAGGTCATTATGATGTGATAAAGTCTCCTAGTCCACTTGACATTGGTTTGTACAAGTTCCTCAGTGAATTCCTAAGACATTTAAATACTTCTTCCAACAAATTCATTCCAAAACATAAAGTCTTCAAGACACTTGAGACACTTTGAACATATAAGAGTGAGATATGTAAAATCAAGATTTCTTTTGTTCAAATAATATGCATGTGTGCAACAATTTCTCAAAGCAACACAAGCATGCCAAGTTGACCTTAGGGGAGTGGAGATATGTGTGTGTGGGAGTGTTTAGGCACATGTGGGAAAGTGTGAGTGTGGAAGTGGAAAGTGTAAGTGTGGAAGTGTGTGTACATAACTGTGACTGTGAAAGTATCCTAGTGCAGAAGTGCACGAAATTATGAGTATGGAAGTGTGAGTATGAATGTGTATGTGTGAAAGTGTTTACGAGAGTGTGGAAAAGTATGAGTGTAGAAGTATGAGAGAACTATGAATGTGAACCTGGTCACACTCACATCGCTCCACCCATATTTTTCTTGCACACTTAGGAGTGCAAGTAGCGTCTTCTTCAGGCAAGATACTTGACACCCATCATATAATGGTATGGATGCTTCCTCTCATAGCAGATCAGATGTCTCGGCATCCATGGGCATCAATGCATCGATCATTGTCTCCATCTTAGGCTCCAAGATTGGAGGAAGGTCTGAAAGGCTGCCTATCTCCTCTGGTATTAATAGTATAGACTGAGTTGTGCATTCCAAGTGGTGTATTGGCTCAAGTACTCCATCCATCGCACGTCCACGAACTCTTCTAACTGGCGACAATAGGTGCATTCCTCCTTGGGATAAGACGTTACCTCCCTATATAAATTTTACAACCACATCATGTTTTTGTATATGATATTCGATTAGTTTGAAAATGTAAGGTATGATTGATACACAACACAATATTAGTGAGTTTGGGAATCTCCCAACTCTTATTTTTTTAATACTAAAAATGTGACACCCGGATAACATGCCCATAAGTTTCTCAAAATCATATGATATGACCTACCATTGGAAAGTGCTTGAAAAATGGAATCTATTGAGCTATAGAGCGTTTGATTTGGAGTTAAAGTGTTTAAGTAATGACAAATCCAAAGATTTAGCCATGTGTCCTAAACTTATGAAAAGTTTTCATATTCCTCAAAATACGGTGTTACATACTTTTCTTACCATTTGCTCAAAGTTTGAGATCCCCTGATCTATGATCTCTGAGTGGAACTTGCCAAAGCATCGCACGTGTTCTATAGACAAGCGATGCTTTTGTCTAATTTTCAGCTTGCATTGAGAGCTAGGATATGGGACACTTTGATTAAGATATACCTCGCGATCTTGAATATCACAACCATAATCATTTTTCATTTTGTCTACATTACAACAAACAACTAGTTTTTGTTCTATTTTTTTTTCTTTTTTAATTTGTTTGAGAAGGGATTTCTTCTCTTGTAACTCAATAGAATTAACATCAATTGAAACGTCTTGGTTTACAACACATAACAAACTAGCTTAATATACATTATAAAGATTCCATGTAAACTTTCTTACATTTTAACATAAAATTTTAGGAGCTATTGAGCTTACATAAGTAGAAGGCAAAGAGTCATCTTTTATTTAAGTTTTTCTAATAGTTAAGAGACATTATATCATGATAAGAATCCTATTATAAAGATTTATCCATGGAAATTAGATACATTAATAGTATTAGTATGGTTAACTATAGATTCCTTCAAAATAAACATTAAATAACTTTTAGATTTTCCATCCACTATATCTACTTAAGATTGGTTCTAATATAGGGAAGATGATTGGTATTGATAAAGTAATACTACATACCATTCCATATCCAACGCCTTTCATATTGTAGAAAAATCATAAAGTCAATCTAAGGTGTGCACAAATCGATCCCTTTTCATCCAAATTCTAGAGAGTGCATGGCCTTGCAATTCTAAAGACTATAGTCATATCTAAGTGCATATCTATATTTGTAACATGTTTATCCATTGAATCCTAATGGCACAAATTTATCAAGAGGTAATCAATGTCACTTCCACTCAAAGCTCCCTTGTAATAATCAAATTGCCTTACGTCAAACTACTTAAGCCTACCTCGTAGGGAAAGTTCCACCCCAACCCCATAAGGATCAACCTAAAGAAAGCCTTAATCATGACTATAGTCTCCTACCATGGTTATCTAACATTAGCCTAAGATAACTACTTTGCTATCATCTCTTAAACTTAAGTAGAACATTGCATTGGCTTAAAGAGAGTGAGAAATAAGGGGGAGTAATATGCATCAACCACTTTATTAAAAAGGTATAGTCTCAACGCAGGTCCCTTAAAATAACATTGATTTGGATCTAGGATGACACACTAGGATAGTTGACATTTAATCATTCCTAACTTGACCTAATCTAACATTTCAAAATTTTAATAAAATTCTCTTGGCTAACCAAGACCACTTTGATGTATAAAAGATCCATGGGCAATTTAAACATCCCCTTTCCTCGAGAGTAGCTTTAGTTTTCTAACTAACCTAACACAATTTATCCACCTCTCTATGCATTCTTCATTTCATGTTCTCTCCCCCTTCTCTTTCTTTCTCTCTCTCTCTTTCTTTGTTGCCCCTCTCTTTTTTTCTCTCCACCCCCTCGTGTTTTCTCACTCATTTTCCTCTCTCTCTCTCTCTCTCTCTCTCTCTCTCTCTCTCTCTCTCTCTCTCTCTCTCTCTCTCTCTCTCATTTCCTCTCTTCTCCCTCAATGCATCTCATTCTCAAGAAAAAAAAACAAAAGAAAAGAAGAAAGAACAAGAACAAACCAAGACGAGGCAATGTACTCACCGCAAAGGCTTGAGGATGGATTCTTTGTCTCCTCTTTGTGATGACTCCTCTTTTTCATTCGTGCACTTCCTTCTCTTTGTGAATGGCAGTAATGGTGAGAAGCTCTCTTCCTCTCCCTCTCCCTCCCAAAGCCACGATCTCTTTCGCTCTCTCTCAAACTCTTTGTGGCAAAATGCCGCACTCAGGTTTTGCTCGCTTTTTTTTTCCCTCTGAGTACTCTTGCTATTTGCATCGGCGACACAAATAACGATGCCGCTAATTTGCATCGAAAATGCTTGTCGCTATACCCTTGTTCCCTTGTAGTGTGCATGCGAGACTTTGGGGGGTTCATTATTAATTACAAATTAATTGTGTGTATAGCGTGTGTGTGCATGCACTTATGAATGGTTCTTTTTAATTACAATTTTGGGATGTGGATTTTGTTTATTTTATGGGTGCAATGGGTGGTTGATTTTTAACTACAATTACTTGTGTGGCATAGTATATGTGAAGGAAGAAAAGAGAAAAACTTGGCTATGTGTGGACACCTGTAAGGTCTGACATGCAAATTCCCACTTCCAAACAACCCAAAAGAAATAGGAAAATCCTCATACGCAAACAATAGAGCAACTAGGTGGTGGCACTCGATCTCCTAGCAGTTATGAAAAATCAAATACTAATATAAAAATAACGAGGATAAAAAAGGGTCTATCTGTCAAGAAGAAGACATGAGAGAGAGAAGAAGAGGAGAGAGTGTGTGTAGAAGAGAGAGAAAAACTATAGGAAGAGAGAAAGATAGAAAGAGAGAGGAAGAAGCCATGAAAGCTTGGAGAGAGAGGTAAAGCTGAAAGGAGACTTGTATGATGGTCCAAAATTTAAGTCCCTAACACCTAATATACCAGCCAGTGTAGTTTGTGTTTCCCTATGATTAAATCCCCCCCCCTCCCCCCCCCCTCAACACACACCACACCACACCACCCCTCCCCCCCCCCCTCAAAATTTCCACCGCCCCCCCTCTTACATTCCATCCCCACCCAAAGGTTTTTGCCCTTAAAAATAATTTGGGCACTTATGATAACTGGGCAAGAGTAGGTTAGAGTACTGTGTTGCTGCATTATTGCAGGGGTATACTAATGAATGAAGAGGTATTATTGCGTATGATGGGTCATTGGGATATGTACGATACATGGGCCTTATTGGGGAATTATAAAAATAAAAATTTAACCCAAATATCTTGAGTAAATGCGAGCTGCAGACAGTGGACAACATGCTGTTTACTACAGAACCTTGCTGTAGTAAATCTACAATAACTTTTGATAGGTAACTTCGATCGAGGTGTATGTCACATAGAAATGGATCTTACTTTGAGTTCTTACTTTGAGTACTTTCAACCCATGTATGGCATTAAATGTTGTCCATAATTCAAAATCAATTCTGATTGAAAACAAAGAGCTATCTGCGAGCTGTCTGAACTGGGATAGGTTACCTGTTGACTACATTTTAGCCAAGTTAGTGTCCATAAGATGAGGGGACTCTTCCTTGATTGAAGCTGGTCACCAAGAGACCTCTTCAAGGGGCTTGATCGTATTTGTCTATTGTCGTGAGCTTGGTACAAGACTAATGTACCCTAGCAGATTTTGATTTTGTCTAAGGAAGCTGAATCAGAGAAGTTGGAAGCTGAATAAAAAATACCAGCTGCTAGCATCTGGGCATGAATGGTTATCTTGATCGCATTCTTTTGCCGACTTGAGCTTGGTGTAAGCCTAATGCCAATAAAAGCCCAAATTCATATCATAGTTAACTTATGAACTCACAAACTCTCCTCTCAAAGGAATAAAATAGATCATAGATCCAAAACATAAGCTACACATTTTTGCCTACTCGCTGCATATAGTCCACAAGTACCCCCTGAGTATAGTCCACATCCTCCACCCTAGCAAGTTTCTCCACTCTATAGCTCTGCAAGGGAGCCTCAATCTTGCCAGGCACCACTTTCACTAGAGTTGCATCCTCAAATATGTTTGTCTGGTCCAGTGGTGCATTCATATGTATACTACAAGTAGCAATCTATTCCGGCACATTCTCAAAATTCACATGCTGGGCCCTTGGAGCTGATGAGTCATTTCTCCTTGGGCATTCATGGGTCAAGGGATACTGGCATGGAAGAAAGTGTGGGAGAATATGGTAATTTTGAGAACTCCAGCTGGAAGGGTCAAAAGCCTAGACCATTGTATGAAATGGATGAGATGGAGAATCAAAGGAGCTCACCACACAAAGAGGGAACTCCGGTGTAAGACAGATCGACAACCATAGGTCGGGAATTCCGGCCCGTTTTTATGGATAAAGCACGGGAGCACGCCATGGAGGCTGCCATGGGAGGAGAAATCCCTCACAAGGTCACTATTAACCCCAAGTTGAGATGGCGAAGAAAGATGGCAGAGAAATGAAGGAAAAAGTGGAAAAAAGATGGAAAAAGAGCTAATACATGGAGGCGGCCTCTAAAGCTAAGCTGGAGCAAAAAGCACAATTTTAAATGAAAGGTGCCTCAAAAAGCTCCAAAATATCTTGTAAAAGAGCACCAGGCTCCCTCTTGTGCCATTTGTAAAAGAATAGACGGGTATAGGTGAGGCCATGAAGCAAGAATAGGGAATTAGAAAAAGGGACCTTTGCACAATTGCTGCTCATGTAAAAAGGGATGGGTGCCCATGGGAATTTAGGGTTTTGTATATAAAGTTTAAAAAGTGAATGAGAGCTCATTCTTGTGGTGTGTGGCTAACAAGATTTCTCTTCTTCTCTTCTCCTTGCTTGTATGTGCTCTTGAGAGAGGGAGTGTGAGAGTGTGAGGGAGTGAGTGTGTGGAAGTGAGGAATCAAGAGGGTGAAGCTCTTCACCATCTCCTCTTCTCTTCTTTTCTTCTCTTTTCTCGTGCGCACGGCTATGGTGGGTGGATCTTGGAGATGGAGGAGGCTTGAGGATGCTTGAGCTAGCATCTAGGATTGTGGAGCTACCGGCATGTGCGAGAGAGGAGGCAACTAATTTTGGCATCAAGGTAAGCTCACTACACTCGTAGGATCGACAACGCGTTAGCTAGGTGAGAGATAGCCATTAGAGCTTGCTTGAAATGATTGAAACAATAAGCAGTCCGTGGGTCTTGACGGTTGAGCGTGAGTTCCCTCTACATTTTGGTTCCATTGCTAAGACCAATGGATTCAAGATTGAGCACTTGCACGCCTCATATCGAGCATCGAAGTAAGGGATTCATCCCCGAATTGAAGCTTGAGATAGGTAGAAAGTTGGGTTTTTTAATCTTCGAAGCAAGTAAGTATTTTGGGTTATTTTGTTTGTTTGATGATTGGAAAACATGGAGAAATCATTTTAGTTTTTTCTTTTGATTATTATTGCATTTAGCATAGGTTAGGATTAGGAAATCGAATCGGAAAAGGGTAGGGTTTACCGTTGCAAAACAAGGCAAAACAAGGCACAAATTATGCAAAAAATGGCAAAAAGATTGCTTGGGATGCTTAATGTTGGGAAGTGAGTGATTGGGAGCGTCCAAACCTTACCCGGGAAGGGGTTTAAGAGCCAAGAGGCCAAGGAAGAGCTCATTTGCAACGCTTACAGTGAAAGAGAGAGAGAGAGAGAGAGAGAGTCCGCGGAGAATCGATTCGATCTTGTCATCGGAGAGCCTACCAATCGCTTTAGATATATCAATCACTTCCCCTTGCACCTTAGTTGTGATCTGGAAGATTGTGTGTAAAATGATTAGCTGAATCGTCAGTTTCAATCAAAATCACCTCGATGCTACCTCGTTGCGTGCAACTCGGCCCGTTCGAGTAGCCGATTTCTGGGCTGAGTCCCAGAATCGACCCTCTGCCCTTTGTCTTTCAGTAGTCGACTCGGCCCAAAACCCTACTCAGCTCGTTCGAGTGACATCACTCGGCCCCACTTACAAACTCGGCCCTTGGCTAACCATCCCGCTCTGCCCTCGGCCCATCTGAGCAACCCAATTCGGCCCTTAGGCAGACTTGATTTGTCCCTCGGCCCGTGTGCCTCGGCCCATCCGAGTAGACTCCCTCGGCCCGTTCGAGTGACCCCATCTCTGAATGTACCTTTTTGGCATGTCCAAGTCAGCACCTCGACCCATCCAAGCTAGTACTCAGTTCGTCCGAGTCCACCCTGTCTGAGTTATCCATTCGGCCCTTGGCCCGTCCAAGTTACCCACTTGGCCCCTACAATTTGGACAAGTTGGACCGAGTATGGACTTTTTCAAAATTTTCATAAATTTGATCAGACCCAGCTAGAGCCGCACAACCTGTCGCGAGTTCTCCTGACGCTCAGAACTCAATTCTAGGGCAAGGAATAGGAAAAATCGTAAGGCGCAACCACTTAGCAACTTGCCTAGGCTGTCGCGAGAGGTAGAGTCCTAGAGACAACCTGTTGAGCCATAAACCCTGACCGGACCAAGAACGAGCAAGGCAACGTAGCAGGAAAACCTGAAACCCTGTCAAGATGGCCAGAGAATTGATCGACAAGCCTATTAGGCCCAAAACAAAGCGAGAGTGTGTAAGACGCTTAGATATTGTTTGTCGCACTCACCTTGAATTTCCACACTTGAAGTACACTTAAGGAAATCTGAAAGCCTGATTGAGCATAAGTGCATGGGAAGGAACACACACACTGAGAGGAGATAAATTGAGGATTGTATTTAATAAGTCAAGGAACTCACTTAAATAAATAACTCAAGAAACCCACCAATAGGAGAAGACCCAAAGACATAGACAGACCATCGACACACAAAGTAGGACCAATCAAGTGGCGCCAAAGAGGTAGATTTGACAAACTTACTCAACCTGATCGATAGCTTGGTGGAGCACGAGAACACGACAATGGCAGAAGAAAACCTAGACCGCAAGCTGAATGAGGAACTCGACTTAAGAGTCTTCCTAGAGGCGATTCAGGCTGGATAGTAGCTACAATGCGCACGACCGGTATGAGCACCACGGCAGGACAATAGATGCTATCATCGCAGACTTAGAAGAGGAGAGGAAGCTAGCCCACAAGGCATTACAAAGCATAGTAGAGTACAACAAAGACCAGTAGGCTAGGAGCCAAAGGAAAAGCATAGAATTGCATGAGGTACAGAACCTAGCTGGTAGAAACCAAACTAATCACGAGAGAGCCTTGGAAGGAGACTTAACACTGAGCGAGCTTCTCATGAAGTGACTGTTAGACAACACAGTAGCAGAGCAAAGTATCGCAGCACTAGCAACATCACTGCTAGCAAGATTAGGAGCAAACCAAGGCTCCAAGAGCCAGTTCAAAATCCCAATCGTTGCAAAGCAGCTCGACAAGTACTAGCCCCATGACAATCCATACAATTTTGTAGAGCAATTTAAGCAAGTTTGTGAAGCTAACGGCCTTACCAACCTGAATCGGTGCTCTCGAGCGTTTGGGCTCTACTTAGGTGACAAGGGTAGGACTTGGTATACGAGTTTAGATACTGTAGAGCAAACCAACTTCAACAGCCTCAAGAATCTCTTCATGAAGAGATTTGTTGAGCCTAGATACTCCGACAATCTGCTAGTGCGACTGATGAATGTCAAGTAGAAGGAGAAGGAGGACATTTGCGATTACGTAACCCACATGGGGAGTCTCTTTAAGAGAATCCGTATGGGCCAACAACCAACTGAAAGATCAGTATCAACTGTATTCATAAGCAGAATTCGAAATGAGAAACTGTATAAGGCTTTCACAGGTAACTCAAGCTTGTAGCGAGATGCGCTAGCTAGGGTTTTTGAGGAAGCCATCAAAGTTGACGACCAGCTAAAAGCTCCAGAAGCTTAAACTCAAAAGAAACCAACTCACAGAGCTCAGAGAGAGCTTCAACCTCTAGCGAACGATCAAGCCCAACCACCCAAGATAAGGGGAAAGCCACTGAGGCAAACCAGGACTTGGCTGATGTAAAGATGGAGATAGCCAAGCTGCAAGACATGTTGAGATGACCAAGGTGCCCACACATCCAATGCGTGTACTGTGGTAGAAACCACTTGCTAGTCGAGTGTCAAGACCCTAGGTTAAGACCTTGCGCTAACTGCGGTAGGTTTGGTCACAACGTCGTGCATTGTAGATTACCAAGAATACTTCCGTACTCGCAACCATATGGCCAGCCCCACCTAGCGAATAGGCCGCAGCCATTCTTCGGAAGGGAAGCCCCATTGGCCCTTCCTGCGCCTAACGACATTAAGCTGGATGTTCCTAGGATGGATATAAACTCTACATGCATACCTAGACCGCCTGGTCTCTACATGACCCATCCACCGAGTGACACTCCAGTCCACTATATGGAAGAGTCGAACGAGGAAGAGACTTATGTATACCCTTACGTCTTGCACGACGATGAGGGCAACGTAGTCCTT
The DNA here is from genome assembly GCF_053477565.2 of Lygodium microphyllum. NCBI lineage: Eukaryota > Viridiplantae > Streptophyta > Polypodiopsida > Schizaeales > Lygodiaceae > Lygodium > Lygodium microphyllum. Next base: position 158,573,539 of record NC_141138.1, on the reverse strand, counting down.
ATGGACTATCGACTAGTACCAGTGATGGCATTAGGAAGAGGACGAGGTAGAGACCTAGGAGAGCAGATGCATGATCCAATCATCTGTTGGACTTGTGGTCACCCAGGGCATGTCTCATCACGCTACCTTGAGAGGAAGCAGCAGAACAGAGATAAAGCTAACCTAAGGTACATTGAGTGCGGGATCACTCATCTCTTCGTCAACTGTCCAAAGCGAAAACCATCTTCAAGCTTAGCCAGCGTGCCATCTATCCCATTGGGGCTGTTTGGTGTCGAGAACCTTGATCGAGAGGCCACACCTATCCCATTGCAGGTCATGACTCATTCCAAGACAAAGCAGACCGGCATATCATTGCTAGGGCCTAGCAACCTCGATGCAGCATCGATAGGAAAAAAGAGCCGTAGGTGGAGAAAGAATAGACTTGAAGCTAAGGTTTCACTGAAAACTGAGAGTGCTACTACTCTGCCTGCTAGAAAGAAGGTCACTATTGTAGAGGTAGAAACTTCATCCCCTAAGACGGCCAAAAAGGAAAGTGCTAAGGTAGGGGAATACTCGCATCTGCCAAAGCACCAAATATAGGCCATAGAGAAAGTGAAGGAATGGGTGAAAGAGACCCAAGAGCACCTAAAAGACGTTGAGCCCATCCTAGAGGATGAGATTGATGATTTCTCCAGCATAAGCATGCTAGTCTCACCCCCTCAACCAAAGTCAGGGGATGCAACTGCACCATAAGTAGTACCGCTTAGGCCAAGTCTTGATGTTGCAGGCCCACAAATCAGTCACAGCCATTGGCCAAAACAATCTAGATTAGGAGAGAGACGAGCAGCCAACGACCTCCTTACCACGCTGGTGACCACCCCTGTGATGCTAATTCTAGGAGACCTACTTAAGCAGCATCCCACCCTATGGCAAGACCTGAAACAGTGGGTTGAAGGATCATAAGAGCAAGATGCTTATCTGCAAGACCATGATGAAGAGACACAAATACCGACTCTGACACTGCACTCTGTGCCAAAGTCCTTGCATGTTAATGCCTTTTGGGAGGGCACCAAGATGCATGCAATCTTACCATTCCTAGCCCTAGGCGACACAACGAGAAAGGGGATCGTAGACATGGGAGCTGGGGTTAGTGTGCTTATCCACACAGTGCTTCAGACTTAAGGAAACCCACATGTTGAGATTCCTAAGTTCAATGTCACACTAGCAAATGGTATGAGAGTGAAACCATTCGAGGTGCTAAAAAATTGGCCAGTGAAAATCGTAGGTGTCCAGTTCTCGGTTGACTTTATAGTCATGAAGGGTATGGACTACGATATCCTATTAGGTCAACCCTAGATGTGTAATGCTAGAGTCATCGAAGATTGGGGTAACGGCTTAATCTTCCTTGGCAATAGAACGGACGCCGTGAGGGTAGAGATGGACACCTGGAAGACCTCACCAGTCGACTTGGATGCCATCTCCACGATGCTTAAAGGGAGTGCTCAAGTCAAGAAGTCCTATGGACCCTTGACCAAGTATATTTCATGCCCAAAGGACAAGCGAGATTGTATGCATGTCCTTGCTACAATTGACCTGCCATTCTTGGATCATGAGGCATATGAGCAAGCCATCAAGACAATCAATAAGTCTAAAGATACACCCTTCGTGCCACTTTGCATGATGGCAGGAACCCTTCAGGGGAGACCTAAACCTGTCACCTTCCAAGTGCTAAATAACAAGAGGGAACTCCAGAAGATTTTGGAATATTTAATGGGCAAGCTAGCTAGCAATCCAGCAGCAAACTTCAAACCACTCTAGGATCTCTTAGATAAATCCAAGTGGTAATGGACCAGGGTGTATGACTTGAACCTCATGTACAACTAGGCCCTAATGCCCGATCAAAGACAAGAGACATACCAAGACCTAGGAGACGGATGAAGAGGACTCCAACGACGAATACAAAGACTACCAATCTTTCAGTGACAAAAGCGAGGGTGAGATGGATACTGTAGAATACGACACTGAGGGATGGAAAATAGAACAAATACTGGCAGATTCCAAGCCATAGAAAAAGAGTGCCTTTAGGATGAAGCAGGGGGTCATGCGTATCGATTCTGATCGCGCTTGGTTGGAACATGTAGGAGCCATAGATTTCGATCAAGCAAGCCTAGCCCAATTTGGTACGACGCCAGTGCTTAGGACAGAGTCACCATCTGAGTTGCAACCACCAGGGGAGACCACCTCTTTTAGCGAAGATGGGGAGTTTGAGTCTCAGTCAGAGGTAAGTTCAGATTGCGACCCAGAGATACCTAGGCTGGCCAAGTCCTGACGCACCAAGGGAGACCTACCCGTTCACTTGAGGTGCAGACGGTTGAAAGAGGAAATGATAAAACAACCCAGGGACACACGAACGGAAGAATAGAGAAAACGTCATGACCTCCCTAAAAGATTTATGAAATTCAAGAAAGGGGATAGGGTAGTGATCATGCTTCAGTCATTAAGAAATGGCATGACCTTTATACAAGATGCTGATTATCTTTGAATGGACTGAAGCATGTCAATGAGCATATGAAGAGTTGAGGAAGGATCTAACCACAGCATCGATCTACGAGCCCCAGATTGAACCATTACCTTCCACGTACATATCGATGCCTCGAAATTTGCTGTGGGGGTAGTGTTGTGCCAACCTAGTGAACACAACTTGGACTACCCAGTGAGCTTTGCTAGCAGACAACTCACTGAGATAGAAATAAATTACTTGACGACAGAGAGAGAGGGCTTGGGCATGGTGTTTGTTGTGAAGAAATTCTGGCATTATCTATTGGCTACACCCTTTACCTTCTTTGTGGACCATCAAGCCTTGCTATATCTAGTGAATAAACCTTGCGCTATAGGATGCATAGCTCGGTGGCTCTTTCTACTTTTGGAGTTTGACTTCTCCATGGTCGTACACGGAAAGGAAAACAATACTACATGGCTGACCATATGTCACGCATCCCCATAGGAGAGGCCGCTGGAGAAGGCATTGTCGATGAATTGCTAGACACCCATCTCTTTAACCTTTCTAGTGAGAGAGATTTGTTTAAGACTGCCTGAGTGACCGATGAAAAAGGCAAGACTTAGGTGACTCATCCTTAAGATCCAACCCTACCAATTGATAGCAAACCAGCTATATCGACTAGGGCAAGATGGACTGTTGCGTAGATGCGTGTGCGAGCATGAGATGCACGATGTGCTCTCAGAGGTGCACAATGGAATCGCTGGTGGGCACTTTAGCGGAGACACGACAGCCCGCAAGGTGTTGCAGTCTCAACTATGGTGGCCAACGTTGTTTCATGATGTAGCACAATTCGTTAAGCATTGTAATGAGTGTCAGCGGACAAAGGTTCCTATTTGCAAGGATCAAATAGAGTTGACCCCAATCATTGCACAACAACCCTTTTGAAAAATGAGGAATTGACTTTATAGGACCCATCAGCCCAGCTGCATAGTATTCATAGGCCAAATACATCATTGTGGCCATAGACTACCTAACGAAATGGGCAGAAGTGAGAGCGACACGAAAGAACGATGCTAGAATGAATGCCAAGTTCTTATGGAAGTAGGTGATTTCATGATTTGGCTGCCCCATCAAACTAGTTAGTGACTAGGGCACACACTTCATCAATGAAGTGATAGCGCATATTCTATCCACCTTTTTAATTATCCATCGAAAATCCTCTCCATACTACCCTTAAGAAAACGGCCAGGTGGAATCCACAAATAAGATTCTTGTAAACGTCCTGACCAAAGTAGTATTTGCTTTGCTCAGTACTGGGATAACAAGCTGATGACAACCTTGTGGGCTTATCGTACAACTTATAAAATGGCTGTTAGCCAGACTCCCTTTAGGTTGACATACGGAACTGAAGCAATTCTCCCTAAAGAGTTCTTCATTCCTAGCCTGAGAATAGTACTTCAGGAACGATGGGAAGGAAAGGAGGCATGGATACAACGCCTGGTTGAGCTCGAACACCTCTCAGAAACTTGTCTTTTAGCCACTCCTGCACTCATATGTGAGAAGGCACGATGCAAAAGCTGGTTTGACAAGCACGTCAAGCAGTGAGATTTTGAATAGGGAGACTTAGTACTCCTGTACTCAGTTAAGGGGCATAAGCAGAAAATGAAGTTTGGACCTCTCAAAGTTCGTAGCAATTGGTCAATCTAGCAACGTTGAGCTCAAGACTCTAGATGACAAGGGCATAGGCTTCTTCAATGGTAGTCGTGTCAAGAAGTACTACCCTCCCACGCATCCTCTACATGAGCCACCAATGTTAGAACCCCCTATCAAAGTACGAGTAGCCACAATCACTAAAATGGATGATGAGGATGAGAAAGCTATAGAACTTGCATATCTACACATCACGGTCACTGCCAAGCGAACATACGCTTTCAATCCCTTGATCGATAAGGGATCAGAATTTGTTGAGATGACAAGATCAACACATGCAGACATTGATGATGGAGCGCTTGGTTAGATGGGTCCACACATCTACACTTAGTACGTCGGAGGTCATTTTGACTCACACATGGCTACTGACTCATTACTTATTATATTCAGGTTGTTACACCTATCTACAGCTGGCATAGTTATAGCGCCAGTCGACTAGTGTAGTCGGTTATGCATTGTTTGACTTAGTAGGCCACTTTCCTTTATGTTGTATCTTATATATACTTTGTGTACATTGTAAAGAGTGTGAAAGAAGAAGAAAAAATCAGCAAGAAAACGTTTTGGCCTCCATCTCTCTTCTTGTCTCTTGAGTGAGCTACTCCTTATGCATTCTGTGTGTGTTCGGCATAGCATCTTGAGCAAGTCCCCCCACCACGTGATTCTTGACATGGTATCAGAGCCTCGCCACTGAGAGAGACTGATTTTGAAGGCTGAAGTGAAGGAGAAGAAGCAAGGTTCGAGCAAGCAAGCCACGGGTAAGAATCTCTCCCATTCTTCCACTCCTTCTCTTGGATAGTGCCTGTGGAGGCACTGGAAGCAGGGCAGAGCAAAAATATCAGATTGTAGTGAGATTTGGTGTGCACAAAGAGCGATGTGTATTCTGCGAATATGCCCTTTAGGGCTTTACCACAGTTATTTTGGGCATCTGAGGCCGTTTTAGGGCCCGTTTTAGAGCCGCAAGGTTGTAGACAACAGTTTCAGGATACACTGTGACTTCGACTGTATTGACCGAACGTGGGTGCGCAGGTTACAAAATTTAAAATCTGTAAGTTCAAGGGTGTTTACCAGCGAGTAAACACAAGGTTTATCTGCAAATAGGTTGCAGATTGCATGTATTATTGAGCAGACAGTGAAAAAGGCTGTCTGGTGTATTGCTGTGCACTATAGGTCGAGGGCTGCAAAAGATTTGCTTGCTGTTGGTATTAATTTTGTGATAATGGCAGAGAACAGTGGAAGCCCCATCATTGAGAAGCTCGACAAGAACAACTACCCATCATGGAAGTTTCGTGTCACGAACTTCCTTATTGGAAAAGGCCTCTACGAGTTTGTTTCAGGTGAAGAAAAGGAATCGGAGGTGAGTGATCCTCCAACTGCAGAAGAGACAAAGACACGAAAGGAATGGAATGCAAAAGACAAGAAGGTCATGTATTGGTTGTCTGCAGTAATTGACAATAATATGCTGGGACATATCAGAAATGCAGAGAATTCATATGCAGCTTGGACCATACTTGAAAGTATGTTTTCTGTAAATACAAAGGCACGAAAGATTCAACTCAAGCAAGAGTTGAATACATTAAAGAAAGGAAAATGTCTATCAATGAGTATGCATTGAAGGTAAGGAGCATTGCAGATGCATTGGCAACAATTGATGCAATGCCCGATGATGATGATTTGGTGTCGTCAACCTTGGGTGGACTTAACAATGAAAAGGCTTGAAAGTCTTTTGTAACTTCCGTATATGTTAGAAAGCCATTCCCAGATTTCAATGAGTTGGTCTCTCTAATGATCACTGAAGAAATCAACATGCAGAGTGAGACATCTGAAAGAAGTGGTGAACAGGTCCAGGCTTTCTACTCCAGTTCAGGAAGGGGACGTGACAGGTTCTCTTCAAGAGGTCGTGGTACAAGACGTGGTAGTGACAACCAGCAAAACAGATTGAATCAGCAATTTGGCGATATGCAAGTTTCAGGAGGTCGTGGTAACTTTAGAGGCCCCCGGGGAGCTTTAGAGGAAGAGGTGGATGACAGAACAGAGGTTCTAACAAATCTGGTATTGTGTGCCACTACTGTGGCAAAACAGGTCATATTGCAGCCCAATGTTATGCTAAGAAAGATGATATCCGCAATGGTAAGTTGCAGCAAGGAAACTATGCATCATCTTCACGACAGAATGAAGACAAAAATGAACGTTTGTTCGTTATGCAGCATATGTTGAATGCTGTTACAGGAAAGAGAACACATGAAGATGTTTGGTATATTGATTCAGGTGCATCCAATCATATGACCAGCCATGTAGAATGGTTTGGAGAGATACAGGATTTGCAAAATACAAGTTATGTGCAGACGGGTGATGACTCATGCCACCCAATTTCACACATTGAAAAAGTTCCCTTGTCCTTGCATGATGGTAAGACAAAAAGTCTTTCAGATGTATTACATGTGCCATCAACCATCTATTACAAAGAACTTGGTGTCAGTCGGTCAAATGGTAGAGCAAGGGCTGCAAGTCAGATTTAATGCAAAGGACTGCTTTGAAGAAGACTTCAATGACAAGTGCAGATTGGTAGCAAAGGGAAGTAGAGTTGGACGTATGTTTACTCTGGATGCTAAAATTCCTACTATGAATGCTGCTATGTATGCCAAAGGAAAAGGTATTGTTGCAGACATTGAAATTTGGCACAAACGCATTGGACATGCAAATGTACAAAGGCTGAAATTAATGTAGTCCAAAGGATTGGTTACAGGTTTGCCTACATTTAAAGTTGCAGAATTTCATAAGGTATGCGAAGCATGTCAATTTGGTAAGCATGCAAGACAATCCTTTTCACATGACAGAGATGTAAGCAAAAATATCCTTGACGTTGTGTATACGGACATCTGGGGGCCTACACAAAATGGATTGAGTTCTAAGAAGAGAAAGTATAATAGCATTGTGTGTATGTATTTATGTGTACATCCAAGGATAATTGGGAATGTTTACTTGTGTATAATGAGCATTGCATTCATTTGGGGTCATTCTCTCCCTTATAAGTCAAGGTTTAAGGTCTTTTCTTTCATTAAGAAAGACGAGAGAGGTAATTCTCTCACTAAGAAAGACGAGAGATGTGATATTCTAGAAGTGAGGAGAGAAGTGATTTTCTCTTTCTAAGGTCTAAAATGACACAAGCTTTTGTGTGGAATTCAATCTTAAGGTTGAGGCCCAAGGGAATCTAATGAACCCTCCTTATCTATGGCTCAAGGTGGTTGCATGGACCATAAGTTAAGAGTACAGTTTGAAAAGCTATTTTTCTTAAAATAGACGGTGAATCCATTTTTAAAATATCTCAAGATAGAAATACAATCTATAAAAATGGCCCACAAAGATTATCAAAAACGACGTAAACTACAACTTTCATGTTGGATGTTTTTCCATCCGAACAACGCACGGAGAGATATTCCAAAATTGGTGCTGCGTAGTAGGTCATGGAACAACCACGTCTTGCATGAAGATCAACCTTCCCAATCTTGGCACTCAAGTCTCTCTCCAAGAAGGGAAGCTCTTGGACCCTATAAAAGGGGAGGCTCTCCTTGGGTGTGGGAGAGGTGAAAAAAGCATCACTTTGCATGCATCCAAGAGGAGAGAAGGTGCAAGTGCTGTGGAAGCCCTACTGAAAACAAGTTCCAAGAGAAGGAGAGAAGGTGCAAGTGCTACAAAAGCTCTGCTAAAATCAAGTTGCGAGAGGAGATCCCTACACATATTGTCTAAGAGAGAAGGAGAGACTCAAGAAGGATTAAAAGGTGCCAACTTCCAAGTTTTGCAAGTGTTAACCGGTTGTATATCGTGCAAGGGACCATGATCTTGTTCCCAAGATCTACAAGTTAAGAACTTGTTTATGTGTAATGGAGGAGCTTGGTCCTTGTCAACAATATAACTCCGCAAGGGGGGGACTGGCCCATCTTCCAATCCCTAGTGTGTTGTCAACCTCTCTATCCCTCTCTCTTTCTCTCTACATCTTTCTTTTCTCTCATCTGTTCTCGCTACACCAGCATAATATTCACCATATATCGTTTAAGTATATAAGAAGGTGGAGCATATTTCTTGGATCTTATAAGAATCTCCACTAGTTAACTAAGGCATATCTAGTACCAACATGAGGAACTAGTCCTAGTACCAACATGAGTGAGGGGTCAATGACTCTACCAATAAGCTATCATAAACATGATGAGTTCTACAACTCCATAACTTCATCTTGGCATAGCTTGGCATATATGAGAAGGTCTATGAAAAGATCTCCATATAAAGGAGAGTGTAATTCACTCTATATACTCCTCTCCTTCACTAGTTGTGCTAGATTTTCCAAGCTTGTCTACTCCACCTACCGCAAGCCCTCCTTATTCTCCACTTCTTGAAAGTCTTTCTTTCCTACTTGTATGCTCTCATTTTTCACATTTGGGACATTGATTTTATAATATAATCAAGTTGTTTGAGCTATTACATGAACAACATATAACCAATGAGGCTATTGTGAGTTAGGGTAGAAGATAACTTGTCTTGGGTAAGTTACTCATGAATATATGTGTGCATCATGTGGGTTCAAAAGAATGTATTTTTAAAATACCATTTTTATACAATTTTTACATACAGAAGGGTGTAATATAAAGGGGTTATTTACAAATTAAATAGAAAAGGGTTATGTTTTATTTAGGAAAAATTCATAGATAAGGATATTTATAAATAGGTCTTGAACACATGTGATGTAGAGGATATACATATAGTAACTTCCCCGAGTCACTTGTATGGAATGATCAAGAACCAATCATTGATAAAAGGAAATTTTATCCACATACTAATGGGTGTGATGATCTCTCTCATAACTAGGTTTACCAAAGATGGCCAACTAAGAAGACAAATCCCATGACCGATTTTATATGTGCAAGTTTTGTACTGCAGGCAAAGATAGTCATTAACTTGATTGAGTGCTTGTATTTTATTGTATTTTGACATTTCATACTACCAATCTCAATCACAGATTATCTCAATCTAGAGATACATTCAACCACCTATAATTTGTAAAAATTAGTGTTGTGGATCTTAGAGAAGGAGATAAGAAAATCCTAAACTTAATTGGCAAGGGAAGAAGCGGTAGGATACAATTTGTCTTTTTCAGAAGTACTTACCCACAAGCATGCTCATCATACAAACCCACCTCCTAGTACATCTTGTGGACAAAGTGGAGAGTTTTATGACCAATGCATAGACAATTAATATCCTTTTTGAAGTGATTCATGAAAACCTTGTAAATCTTTGTATGACAATGGGCCTACCTAGAGGGTACAATGGCTAAATTTTGGCTAGTGTTAGAGGCCTCGGTACATTTTTCAAAGTGGCTAATAACTATGGATATACAAAATAGATTGCTATGGATCCTCAAGGAGGATGATAGACTAGCTAGAGATCTGGTGGTTGGAAATGGGATAAAGAAGAGGATGGGTTGAACCATGAAGGAGAAGGTGAATTATTTTTGTATGTTGCACCATGTATCCATGGAGGAGTGGCTTCAATACGAGGTTACCAAAATTGAACAAGAGGTAACATGGTTAGAATTTTTGTGTAGCACATGATGTCAACAACCTACTCGATATCTTGAGGGCTTGGTGAAGTTACCATGGTTCATACCTATGATGTGGTCGTATGAGGCATTAATAAGAGCATCATATGAGGGTGAGGTAGTCATAAGAGAGAAGTTGGAGTTTTCAAGGGAATGTAGTCCAAAGGTAAACTTGTGCTTTTGTCATTTTTTTTACATTAAGTATAATTGATAGCTAATCCTAAACTTTAAATGCCTTGCCCAAAGTCCACAGCAAGATATGGTTACATTGGTAAAAGATTTTAGTAGATTGCATTGATGAATTGTGCTCCATGAAAAATTGTGGTGTCACAACACTAAAGGTTGAGGACAAAAGTCAATGATGGGCTATAGATCCAAATATTTTCTTAGTAGATTGCATTGATAAATTGTGCTCCATGAAAAATTGTGGTGTCACAACACTAAAGGTTGAGGACAAAAGTCAATGATGGGCTATAGATCCAAATATTTTCTTAGTAGATTGCATTGATAAATTGTGCTCCATGACAAATTGTGGTGTCATAGTACTAAAGGTTGAGGATTAAAGTTGATGATGGGCTATAGATCCAAATATTAAAGAAATATTGTAGTGGATAAGATGGAATACTTTGGCAACTTGCAAAGTATCATTTCAATAGATTATTGTAGCTTTTCTATTACCATATTTAATATGTAGTGGTTTAAAGTAGTGTTGGAAGGAGACAAAGACACTATTTGATGAGGGTAGTTTGTAATTGTGAGCATGTGCACATTCTTTTTTCTAAATTTGAGTAAATTGAAGGCCCCTAGAGTGTCCCAAAAGGAGACAAGGAGCATGAGGTAGTTGTATACAACCATGTGAGCATGTTTGTGGCCAATGGGCCTCCATCTTACCTATTTCTTTCAAGTCCATCCTTCCCCCTAGAGTATCTCTCTTTCCTATAATATGGTCCCTCAACAAGCTACCAACATTCTTGAAAATGTACATGGGATCTAAAAGATGATTGATCTGCAAAGGAGTCAAATATGGTAAGACATAGAAAATGGAGAACTATTGCATTCCACTTGAAGTGACTCCTCACAAACCATCTTTCACTCATGTTAGCTTTGGACATTCATCCTAGTAAAAGGTCGTTCAATGAATCCTTCTCTTAGATGATGGCCCTCTAACAAGAATATTTCATGTCCCTTATAAAATATATTATTTATCATCTGAGACATTCAAGAGTCCAGCTTTGGTCCATATGGAACATGCATGGTTACCTAAGGTGACCAGCCCTACAACAACCATTGTACCTAATCAACATGATCATAAAAGTATGATATTAGAGAAAGAAACGATAATGAAGACTCATTTACTTGAGCACTCTCCTAACTCATAAAGTCACGCATGATCCACATAAGAATGGTTCTTATATCAATGGACCACCTCCTTGAATGCTTGCTCATGTCTTTCACTGTAATTTCCTTCTCCCAGAATATCTTAAGCTCGTCAACCAATGGATGGAGATAGACATCTATATTCTTGAATTTATAGCATCAAAGAACAAGTAAGCTAAGGATTAGGTATCCTGCCTTAATAAAAAGCCATAACAAAATGTTGTAGTTAATAAGGACTATTGGCCACACATTGTAAGAGGTCGACCACAATCCAAATTGATTCACGCTATCCATAGCAAGTCCAAATTTAATATTCCTTACCTCTCTTGCAAAGCTCAAATATATTGACTTGATGTGATGCCATGCATGTGAGTCTATTGGTATATGTGTTGTATGCTATCATGGATCTATTTGTGCATACCATATTTTCAAGCCTTCCATAATGTCTAAAACATGTGATAAACACGTGGTATGAGCAAAAAGATTTACAATCAATGATGTAGGCATGTATGCAATTTTAATCCATTTCTAGTTTTTGCAACAGTTGCCTTACATCATCATGAGACTGGCATTGTGTCTCTAGATGGCAATATGTAACACTTTCAATGCTTTGAAAAAACAAAAAAAAATTAATATATACTTTTATAAATGAAAAATAATATATTATGTACTTGAACAACTTGGTCACACTTATTGCTACATCCATACTTTTCTTGTATACACATCAATGAAGGTGCACGTATAAGAAATCATCTATATAACATGCATTCACGTGGTATTAGGAAATACCCTTCCTTAACATGCTATAAGGCCATAAAATGACCCCTTTTACTTTACTAAACTTACAATTTTTTTCCAAATTATTATTTAAAAATCCATTTTATCAATATAATCTTCTAAATTTTACTAAATAAGATATTGTTTCTTTTGAACTCACATGGTATCTTACATATCCTATAAGATACACTCCCTGGGTACTCATCAGGATAAGGGCAAGAAGCGTCTTTTAAGCAAGATGCCTACCACCCACCATCATACAATGATATGGAAGCCTCTTATTTCAATGGGTCAACGGACTCAATGTGCATGGGTAGTAATACCTCAGCCATTGATTTTATTGCATGCTCCAATATCTTCAAATAGTTTGGTTGGCCCCCAATTTCTTCTTCAATGGAGGATGCACAAGAGAAAGTGCCTTCCACAAGATGCATCTTCTTGGATACTCCTTGCATGGTATGCCCACGAGCTCTTTTTTATCAGGTGCATGACATCCGTTGCTTACAATGTACCACCATTCCCCTATGTAGATTTTCAACAAACAATACATTATACAATATTAGAATTAGACTTGTCTTTGCACCAAAATTAGTGTACAATTTACTAAAATGTTGACTCTTGTTTAAGATCACTTGATAAATGATTTCTAGCTATAGACCACACCATAGCATCACACATGATCTATGGAAAAATAACATTTTTGATAGATTGCAAACTTGTATTACTTGTGCAGGGACATGGGATATGTTGATTGAGATATGCCTCTTGATCTCTAGCATCGTGATCATTATCTTCCTCAGTTTCGCTATGGTACGATCATCCATGATGCTATGTTATGCTCTTATCTCACTCTCTCTTCCTCCCCTTTTTCACTTCTCTTTCTCACACATGCACTCTCTCCCTCCCCTTCTTCACTTCTCTTTCTCACTCACTCTCTTCTTTGTCTCTCCCTAAACTTCATTCTCTCTCTCTCTCTCTCTCTCTCTCTCTCTCTCTCTCTCTCTCTCTCTCTCTCTCTCTCTCTCTCTCCCATTTAACTTTCTTTTTCTTTGTCTATCTTTATCAATCTCCCTTTCTCTACATTTCTTTTTCCTCACTCATGAATATATGTATATATAATGTGAGTTCAAAATAAGAGGTTTTTAAATCACCAGTTATATACATTTTTTACATACAAAAGGGTGTCATATAAAGGGGTACTTACAAATTGAATAGAAAAGGGTTGTGTTTTATTCAAGAAAAGTTCATAGATTAGGATATTTATAAATAGGCCATGAACGCACGTTATATAGAGGACATATATATAGTGAACCCCCCGAGAGAAATTTGAAGAAATTGTTGAGAAAAGCATAGTACAGAAGTGGAATACCCATTTTCATCATTATAGATATGAGTTTGATTTATTTGGGATACTGACCAGGATGATGATGACAAAAACATGTAGTGAGGTTGAAGCAAAAGTATTAAATCAAAGACATAGAAGATATCCATAGATAAAGAGGGAAATATGTGGAGTTTTTACAACTTGAAATATGATAAAGAATACTTTATTGAAGTATCAATGAAGACTAATTGCTTGCCTCTTCTAGGGATGATTACGAGTTCTAATTTCAATATTGGTATATTGAGATGGATTGCATATATACAAAGTCTATGAGTCTTGAATTCTGGCACATTGTAGGGAAAGATATTCCAGCTTGAGAAGAATCCTTCCTGGGATTGAAAGTTAGGAGGTCAAGGGCATTCTACAATGTGGTCTAGGATTTACCTGCATAGGACCCAAGTACAGAAATTGGGATTGTACTCTAACTGAGCTTCACGGTCTAGTTCAAAGGGTCAAATGCCTACATGTGTGATGTACGTGAGAACATCTATTAGGAAGTCATCGCAATTGACACGGCCAGCAATATGTAACTCTTCCTCAGTCAGTAGGCAATCGAGGTAGGGGTGTCCTTTGATGTGCTCTTCCATGGATCGGCCATGAAGAGTGGTTAACAATCTATACAAGGTTGGCGCGACGTAAGTGGGATTGTACTCCACTGTTTTGATTGTGTAGCACTGCTCAGTGTTGGTCACTATTTGGCATCCTTCAACTTCCCATTGCAATCGAAGAGTGTACTAGTGCTTTAAGAACGGGGATTCAATATTAGCAAGTTTTGATAATTCTGCGATATCTTGGTTAGTAATGGCAGAAGTGGTTCATTTATCATAGGATGTAATGAGGCATTGTTTGATGGCCTACTCTTTGGATATCTCGCTGGTGAGCAATTCAGCAACGGAGTTCGTCTTTTGTGAATGCAAATTCAAACATCTTCCAAGAACAAGGCATTGTTCGAACTTCATTTGCAAAGGGTTCTTGCAGTAGGCCTAAATCCAAGCGATCATAGCTTAGAGCTAACAACATGAAAGTGGTATCTAGTCATCTAATGCAATCAACCACATCCTCCTCTGTGTCCTTAGCCAGATCAGTGTTAATAATGATTTTCGCTCATAAGGGGGTCAAAGGCATGTTGGCGGTTGGGGTTTGATAGAACAAGAGCCTTTGACAACAAATAGTTGCGATTGCGGGTGTTCTTGAGATTGTGATTGGATATCTTGAATTAGGGCTGGGGTAGTAGAAGTGACGTCTAACAAACTGCTGCCTTCGGTATGAATCAGGGAAGTCTGAGCGGCTCTATCAAGTGTCAATTCATATGATAGTGTTTGTCATTTGGGCCGATAGGCTTGTTCAAATTTCTTGGGTGTATGTGTGAATGAGCTTGATGGATATGGGTCTTGAAAGCTCTGCGGCTTCTGGCTTTGAGGTTTTATGGGGCTTGGTGTGATCAAACTTGAGGGCGGCATGTGAGTAGTGCCTTCGGCCGTGCGGGCCTTAGGGATCTATATCCAGGAATTTCCCTCATAATAGCCTTGCATATGCAAGAGGGCTTTAGGGACCCATCTTGGCTTAATCATGCGTTGATTTCTATAAGTGTACCTTGGCCTCCTAGGTTTAGAGTTTCTGGTGTTATGAGGACCTGAACGTCGACTCCTAGGCGACGGTTGCGGTTGCTTGGGCCTCCATTGAAGCCTACGCTATTGGACCTTAGCCTTTGCTGTTGTGAGCGGCGATTCTAGAGATTCAGTGGGTGGTGGCCGAGCACTACCCCCCTCCTTAGACTTGGCTGCTAACATTTCTACCAGTGGTCTTGCGGGCTTTAATGATGTTACGCAGCCCTTGCTAAAGGCTGTAACAATGCGAATGTTGCCTATAGCGAGGTGGATATGCTGTGATTCATAATCAACATTGTAGTGAGTTTTCTTCTTGAAGGTTCCCCCTAGCAGCGATTCCGTGCCTGTGTCTTCAACGTTTGGCAACATGTAGAAGATCATTGGTACAGTCTCAGACTCAATAGAAACGACGGCCCTGCACTTGTCAAGAAGTGCATATGAGTGCCCCCCATATGGGCTTAATTTGGCATTGATGGGCTGTAGAGGTGGTTTGCCCAGTTGGGTCCAATGATTCTAAGTTAAGACATTGAATTCTGTCAAGAATCGCGTGGTGGGGGGACTTGCTCAAGATGCTACGCCGAACACACACAGAATGCACAAGGAGAAGCTCACTCAAGAGACAAGAAGAGAGGTGGAGGCCAAAACGTTTTCTTGCTGATTTTTTCTTCTTCTTCCACACTCTTTACAATGTACACAAAGTATATATAAGATACAACATAAAGGAAAGTGGCCTACTAAGTCAAACAATGCATAACTGACTACACTAGTCGACTGGCGCTATAACTATGCCAGCTGTAGATAGGTGTAACAACCTGAATATAATAAGTAATGAGCCAATGGCCATGTGTGAGTCATAATGACCTCCGACGTACTAAGTGTAGACGTGTGGACCCATCTAACCAGGCGGTCCATCATCAATGTCCGCATGTGTTGAGCTTGTCATCTCAATACTCCCCCTCAATCTCAACTGTATCTCTGCAACTCCAAGTAAGCTTCGAAACTTTTGAAGCTTCTCTGTACCCAATGCCTTCGTGAAGATGTTAGCTATCTGATCCTGTGTGCTGATATACACCAAGTCAATCTCACCTGCTAGTACCTTCTCTCTCACAAAGTGGTAGTGTACCTCAATATGTTTTGTCCTGGCATGGAACACAGGGTTTCTAGCCAACTGTATGCTGCTCATGTTGTCACAATAAATGACAACTGGATCTTCCACCTGCACATCCAAATCAGCCAATAACTTTTGCAGCCATACTACCTCACATGTTGCAACAGCAATACCTCTATACTCAGCCTCTGTACTTGACAAAGCAACTGTAGATTGCTTTTTGCTGCTCCAAGCAACTGCTGCACTACCAAGAGAGAACATGTATCCGCTGGTAGATCTTCTATCGGACATACTACCAACCCAATCTGCATCTGTGTATCCAAACACTTGTACATCTGTACCTGCCTCATAGAAAAGTCCATAATGTAATGTGGACTTCACATATCTCAATATGCGTCTGACTGCATCCAAATGTGGCTTTCTAGGTACTTGCATAAATTGACTCACAAGACCAACAACGTAGCTCAAGTCTGGCCTTGTAATGGTCATGTAGATCAAACTCCCCACTATCCTCCTGAACATAGTAGGGTTTTCTATCTCATCACCAACATCAGCACTCAACTTTACATTCGGCTCCAACGGAACTGAAAGTGGTTTGCATGCTGTCATACCATACTTGGACAACATATCCAAGCCATATTGTATTTGGGACAGCCATATACCATCATCACATCTGATCACCTTAATGCCAAGGAAGTATCTTAGCTCACCTAAATCCTTCATCTCAAACTTCTTCTTCAAAGAATCCTTGACTTCAGCAATCCCACTATCACTATCACCTGTAATAATCAAGTCATCCACATAGATGACTATGATGACCAAACCTGCATCTCCCTTTCTCACATAAAGTGAGTGATCAGCATCAAAAACATAAAAGCCAATATTGACAAGATACTCTCTGATCTTGTCAAACCATGCTCTAGGTGCTTGCTTGAGCCCATAGAGCGCCTTCTTCAACCTGCACACATACGTGGGATGCTCTAAATCTTCATAACCTGCTGGCTGATCCATATACACTTGTTCCTGCAAATCACCATGCAAGAAGGCATTCTTCACATCCATTTGCTGCAATCTCCAACCTTTGGCTGCTGCCAAAGCAATCACACATCTGACAGTTGCCATCCTAGCAACTGGACTGAAGGTTTCATCATAATCTATGCCATATGTCTGGGCATAGCCTTTTGCAACCAACCTAGCTTTGTACCTGCTAATAGAACTATCTGCATTGTGTTTATTCTTATAAACCCATATACATCCAATGGTTTTCTTGCCCTTCAGCAATGATACTAGATCCCAAGTCTTATTGGCCTCTAATGCAGCCATCTCCTCATCCATTGCTGCATCCCAATGAGTATGACCAACAGCCTCCTCAAAACATGTGGGCTCAACATCCTCAACTAGTTTCACCATATAAGCATAATGGTGAGCTGCATAACCTTCAAAACCAAATCTTTTAACAGGGTATCTCACCCTGCTAGACCTGCGTACCACTGGATTACTCAATGGAGCCTTTGCATTAACGCGTGCTCTCTACACACCTGAAGTCCTCACTGAAGGAATGCCAAGCTCATCATCCAAGCTCTCTGAGCCACTGGAGTCTCCATCAAGAACTGCATCAATGCCTTCTGACACTTTATTCTTTCCTTTGTCTTTACCTGTAGTGCTACTAGATGCACCTGAAGATGCAGAGGTACTCCTTAGTCTCCCAGACCAAGGACTACCAGATGATTCGTAAGAAGAATTAGTGGTAAATAAGGTTTACCATAGATGATCTCAAAGGGTGCCTTACTAGTACTAGAGTGAGCCGTGTTATTGTATGCAAACTCTACTAAAGGCAAATACTTTTCTCATTATCTTTGATTATCAGAGACATAGGATTTCAAAAGGTCCACAACACTAGAATTAGCACTTTCACTATGCCCATTTGTTTGAGGATGATAAGAGGATGAAAAATTTAATTGAGTCCCAAGGTTCTCGAAGAGAGCTTGCCAAAAGAGGCTGGTCATGTGGGGATCTTGATCACTTATAATGGACTTAGGCATGCCATGATGCTTGAAAATATGAGCAATGAATAGCTTAGCCATATGATTGGCTTTGATTGTCTTTCGCACAGGTATAAAGTGAGCTTGCTTACTGAATCTATCAATGATAGTCCAGATTGCATCATGGCCTACTTGTGTGCGAGGAAGGTCCATGATAAAGTCCATGACTATACTTTCCCAAGGCGCGTTGGGAATAGGTAATGGCTTCAGTAGACTAGGTGATTTATGCCTACCATACTTTACTTTTTGGCATATCTTGCACTCGCGGACATATCTTTCAATGTCAACTCTAAGAGTGGACCAAAAGAAATATATTTCCAATGCTTGAGTAGTGGGTAGAAAAGCCCTATGTCCAGCATATGGAGATGCATGTACTTCATCCATTACCTTGTGTCACAATGGTAATGCTACATAAATTGCTTGATGATTATACAAATAACCATCTCGAATCGAGTAAGGTGTAATCGACTGACTTGAGTTAACATGATCCGATATGGTTGAGAAGTTGAAATCAGTTGCATACATTTTGGGTAAATCCATGAACTCATTATGGTAAATAGTTGTGATTGCATTCACTCAAGGTCATCGTGATAGAGCATCTGCTATCACATTCTTAGTTTGAGATGTGTGAAGGATTTGAAAATGAAACATAGATAATAAATTTTTTCACCAACGTATCTGTTTCTTTGAGAGCTTCTTATGAGGGAGGAAGTATCTTAGACTTTGATGATATGTTTTAATAACAAAATCTGCACCAAGTAAATAGTGTTTCCATACTTGAAGAGAATGTACCATCGCCATAAGCTCTTTCTCATTTACTACAGCATGTAGATCATGATCCTTGAGGCGTCAACTCTCAAATGCTACTGCATGATGTTCTTGGTTAAGCATAGCTTCAATGCAATCCATAGAAGCATTGCAATGAACTTCAAAAGGTTTTTGATGATCCAGAACTATGAGAACTGGTTCTTGAAGTCACAAGAAACTTAATTCTTTCAAAGGCTTGTAGTTGCCTTGATCCCCAGTGAAAAGGCATTCGCTTCTTAGTAAGCTCATGTAGAGGAGATGCAACATACGCGAAATCTCGTATCCTCCTGTAGTATGAAACATAGGCCCAAGAAACTTCTAACTTCATGCACAGAAGTAGGTGTAGGCCAATCAACAATGGCTTGGATCTTCTTAGGATCCATTCTCACCAGATTGTGAGAAACAATATGGTGCAAATAATGAATTTTCAAAAGAAAAAATTCACTCTTCTTAGCATTAACCTGTATTCTATGCTTGCGAAGCTCTTGAAAAACAATAGATAGATGTTTTCTATGCTCTTCTTCAAACCGTGAAAATATTAGAATATCATCAAAGAAGACACCTGTAAACTTTGGGTGAGGTGTAAAATTTCTCTCCATCATTCGATTGAATGTGGCGGATGCATTAGTCAAACCAAATGGCATGACTAAGAACTCGTATAGTCCAAACACTGTACGAAAAGCTATCTTATGAACATCTTCAGGTGCTATCCGTATTTGGTGATAGCCACTCTTGAGATCAATGCGACTAAAGATACTAGCCCCTTGCAACTTGTCCAAGATATCATCTATCCTTGGGATAGGAAAATGATTCTTGATTGTGAACTTGCTCAAAGATCTATAGTCTATGCACATATGAAAAGAACCATATTTCTTTTGAACAAGTAAGACTAGGGAGCAGTATGGAGAAGAGCTAGGATGAACTAACCTTTTTTTGAACAGTTTGTTTACTTGTTTTAGGATCTCCTCTTGCTGACTTGCACTTACTTGATAAGGCGGTTGGTTAGGTGGTGAAATGCTTGGGATAAGATCAATTGTGTGATCTTAACACTATTACAATCTTCATATTGTTTAACAAAATCATGTTTGGCTTTATCAATTAAAGAGAGGGGTTCTTTTAAAGTATGAGACTTAGAAGCATTAGTTGGTATTGTTTGTTCATTAGAGGTATCAAGTTTCCTTGAGTCATTAGCTTCTTTTGACTCTCTCACAAAAATCATGTATGTAAAAATAGCTTTTTTCATTTCTTTAGAAATGCTAACATGACTAACCATTAGCACAAGCCAATCTCTAGCATTAGCAATGCATACTATGTTTCAACCCTTGAATTGAAATGCAAGGGTCTTCTTAACAAAATCAAGAGGAGGTCTAATCTTGCAGTGCCAAGGCATACCTAAGATAACATCACAGTTACCAATGGGTGCAAGTAGAAAAGATTATTGGCCACGGTAGTCCCCAATTCTAAGATTCAACTTCCCCTAGATAGGAGTAGAATTGGTTGTAAGTCCTTTGAATATGATCCAATTAGTGTTTCCAATTGATCCAGTGGACTTCGTAGCCGTTCAGGAGTATCTGCTGACACAAAATTACTTGTGGGCCCTAGATCAAAGAGTATCGAAACTCGTTGATTGTTGAGTGTCCCCCAACCCTTTAAGAGTTGCCTCTTCTTCTCATCTGAATGAGTGTTAGCTTGCACATCCGGAATAGAATTTGAGAATGGTGGAGGAGGATCTTTAATCACATTTGCTTCCTTCCTTTGGTGAGAACAATCAAGCTTCATATGCCCTAACTCACCACAAAGAAAGCACCTTCCTTCCTCTTTGTACTTTTGTATCTTAGAGGGTGAGAGATACTTGCGCTTCTTCTTGTTACCCTTTGGCTTTGAATATTCATTATGGGTAGAGGTAGGTCTTCATCAATTAGTCCTGTCTCTTGGTTGTTCATAGAGCTACTCTTGTCTAGCTCTATAAGAACTCATCTTCTCTTCATCGCTAATCTCCATGAAAGGAGTAACCTTGAGAAGAGTAGACCAAAACTTGTCCACATAACCAGTGACCTTCTCATGCTCTTTTTGGCCTAGCCAATCCCACTCCTTCTTGACATCATTCTCAAAATCAGGAGGTAAGAATTGAGCATAAAACTTCTTCTTGAAATTTTCACAAGTCATAGGTTTTCTTCCCTCGAAAATGAGAGTCAACCACCAATTGTTAGCGGTATCTTTCAAGTGCATACCTACATGCCTAAGTTTGGACTTTTATGAGAAATTACCATTAAAAAAAGAAACTTCAAATTTTATGACAAAGGCTAATGCCTTAGCCGGATCTCTCTTACCGGAGTAAGAGTCAAACTTTATGTCCTTATCCCCAAACTTGAAAGTCTTAGTCTTTTTAAGTTTTCTCCTCTTCTGGTCCCTCTTTGTCCGTTTGTGGATTTGCACAAAAATTAGAACCAATAGAGTAGGAACTAGGAGATGATGAGAAGGAGGAGGAACTTGAGTGATCAGGGGAGTGGCTGGTTGTTGAGGGAGATGACTTCCTCCCTATCCACCTCACTCGAGGTGAGGTCTTTTTACTCTTCTTGACCCGAGAGTCCTTCTTCCTTCTAGGAAGCTTCTCAATAATTGGATGCTTTATACCTTCACCATCTATTAGTGCAATGGTGTTTCCTTCAATATCAGCATCTTTTGGAGGATCCGGTCCTTCATAAGTAGCTTCTTCCCTTGTCCTTAAGCTGTCAATCAATTGATATAATTCGGGAATTTCCAACAAGCTATGATACTCTATTAATTAGGCTCGTAATTGCTCACTTGTAGGCACTCCATCAATTGTCATCTTTACCTTCTTCTTGCAAGGATCGCCTTTACTTTGAGAAAAGCAAAGAGACCTACTCTAATACCAATGTTATAAGATCCAAGAAATACGCTCAACCTTCTTGTATACTTAAAAGATATATGGTGAATATTATACTGGCACAAAGAGAGAACATATGAGAGAAAAGAAAGATGTAGAGAGAAAGAGGGAGGGATAGAGAGGTTGACAACACACTAGGGACTGGAAGATGGGCCAGTCCCCCCCCCCCCCCCCCTTTATAGAGTTATATTATTGACAAGGAGAAAGCTTCTCCATTACACATAAACCAATTCTTAACTTGTAGATCTTGGAAACAAGATCATGGTCCCTTACACGGTATATAACCAACTAACACTTGCACAACCTGAAAGTTGGCACCTTTTTATCCTTCTTGAGTCTCTCCTTCTCTCTTACACAATATGTGTAGGGATCTCCTCTTGGAGCTTGATTTTAGCAGAGCTTCCGTAGCACTTGCATCTTCTCTCTTTCTCTTATAACTTGATTTCAATAGGGCTTCCGCAGCACTTGCACATTCTCTCCTTCTCTTGAAACTTGTTTTCAGCAGGGCTTCCGCAGCATCACTTGCACCTTCTCTCCTCCTCTTGGATGCATGAAAAGTGATGCTTCCTTCACCTTTCCCACACCCAAGGAGAGTCTCCCCTTTTATAGGCTCCAAGAGCTTCCCTTCTTGGGAAGAAACTTGAGTGCAAAGATTGGGAAGGTTGATGATTTTCATGCAAGATGTGGCTGTTTTATGACCTACTCTGTAGCACCAATTTTGGAATATCTCTCCATGCGTTGTTCAGATGGAAAAATGTTCAACATGAAAGTTGTAGTTTACACTGTTTTTGATAACCCTAGTGGGCCGTTTTTATAGATTGTCTTTCTATCATGAGATATTTTAAAAATGGATTCACCATGTCTATTTTAAGAAAAATAGCTTTTTAAACTATACTCTTAACTTATGGTCCATGCAACCACCTTGAGCCATAGATAAGGAGGGTTCATTAGATTCCCTTGGGCCTCAACCTTAGGATTGAATTCCATAAAAAATCTTATGTCATTTTAGACCTTAGAAAGAGAAAATCACTTCTCTCCTCACTTCTAGAATATCACGTCTCTCGTCTTTCTTAGTGAGAGAATTACCTCTCTCGTCTTTCTTAATGAAAGAAAAGACCTTAAACCTTGACTTGTAAGGGAGAGAATGACCCCAAATGAATGCAATGCTCATTACACACAAGTAAACGTTCCCAACCATCCCCATATGTACACATAAATACATACACATAATGCTAATGCACTTTCTCTTCTTAGAACTCAATCCATCTTCATTTATGTGTAACTCCTTTGTTCTTGTGTACACTCTTATACTTGGCAGACACTTCCTTCCCCCTTCATAACTTATACTGTATGTACCAGATATCCCCATCACAGTGCTCTGATCACCCCATTAAGTGATGCACTAGGAATACAGGTCTCTAAATGGTCTCATGGCTATGCTAGATCATCATCAACACTTAAAGAAAAGTGAGTCATTAGTTTATTGACATAAATTTACTAAATAGAGAATGTGTAATAAGCAATCAATTTAGTGACAGAGATGGTGGCTTCAATGGATGTTATGGAGACCAAAAGGCTTCATCTCCTCATGATACTGAGACTAGTCCCCATGCATGCTATGGAGATATAGACGCTACAACCCTATGGTAGTCGATTGGTACTCCTTGCCTTGATCAAGATTATGAGAAATATGACTCTGGTGGTTGCTATGGAGAGAGAGATATATAGTATTACCCTCTCTTTGAGATGAAATGGATGCTTGTCATCTATATTGGCCACATCTGTAAAGCAATGCTACCCCTATGACACCCTAATTTGTTGAGTCATCTGTAAGTGGCACTCTTGTAGGTGCCACTCTTATGGGCACACATGATGTATAGGGATCTCTTGAGTATGCTCCATAGCATGTTCCTAGATGGGAGAGGATGCATATTAGACCTATCCCATCATGGATACTTGTTGAAGACATCCCACTACCATTGTACATATGAATGATGAGGGAAAGAGACTCGTAGTATGTATGCGCAAGTTGTGTCAAAAAGTCTTTCAACATAATGTATTAGATATATAGAAGAACATGTTAGAGAGTATAAGGACTATATGATAGTATCCTTGAATGAGGGGTTTCTCATACCTTTTGCATTTAGTCATTTCTCAATAGGGTGGATGATGGAAAATATATATGCCTACATGTTCCAAGAAATAAAATGTGAAAAAAGGCAATAAAGAATGACACAAGATAGCCCATGTAGCTAGATTGGGAGGATTGAAGAAAGCTCAAAGAGGAGGCCACTTCTCTCCATCATGATGGCAAGAGTAGTGGGAGGCAATGAGGACATGGAGGCGAGAGTCATGCATCACCTTGGGAGTGGCAGCCACATGACCCACTTCTAGGTCTTTGTAAGTTTTTTAATTTTTAATTTATCATAATAATAAGATAATTCTAATAATACTAGTTTATCTTATTTGCTATAGCACTCTATCACAAATCAAAATTCTACTGGCCTCAAAATAAGATATCAAAAAATACATGTTAACTACACTCATTGACCAGGTCTATGCATGTTAGGGTCTAATATGTCATGCCCCTTTAGATATTATAGTAAAATTTTAATTCTTATTATGCATTTTTAAATTAATTGATATTTCATTATGTTGTAGAGTCCTTTTGATGATCCGTTGCATCAAGATGAGCTTTTGGATGGAAACTAGTTGTAGGAGTTTGGAGACTTGGAGGGCCCTTCTCTTTTTGACTTTGTGCTCCATCTTGGCTATTGTAAATAGCTTGCTTTTTTTAGACACTTTTTCCCTTCATTGTATGTGGCTCGCATTGAGCGATATTTATAGATACTTTTGCTTTGTGTTATTCTATCACACTGTGGCTTACTATAGATAAATATTTGCTACATTGCACCTTTTTGAACATTCAATCAATGATTATCTGTCTTTGGTAACATCATGTTTATAGTCTATTGAATGGTGTACAGTCTTTTAAGTTTAATAGTATGATTGATTTTCAATGTAATGCACTAAAGTTTTTTGAGCCTATGTAGCTAGAAGGGTGGTAGGGTTACTTGTTTTGCAAGCAACTCTGCTACCCTTTTTTTTTTCTTGCAAATTTTCACTATTAGCATCACAAAATTTACTATAACCATCATTATTAGCATTGCTATTTACTACAACTGTCACTATAGCATCACTATTTGCATTACTATCCTATGGCAACAAATTTTCCAACATTTTTAGAGACAACATGGGGAATTTTCCTATTGACCAAAAACATAGCTAGAAACTTAGGATATGCCTTGTATGTCATGGTGCATCAAAATATCCTTAAAGATATTGGGACTAGTGAAAAGATTTGATAATTATCAAGATGAAAATGCATGGCCTATATATCAAAGTCATTTTCATATGTCTTTTGTCTTGAGGTACTAGCAATATTCTCAATCTCTTTTTTCCACAAAATTAGTCTCAATGTACTCATGAAAACATAAAAGTTCCAAATTATTTAGACCCCTTCTATTTTTAGATATATAGCTTCATGTTGGTCACATTCTCCTAAAGTGATTTTATAAGGTTAAATACTCACCCAAATAATATTGAAACAAGTGCTAGAAATGATGCCTTCATCTTGATGATTTAAAATTCAACCTTCTCATATAATATCCTTTGCTCAATTCAATCCATCTTCTATAGTAGATAGCCTATTCAAAGAGTTTGTATTTGAAAGGTTAGTATATTTTACTTATTAACCTTGATCAATAGTTAACAAACAGGATTTGTGCTTAGATGCTTACATCTAAACTACATAATCAATTCTTTGAACCATATTTAATGACTTTGACCTCTTTTCTTGTATTGGCTTATAACATCATAAACCCAATTATATTATTCAATGAGAACACATTTGATATTTACTATAATTTGGTTAACTCTAACCATTCTAAGAATGAGAAAAAAACCACAATCACCGAGATGATTAGTTTAATCCCTCATTTATGAATAAAAGAACTTACAATTGGTTTAAGACCCTTCAAATTATATAAGCTTTGTGAAAGATAAACATTCATAATTTAAATACTTCATCTTCATAGAGAAAGAGCTAAAGTCCAAAAAAGAGAAACATTATAAGGTGTAGCGATTTGTCTCAAGACTTTACTTTAGAATTTCAAATGTGAACTGCCATACTACGCCATTATCACTTTGATTTGGAGCCAATCTTAGAAACAAGCAATCCTTTATGACAATAATGCAACAATAGTACATCCAAATTGGATTTATTCCGTTATGTTTCACTTAGAAATTAATGGTCAATTTCAACTACTTATTACTATGCTTATCTAAGCTTAGAAAAGTCAACTAGACTAGGTAGTGAGTGGGTGCTTACATGGCCCTCCTTCTAGCCTTAAATAGAATTTCAAACCAAAAAATAGGTGCATGTTTTTTAAGATACCATGTGCTAAATTTGGTATTGATTTTGAAGGAGACCAAAATATGATCAAGGAAATGCAAATGTTAATGTCATCAACCTCTTGGGGATCACTTTTGGCATTCATGATATGTACCTTATGTTGGAGAACTAGGGCACAAAGGATCATATGATTGAAAACCTCAGAATAAGTAAGCTCACTCCCATTGATGTATTTAGCTTCCACTTAGATAATGTGCATTTTTGTTATAGATTTTCTTATATATAGTACTACTAGCTATGATATTTGAAGGTCTATTTATATGAATGTAAAGATAAAAAGAGAGATACTATGTGCACTATATTTCTATAATATGGTAATTCTAGAAAAGTGGTAAGTGAGTATTGGTCCCAATTGAATAATAAATTTATGGCTTCGAGGATGGATCTAGTTGGCTAGGTGCTTGACATCACAAAAACCCATGGATAAGTATGAATACAATAGATGAAAATTTGAAATCTTGTATAAATACCCATACTTCCAAATATGTTAAGGTGAGGCTCAAGGAGATGTTCAAAAGTGGACGAGCTCCAATTATGCTTGGGTTTTGTCCAATGATGATATATGTAGGAGATATCCATAGATTCTAATCTCCTATAAGATTTGTCATTAGGGTCAATCAATCAAATTTCTTAGAAGTGATAAACTTCATAATCTCCAATTGTATATATGCATGTGTATAGCCTATACTTATGCATATGTGTAATCTATGCATGTGCACATATGTATTGTGTGTGTATGCAAGCGCATATACTTATACCTATGTGTATATGTATACATATGGATATATGTATGCATATACATAAGCCTACTATATGTAATCGTGGTATGATCTATTGATCTTGTTTTACTATGTTGTGCTATATATACACTACAGAGATAAGTATACACACATATGCACCTATATGTGTACATATACTTATAAGTGTATCTATATATATGTCTATGTATATTTGTATGTCATGTTATGCAACTAATCCTATTATACTATGTTTTTGTAGATG
The DNA here is from genome assembly GCF_053477565.2 of Lygodium microphyllum. Classification (NCBI taxonomy): domain Eukaryota; kingdom Viridiplantae; phylum Streptophyta; class Polypodiopsida; order Schizaeales; family Lygodiaceae; genus Lygodium; species Lygodium microphyllum. The sequence continues at coordinate 158,546,277 of NC_141138.1, read as the reverse complement.
TTTCTATTCCTCTTGATGCAAGCTTTGATGTGGTGGGGCTTATTATCACAAGATCCCAGCCCCGAGGTTGAGATACAAAGAATAATGGCTAAGGTAGAGGCCTTGTTAGGGCACCCTCCTAGCCTAACCAAATATATGACTCTATGACCACCCCTTGACCATCTTGACCACAAATGACTGTACAATCCAATCACTTCAACAATGTTAACTTTACCTTGTGAAGGTCCAAATCCTCAATAGAACCCTAACGATAACGATAAGACATCCCATAAGAGTAGTAGTAGTAGCGACCATGGGTGTAAGCACCAAGGCAAAGGCGAGTTTACTACTAAAAAAAGCTGAGATAACTTGAGAGATGGTTGGGGATGAGAGAGAATCATGTAGAGAGAGGAATTTCAAAGTTTCATCACGAGAAACACTAAAAAAACTATTGTTACCCTGCTCAAACAGGTATTATATCTCTGTGTGATTCATGCCAAGTGGGTGACCATCATGTAGAGAGACATGCACTTAGCTAGATAGCTAAGAGGGGAGAGAGATTAGAGCTACCAAGGGCCTACAGTTTTTGTAACACATTGCAATGCAATATACTTTATGAACTTTGACATCTAATGAAAAACCTTTGCTTTCTATTGTGCCTCAAATGTCTCATATTGTATATTTGCATGACTGTGTAATGATTAAACTTGCAATGTCAATTGATAAATTGATATTTAAGTAGAATGAGCAATCAATTATCAAGTCAACAACCTAGTTAACATTTCTACTTTGTCGAATGATAAGTTAATATGCATCATGAAAGAAATAAAGTACAAGGAAACTTTTAAAAACTTATTGATCAAAAATGTGGTTTGATAGGCCATTCAACTTAGTTTTGACTCAAAGTGCCCAAAAATGCCATTAAAAAAGTGATCTCGGTAGTTTAGGAAGACCTAACGGTACGGCACATGAATGGCATTTTGATAAACAAAATTTTAATTGAATTTTGCACATCTGTCATACTTTGAAAATATATACATTGGCATAATGTAATGTCGATTTGTAAAATCCTTCAATCTTATCACAGTTGAATGCTAGAAAAAAAACAATATGCTTAAGAGATAGATTACAAGAAAAATATATTTGTATTATAGTGCAAAGTGCAAAGGGCTTTTCCTTTATAGGACTATGCTTAGAATCTAAGAGCTCAATATAGGTTTTAGGCTATCTTTAGGTGCTTCATTTTCTCATGGGCCTGTTTTTGTCTCTTCTGGCCTATGGTAGCAATCCTACCTTGACGGTCTCTTGCATGGTAGCCTAGCTAGCTCCTATGGCTTTGCTAATCCACATGGCCTGCAATATCCTTTCGCATAGGTGTGTACCAAACACATGCTTCACCAACTCCTTTTTAACAAGAATGATCATATATTCATTTGAGGTAATGGTGGATACACACGACACTTTTGACAAGGCTTATTCAGGGCAAAGAGTTGAGCACATCTATCTAAGGTGACGGTGGCATGGACAATGGCTATGTCAACAATGGAGATCTTGCCAATGTGCTATCCTATGGAGGCATCATTCCAGAATGCTCCCTAGATCTTCTAGCAACTTGCAAAATCATCGATGTTGGTCACATCCTACATTGACATGAAGTTAGCTCGAAATAGTATACATAGTACAATAAAGTGTCTAGATAGACTATTGGTATACTTACTTCTTGCTTGGCATTTGCAACAACCTCTGAGGGCTTGGTCAAGTTCACACTTGACTTGGAATCATTGATTGGGGTTACTTACTGGTCTTCCAAGGGCAGCTATCCTACCACCAAGCTAGCATGCATTGCCTCAAACTCTTAGGTGCCAACCATAGCTATAATGAAGGAGACCTAGGAGAGAGAAGGGAGAGATTGCAAAGAGAAGAGAGAAAGAGGAAGGAAATGAGAAGAAGAGAGAGAAATACTAGAAGAAGAGAGAGAAACACAGGAAAAGAGAGAGAAAGAGAAGGGAAGACATGAAAGCTGGAAGGAAGGGTAAAAGAGAGACTTGATTATTGATAATTGATGCCCTAATTGGATCTCCCAACACCTTGAATACCTTATCAGTATAACTAGGTATTCCCATGCTAACCCATGTCCTACCCATCTATCCCCACTCTTTTACATTCCATCCCGACCCCGAAGGTTTTTTTCCCTCAAAAACAAAAAGAGGACTTATGGCTCACAACATAAGGGGGGGTTGTAGAGTACTACTCTGCTCAACATTACAAAGGAGAACATAGGTATGGGGTTGTAGAATCTCATGTGGAATGTGTATATGATGTATACAACATGTGCAAGTTGATAATGTATGAGTTTGGCCACCGATTCTTGACAATTAGGGGCTGACAAATAATGGATAGTATGCTATCCAAAACAGGCCTATTGGAGAAAACTGGTCATAACTTCCTATGGGTAGCTCCCATTGAGGCATGTCACATGTCAAAACAAGGCTCATGAAGCGTACTTTCAGCCCATATAGGTGACACTTGACTGCCATTAATGTAGGGTAAAACCTATTCTAAAATAGTGTGTTGTCTGCAAGTTGTCTATAGTGTAGACTATGGCAAATTTAGCTACTCCTCAGTCAAAATTGCACCCTTGAAGTAAGGGAAGAAGTGCACTGGTGAAATGTTGATTGGGGTAGGGCTTTTCCAATACCATTCCATTCTCCAGGATCAAATGGATAACCTACATAATAAGCATCAAGAGCACAAGGGTCATCCATACAAGCATGGGTCAACGTAATACCACTGGGGTCAAAAGGATAATTGTGATCCAATGCATCCACTATATCATAGAAGTAATTCATGGTGTCATCTTCAAGCATTGATGGTGGCACAAGATCCTCACCGACCCATATGGTAGCATGCATTGACTTGTCCATAAACTCATTGTGAACCACTAGGCCAAGTCGAACTGGAGCAGATGAGACCGCAATCACTACATCATTCACTACATCAACCCCTAGGCATTTCATGTCCATGAGTCCCACATGCGTGGCTACTACTAGGCATTCAAAGTTCAGGGCCTTGGACTGATGGGGCACCTACTCATGAGCCTACAGCAGTGAGATACTCTCGTCATGGTATTATTCGTCAGAAGTATCATGTGGCTCATAAGGATGCACATGTTGCTTATAGTAATGATCAAGTGGCTAATGATATCAAGCACTCCGTTGCTGATAATGATGTTGCTTCCCATGTACATACTCATATAAATTTGCATGATGTTGTCCATGTACATAGTGTTGTCTGGATGGTTGTCCATGTATGTATGTGACCAGAATGTAGCTATTGCAGTCATTTAAGCAACTTGAGTGGTAAGGGATGCAAGTTTTTCATTGATTGCTTTAGTTTGCATTTTGGTGACTGAGATGGCTGAGATCACTTGGTCCATCTTAGACATGAACTGATTGTGTTTCTCAATTAGTTGGTTGTGGCTTGCAGCTTGGAGAGCTTCTTGTCACCATAGAGTAGCATTCAATGCATTCATTTGGGGATGGCAAGAGTGAGAAAAGGAACTGGAACTAGGAGCCACGATTGATTTGTTTTTGCCAATACTATTGTCCCTTTGTTGGTGCATTTTATCCATCAAGTCCTTATGCCTTTCTGCATCCCTTGCATCAAGCCTATCCTTGTCCCCTGCCATTGAAGGTGTTGTGCACACAGACCCCTAGTCACAAAATTTGAGATAACTTTGGCTAGGGAGCTCTGATCAGGGAACTTTTTGGTTCAAAATAGAGGGGAGAGTGCCCTCTATGAGCTATGCAAAAAGTTTTATGATATTGACTGTGAACAACTTTTTGTGCCTGTACTGAAGGGGACTGCAGCCTGTCCCACAGGACCACTACACACAAAAGTGGTTGCAACTCTCCAATGGGAGCTCCGATTGGAGATTTTTCTATCTGTAGTCGAAGGTATTGATCCCCTCTATGGAAAGAGCATAGGTATGTAATAACATGTATTATATAGAAAATTTTGTAATAAGAAATGCGTAGCTAAACTATGTAGTCAAGCACCTTGTTTGCTACTGTGAGAAGCTTGTTTTGAACAGTAGATACCCTGTAGGGTCTAACCAAGTTACCAAACTGAATTAGAAACTTTGGGAGACCTGTGAGCACCTTGGGGGACTTACAATACTTCCCTAAACCACAAATACCTTTGTAAACACCTGTAGATGTCTACAACAACATGTATAAGCTTATTATGAGCTGGAAGTTGTCATATAAATCATTGTGGGTTGGAAGTCACTACCAATATGACCCAAACCATTGCCACCATGGCCCAATTCATTGCCAAAAAATGCACAACCTTGTCAAACATGATCATCACATGACCAACATAAGCATCACTATTAAACAAAGGCATGTAATTGCCAACATAGAAATAGGCATACCACAAAGTTCCAATGCTCCATAGTAGTGTCCTTCAAGTTACTTGACAAAGAGTCCACAAGGAAGATTGAAGCCTCAATAGTGCCAAAGTGCCCAGCTTTCCAAGACTCAAGGAAGAGGGATGTCCAAGATGCAAGCACTATGAGAGATGCTCAACAATGAGAATGAAGGTATAGAGCCGAAATTCCCTAATTTGTGGTTCCTAGTAGCCTCTTGAGGGCTAATACGCATCGACCTTTGCAATGTTGATCCATTGTAGCCATAGATTAATATGAAATTGATTCAGTATTCAATAGCGAATGTCTAGCACTCACTTACTGACACAAGTTGTTAAACAATTTAAAGCTTTTGATATTTTCCATGGAAACTTGAAACTCTGGTGCTCCATTTCTAGCATCCCATTTGGACTTGATTGTCTGCCTACCATAGGCCATTTCCAATTGGAGGGACACTCCTTGCAACTCACAGAATGAATATCATTTGATATCTGGACTCCTTATATGCCATGTTATTCAGCTCCAATTGGATCAACAAAACTCCAGAACAACACCAGATGCTCAACATAACACTGATTGCAATTATGTTCTCCTGTCAGCAGCTTGGATATGCCACTACTAAGACTTTAGACTGGCTACCTTCCCAAGTTTGAGAAAGGAGATTCATCTTCTACTCCCTTGTTTAACACAGTCATTGTTAGCATGTTAAATGAGCTGGTTTGAGGCTTTAGTTTGCAGTGTATGTTCTCTATCTTCAACCATCCTCTTTTGATGATAGAGTGTGGTTCTCCAAAAAATATTAGATCATGAACACATGACCATAGTACTACTACTGCTGACCCGCATGCTATCCCAAAGAATAGTGAAATAAGAAATCCAAGGATATAATGCATTTTGTAACTTGAGGCATTAACATGATGAACATGCTAACTGATGAACAACCTTGATCTCATGCAAAATCTGATCATGAGCAATCCAATGCTGCTTCATCAATGCCTCCCATCTAATTGTTTAAAGAAAAAAAAACATGCTAGATAGGAGCATAGCTAAAGAGAATATTTGAGTGTTGTATGTCCTAATTTGGTCACAATCATCTATCCCTTCCCTGTCCAAAAGCATCTATCACTTGTTGTAGCAGGTCCCTTTATCCCACCAACATTAATGGGTGTGAAAGAATCAATAGATAAGCAAATGGGGACAAGTTTGTGGCCTCATTAGGAATTGGCCATGATGATAAAGCAACAAAGAATGAGAGGCTAGTTAATGAACTGCTATATGAGCCTCATTGGAGCATCCCTAATGTGTTTCAAGTTGGAAACAAGACCAGTAGCAAGCTAGAGAAATTTCAAGCTCACATCAAAACAACCATTGAAGATGCATTTTGGAATGGAGTTCTTGAAGGTCTTTCCAAACAACCTCCAAAGTATTAGTGGGTCATTTGACTTCTCAAAGAGATGCAGGTAGAGCTAGAGGGCCTGGTTCTAGATAGTTGGAAACCAGCAAGCTGAAGTATCCTCAGACAATGAAAGGCGGTCAGACCAAATATGCCAGTAATGTTTGTGATTAATTGTGCAAGAATAGTAGGAGAAATGTATGCATCAATCTCTTCATTACCAATATTATCATGTGTATACTATCAATTGTCTGCTTAGATAGCAACAAAATAATCCTTGATCAACTTAGTGTCAGGCTTCATTGTCTTCTCACCACGTTTCTAGCATGTAGGAGACAGACCTCATCTGGTTTGTCTTGCACGTATTGAACAGCTTGGAGGGTCCTAATGGTCTCATCCACACTACACCCGATTGCAAGATTGTTGATGGTATCATGCTGAATAATGCCTTGCTTGTCAATGATAAAAATACCTCGAAGGGCAACACCCTGGCCAAGAATGAGGACTTGTAGGATTTTGAAATGGTTTTTGTTAAGTCAGTAGCAATTGGGCAGCAGGAGTAGGCACCATGCCTAATCATGTATTTGGCAGTGCTCTTGCGTTTGTAGCATCAACTCTGTCATTTTTTAGTAATGCATCTTCCACTTCTATTTTGGTGGAGATGTTGTCGGAGAAGGGGGAATATTTGGTAGTTCCACGTTGACTCAATCTACAACATTGTTAGTGCCCTCTTTTGGCAGTTTGAGCACTTCCAGTGCACTTGGTAGGTCTGTCCCTTAGCAAGGAGATGGTCCTAGTCTAGTTGTATCAAAGCTGAGAGTGAGTGTAGTGGGAACACCTATAGGAATGTTTTCTACCCCGCTTGCACACCTTTGTCTATCATATACCAGGAACACCTACAAAGAGAACATGAACTCGAAGAGAAGAAACACTTTCTTTAGGGGCATCAGGCAATGGACATGGGTAAATGGGAGACAAAAAATTTGAGATACAAAGAAAGGATCAACAGTTTGTAGTAGGCACATTTGACATAGCTAAAGAAGTGGCTTGAGCCTATGATGTTGCTACTCAGAAGATCTCTAGGACAATAGCAAAGGTAAATTTCATAGATGAATGCATTGATGAAAAGGAGTGAAGAGCAAAAGGTTGCCAAAACAAGGATCATCAAGTGAGAAGGTAGTCTGTTGGGCTTAACTCCTATTATGGGTAATGTAGAAACAAAGAAGACTTCTCCCTTTGTCCGTTGGACTGAGAATCCATGGGAGCTCCTCATGAATGAAGAAGAAAGCTCTCCTTTGAAAAGTAATTGTGGTCAAGACTCTCTCCAAGTCATGTGAGTCTTCTTCACCTAAGAACCTTTAGAACTTTACTTCAAAGTTGAAAATGAGTTGCTAAATTTGACTTCAGTACCTCCAACTTGGCCATGGCTCCTGTGAGATCTCTAATAAAGGCTGCCAGCACCCTGTGGTACTCCATTAAAGATTCTTACAGCTCTTGTCCCTATTGTACCTAGTTGACCAGTTTTTTTTTTAATAAATAGAACTAAATGTGATTAAAGAGAAAATAAGAAAGGACCAAACACCAAGCTCTAATACCAACTGTAATGAAGGAGACCCAGGAGAGAGAAGAAGAGAAGGGAGAGACTGTAGAGAGGAGAGAGAAAGAGGAAGAAGATAAGAGAAGAAGAGAGAGAAAGACAGGAAAAGAGAGAGAAAGAGAAGGGAAGACATGAAAGCTGGAAGGAAGAGCAAAAGAGAGACTTGATTATTGATAACTGATGCCCTAATTGGATCTCCCAACACCTTACATACCCCGTCAGTATAATTAGATATTCCATGCTAACCCATGTCCTACCCATCTATCCCCACTCTTTTACAGTAGCATGCTCTACCAACTCCATGGCATCTCCAAGAGCTATGATGCCACAATACCATATCATAGTACTTGATATTGGGACAAAAGATCTTGTAAAGATTTGATCTCCCTGTGAATTCCATGCCTCAAAGGAATTGCACAAAGCTATTAAGAGTGTGATCCATCATGGCACTAGGGGTGAAGGAGGCAAGTGTGCAAGGGTGCTTGGGAGAGGAGAAGTGGTTGGAGAGTTGGAAAATGAAAATGAGACCAAGTGAATGGTTTTTATGGACTATAGACTTAGAGTTTTAGTTTTTAAAAATCCATTAATTTCTTTTAATATCATTTTAAAAAGAAAAAAGTCACAAAAAATCCAAAATATAGAATGTTAGAGAATATAGTATATGTATAAATCATTTTTAAAAAAATCCATGATCTATTCATTGTTAATTTTTGATACATCATTTTGTACATAAATTTGGACTTGTTTTGCAAAGCACTCCATAACATATAATTCTTCTCCATTCTTTTTTCAATCTAAAAGAAAATACACCAAATAAGATTCTAACTACTATGTTCCAACCAAAATTTAAAAAATTCAATGTTAAATAAGCTCACATTTTTACTAGCAATACAAAATGTTAAGCGCTTCGTACGAATGCTTCCCATCAAGACAAGATGCTCTTGCAGATTTAGGAGACCCCAACAATCAGCCATTGTGATTGACTTGATCATTCCACCAAGCATATAAATTTGAATATCAAATGCTTGTCCCATGTCTTTAATAGACTCCTAGGGAAACCTTTGGCCTACTTTCTTCATCCAACATCAGTAATAGAAGTGCATGTATAATGATGAATGTGCAATCAAGTAACAAAATGTAACATTAGAGACTACCACTTTTCACAAAAAGATGTGACCTTTGTGCATTCCATCCACCTCATTCCATCCTTCTTCAAAAGTAGAATTAAGAAAGTCCTCTGTTATGTTCTTACAAATGAACATGGAGGGACATTGATGCACATGATTGCTTTTGAAGATATATGCAAAAACATGAGTTGGTACAAACCATAAAAGACCCACTGATCTTGAAGCTCTCTTGAATCTCAACAAGCTATCAATGTCATGTATGATCTTTATTTTTAATATGGGTGCACTATGACTGTGGTTGATAGAAGTTGGAGTTGTGTGGCTATGGCTCGGGGGAGTTACTATATGTATATCCTCTACATCACGTGCATTCAAGGACTATTTATAAATATCCTTATATGTTAATTTTTCTTGAATTAAAAATAACATATTTCTATTCAATCTGTAAATAACCCCTTTATATTACACCCTTCTGTCTGTAAAAAATGTATAAAAATGGTAATTTAAAAATACCATTTTTTGAACCCATGTGATGCACACATATATTCATGAGTAACTTACCCGAGGGCTATGGTTAAGAGAAGTTGAGAGCAAAGAAAGCTTATGAGATTTATGGAATGGAGGTAAGAGAACGGGTAAAAGGGGACATAAGGGAACAAGCCTATAAGTGGTAGAAATAAGGGGAAAAAGGGAGTGGATAAAATGTGCACACCACCCCCTCTCCTATTGATCCACCTCAAATCTCTTGTCATTAGGAGAGTCATTAACTCTTAAGCTAAAGGGCTCTTTTTGAGTCCATATTATTATACTCCTCAAAAAGGGTAACAAGGTACACTTCGGATAGCCTCCACTATAATCCCTTGCATACAAAATTAATATCCGTAAGAGTGAAGGATTTTCTTTACTAAGAATATAAAGGGCACATTTCTAATTAGTATGTCTATGGTCTTCTGGTACTTATAGATCTCCCTAAAGATCTCCCTAAGAGCCACTAGGTGATAGTTCTTCCTTCACTTTAGCCTTTTCCTTAAGACTCTTCTCACTAGACCTTGCTGAGGTTGCAATCCTTGTGATTGTTGGGCTTGGGTTTGGGGTTGGGGTGGGTGTTACTTGGTAGGGGCTAGTTATGGAGTGGGGAGGAGGGGTACTGAAGGAGGAGGAGGAAATTATCTAGCTCACTTTGTTTTTAGCTTGGGGTGTTGCATGGGGTCCCCCCTTACCACCTCTTGAGTGCCCCTTTGTTGCATCTCCACTAGTCTCCAACCATTCTACTCTGTCCTAGGGCCTATTGATGTCATCGTCAATGTTGCCCTCACCATCATTATTTTCATCTTTCTCTTCCATAGAGATGCTGCCCTCATTGTTCTTTGCCTTGTTGTTGTCACCTTCCACATCCTTGCTTGCTTCTTCCTCTTCAGAAGAATGTTCTTGCTTGCAAGCTCTTTTCAAAGTCTCCAAGGGTGATTGAGGGAGGGTTTTTGAGTGTTTGGATGAATAAGGGGGAAAGAACATGGAGATAATGAGGTTGTGTTGCTATTGGAGTCATTCTATTAGTGGGACTCAAATTGGGAATCTTGGTTCCTTGCCATGGTGGAGAAGTGAAAACTTATCCTTGGCCTTGGCTTGGTAGTACATATCATTGCAAACATTGCTTGGTGTGGGCTATGAGGTGGATTAGAAGAGAAGACACCAATAGAAGTATGAAATAGAAAATAAACTAAAAGAGCTCTATCTATATGAAACCTAGTATTAGGGTTTAAGGGAAGTTCACACATGGTTTTACATACGTGCCCATTTTGACCCTTTCCTTTGCCTTGTCATGCACCATGATGCATGTGTATTCAGTGCAGATGTGTTTTTCCACTTTTTCTTATTACACACATGGATTTGTTGCCTGAGAGATTTAGCTAATGTGGTAGCCTCTTAGCATTCTCCAATGTGATGGAGTGAGCGAAGATATGTCTATAAAACCAATCGAAAATTTCTATAAGGTAGCTTTTCTTTATGTGACCACCTCCATAACAAGTGTTCTTGAAATATGTACCGCAAGCCCAGTAATAAGGCTTTCTCATACCTAGGGTGATCCACATTTCCAGAGACCCATATTTTTCCAAAAAATATAATTCATGAGCATATAATATGTGCTACAAAGGTATGGAGCATTGACATTAGATTTGAAGCATCAACATATCCAAATATTAAAGAATATGCAAGTAGTGGAGTTGAAGGTATATCATGTAATGTATGATATTGGTTTCTCCCCATGCATTGACAACTAGCTTTGTAAAATCATTGACCACTCACTATATGAAATACAACTTGAGTGGAATGATCTGTTGATGGTTTTAGTATTATACCTCGGGGGCGCGCCGGGGGGGGGGGGGGGGGGGGGTCACTATGTATAAAAATGTGTGTAACGTGAATTCAAAACAAGGGAATATAAAAATACATAGGCTTACATAAGTACATTTACAGAAGGCAATATTTTAAAAGCAATAAATCTATTCACAAAAGGGGTCTTTATATTGAACATGCAATTTTTTTACAAAAATGTATTATTAAATCATAAAACTGGCCTAGATCTTTAACAAAAGGGCTATATGATGAACCTTAACAAGTAAATATAGTATCCCTAATCTTTAGGGTATTATGCTCTCTCTCTCTCTCTCTCTCTCTCTCTCTCTCTCTCTCTCTCTCTCTCTCTCTCTCTCTCTCTCTCTCTCTCTCTCTCATACAAGAGGCGGAGGATGGGTGACTCATGGGTGAAAATACCTAACATTGAAGAGACATTCTCTAAAGTGGTCAAGCACTTGAACTTAGCTTTTGTAAAGCCAACCTAAAAGAAGATAAAGAGTGATTGTTACATTATTTTGTGGAGCTGCATGAGAGATGCATGCTCTCTCTCTCTCTCTCTCACACACACAAAGATGTGAAAAAGATGGAACGAATCTTCCTTCTTCTAAAGGCAACTATCAAGATTGTTTATACTTCTTTTATTATTAATAGATAGATTATGCATGTAACATGATAGTTTGATTTGTTTTCTTTTTCTCATTCCTGTATATGTGTGTGTGTGTGTGTGTGTGTGTGTGAAACTAGGCTTAAAAGAGTATGACCATGAATAGTTGATGGCATTCTTTTCTCTTCTTAGGAGGTATAAAAGAGTAATTTTGAGAACACTCCAATTTAAGATGCAAGGGACACATAATTAGTAAGTAGCCATGTAAGTCAGTAACGACATGATTTTGTAACACATGCCTTCAAAAGTGGTATTACCCTACTATCATAAGACACATGCTAAGCTTCCTAATAATAACTATTGTAAAAACCTTATATTTTGTCTTTATCTTTAACATAACATCCAATTTCTTCATACATGTACATACATACACATATATATAAATGCACTTTCTTTATATATGAACATATATATACATCTACACACATATGCATATCCATACATACATGCATGCTCACACACACACACACACACACACACACACACACACACACACACACACACACACACACACACACACACACACACACACAAAGAGAAGTTAATTTACATAATTAAATAAAAAAGAGTTTGAAAATAGCTCTTGGATTAGAAACAAGGGTTTTGTAAACCTTCAAAACTTTCTAATGAGCATGACATTAACAAACCTGTCAAAGAAGTGGAGATATCTCAAGATGAGGGTGAAACTCTTTTGAGGAAGCCACACGAAAGCGATTCTGCTTCTAATCAATTACAAGCAAATGATTCTCATGCATCTGTTTTTGTTTGTAACTTTGTTCAAACAAGAGCTGAATATCTTATATAAAGGGTTAATAGCATCAATGACAAAAATAAGCTACACTAGTGAGGGCCAATACTAAGATAGCTTCCAACAAGTAAAGATAATCTCAAAGAGTGTAAAATATATAGAATGTTGATGTGTTGATGTGCTCTTACTATCCCAATTATGTTAATGTATAGGAAGTTATTTTTTTACACATTGCATCCAAACTTCATAACCCATGGTCTAATGGAAGTCACTAAAATGGTTTTGAAGCAAGCACAATACACATGCTTTTTTGTCATGCAAAAGCTTTGAGAAAAAATTTTCTTATGGAGTGCTATTAATCAAGAGACCTTAGATGCATTACCTTATGCAGTGAGCCCACACCCATGTTATATGGAGCCCTCATTAATTTGTAGGAGCATCCCCGCAAGAGAATCCATCACAAATCAAGTTACTCAAAAATAAATTTGGACCTGTTTGCATCTCCATATGGAATCTCTCTTTCTCTATTATCTATATGTCTACACACACACACACACACACACACACACACACACACACACACACACACACACACACACACACACACACACACACACACACACACACACACACACACACACACACACACACACACACACAAAAGAAATGATATAGGCAAGGTCCAAAATTGGACACCACATCTTGATTGGTCTTGTTGGAGGGTGCACAAGGAGTATCGGGAAGTCTAATTGTATTTGTATGCATGCACACTTGAGGGGGCTAAGAGTAATGGTAAAATTCCTTTGTCTAGAACACATGTATGCATGTTTTGGAAACTCTTTCTCTTTGAGTCAGTGAAATAAGGCCAATTCTTATAATATTGAATATGTAACTTTTTCATACCCAAACAACCTTACTCACTCGAAGCAATCGCCATGTGCACTGAGAAGGTATTGTTATGTGCTTCTGCTAAACCTAAAAAATTCCTAAGTTTACATAGGATGGCTAGGATTTTGGACTTTTTGTTTATGTGATAGTGGCATTTGAGTTTTAATCATTGAAAAAGAACTCGATCTCCAATAAGTAAGGAGCTTAAACCTTGTTTTGGTTTTGAATTTCCATAATGCATACAAACTTGTATGCCGATATTTGGTCATGTGTATAGGCTCAAAGCAAGCTCGATGCACAAGGCTAAGCAATAAGAGGATAATGTAAAGTTTTATTGATCATTAACTCATGTAGTTCACTAGGATTAAAGGGTCACAAGCACTTAACTGCACATTGTTTCTAAGCATACACATTGGGGCTTCATATACCCCTACTTCACAAGTTACTTCCATGCGAAGGGGAAGATGCACTAATTGCAACTTTTTTACAAACTTGTTCGAATGCATTCATCTTTTCCTTAGTGAACATCGTGTGCCTGATACATATATACATACATACATATGTGTATATATGCTTGTTTTTGGTATGTATGAGCTTGCTTGCATATATATAGATTATTGGTATGTGAATAGGGGCTCTGGAGGAGTGAGGCCAATTCAAAAAAAGTAAAAAACAGAAAGAGAGAGGAGGCAAATTTGAGCAAGATTTAGGTAGAGGACACTATTTTAAATGGTCAAAATTGGAGGTTTGAAATTGCGCAAAACTTGCGCTGTGAGGGGAGGACGCCGAGATCACAAACAGAAGAGGATCAAAGTAGTTTCCATGATGTAGAGGACTCAAGATGATCGAGATGAAGAAGATGATGCTAAGGAGGAGGAAGAGGGAGAGGGAGAGGAGGAAGATACCTTACCTGAGTAGAGGCCAGATGGAGAAAGGCAGATGAGGAGACTTGAGGTGTTTGTGACAACGTGGATATAGAGGTATGCTTTTTTGGAATTCTCTGCTCTCACAATCATCTTGTGAATGCATTACAGGATGATGTGAGGCCAATGTTTCAGATTGTCGAAGTGGTCAAAATACGCTGAGAATAAATGGAGTGTCAAAATCAGGTTATGCTTTTCTGGAATTCTCTGCTCACAGTCATGCTACGAATGCATTCAAACGATTAGTAGACATGATACTCTCTTTGGTACTGACTAGTCTCATGGGTAGAATCCTTTTGTGAGCTGTATGAAGCATTTGAGTGTGTTTTAACTCTTTCATCATTATAATAGGTAGCTGCAAGAGAAAGTCAGTAATAGGTTCATGTGTTAGGCACGAGAAAGCTGAAGGGAATCAACAATGTCTAAATGGAAGAGGGATGGTATTGATCTTTTTCTTTTAAAGGTGAATTTAATACAAATCTTGCTACAATGAAAACTCCTTTTGGGACTGCAATGAAAAGAAAGAGGGGAGATTCTCTATGATGCTGAGAGAGCTAGCAGGAGTGGAGAAGATCATGGAGTCTCAAACCATGAAGGAATGAAGGGGAGAAGTATTTTTATAGGTCATTGTGTCTACAACAGGAATCCATCCCATTCTGTTTTTGATGTTATTGACCATGGGAGTCTTCTATAGCATGTATTCCATTGGTTAATACCACAAGAACTATAGTTTATCATTAAAAGCAAGCTTCATAGATCAGTGATTTGGAAGAAGAAAGGATGAAGAAGTAGTAAGCAAATCTCATGCTTATAGAACAGGTTTGCTTTAAAAAAAGACAACAAAAGCGCTGAAAGGAGGAGCAGTTGTATAAGAAGAGCAAGAAGGATGTCACATGTATAAAAGAGGTCTGGCATATTCTTCGTGGAGATCTTTTTAGGGTAGGCATGCATGTTATCTATGTCATCCATGAAAGATCTATTGGGGTAGGAACAAAGTGGACAACTAACTTGCCAGATTCCAAGCATGGTTGCATAGAACACTAGAGGATTACATTTTGAAGGAGTGAGACCTCAATTTCTTCTTAGAGAAGAGCTGCGAGAATCTATCCATCTCCTCAGAGGTACTAGCACGTATGCTCTGGTCACGAGGGGAGTATTGAAACAATTTAAAGAAGAAGAGAAAGCTTGAAAAGCTCTTCTAGAAGAATCCTATTGTTGGTTCAATGCTGCTGAGGAGCCATCCATGAAGGCTTGACCCTTACTGCAACTAAAAGATCAATTTCGTGATGACTTTTTATCATGTTGCTATTGTGTGGGACACTAACTGCTTTATTATATGAAAGCAGATGGTTGTTTAGGCGTCTAGAATTAATGTGGTGGAGTATTGACTTCAATGTGGTAATCATCCTTTGTCCTCCATTAACTTCAATGTGGTGGCCTACAAGCTTCTTCCCAAGGAGGTCTGTCATCAATCTATTATGAGGTGCAATCCACAGTGAGCTATGGGCTTATATTATGAAGTTTCTTTTAGTTTATGTTTATGGTAGTTCTAAATATCTTGAAAGTTCTTGCATTATGTTTGGTATAATAATGAGCATGATGTTTGGTATAATTTTGTTTGGTATAATAATGAGCATGGAGCAACCCTATAGAGACTGCACATTGGAAGGTTTGAAAACACAGGTATAGCATCAAGCTTGTAATTTACCAATGATGTAGCTCTATTTATTTGCTAATAGATGCTTCAAGTTAGCATTGAGTAATTGTATAGAGCATGCTTTGGGAGGATTGAGAATGCCGATATAGCCTATTAGACCTCCAATGCGGGTTCAATGGTAAGTGATGATCGAAAATAATATCCACGAACAGGGAGCAACGGCAAAACACATGAGTCCCTTAGCATGAAGAGCGAGCTATCCACCTCGAGTATCCAAATTAAGTCCGAGTACAAGTTAGAACTCAACTGGTAGGAAGAACTTTTAAGCAATAGTATCCTAGTAGCAAGGAAGTAAAATGCAAATGGAGTGCATATGACTAGTGCATGCTTGAAGTGAAGCTCAAAACTTTGAGGATTTGTAATTTTAGTTGTAGGAAGCAAGAAGAGGGCTACATGGAGGACGACCAAGTCCTTATGTCTAAAGGATCAATGTATGACATGGTAAGGCGTAGTCTATTATACAAGCTTCTAAATATTCTTGTCTAGTAGTGGTTGTAAAATTGTTATCAGGCAATGTGTGAATGGGGATCCAATGTCATAGTAAGAAAGTCTTAACAATAGGCTTGCACTTGTTATGAAGAGCGGAAAGTACACTCTGGGATATAAAGCTACATTGAAGTCATTGCGTGGTGGCAAGGGTACATATCTATTAAGTTGCACTGCGGGGCTTGATTGGTACTTTGCTTTGCTACAGGGTAAACACTTTTGATATGCAAGTAAATTGATCATTATTGCAAACGATTGCCCACCTTTGAGAAAGTCAAAAATTGAGTATTTTGGGATGCTTTCAAAGACTGGCGTACATCATTATACTGGAAGTGAGTTTAAACCTACCGTTTCATATTTTAACAAATTTTTTAGAGTAGCTTCTTTGATTCTCATTGGCTCACTTTGTATGTGTTATATGCAAACAATGTAGATCTTGGCACTGCTTATGGAAGGTATTACAGACTGTGCTGTCTTAGCATCAATGATCTTGGTAAGTCATACTCTTTTACATAATCATTGATGGAAACTTATACAGCTTACCATTTCATACATACGTGTAAATCTATCATGATCAAGCTCATGTTAGTTACTTGGTTATTGATGATCTCAGGTGATTCTGATATTATCAGGACAATGCCAGCAAAATAGGGGGGGGGGGGGGGGTATACTTCTTGAACAAGCTTGAGAAAGCAAACCCTACAGGCGATTTCAAGCATTAGCCAAGCCTTCATTTATGAATTTTAGGATTTGAAAATTTTCCAGGGTATGATTAAGTTGAATTTTGAAATTGAGCATTCTTGTTTTTGAATGTGGAGTTTATTTTGTTGGACGTTTAGCAGAATATCTACTTTTACTTATGTTAGTCCTTTTGTGTGTATATCCCATGGCTAATATTTTTTATGGCAGGGAATGACCATAGGGGATCAACAATTAGACTTTTTCAAGTCTAGCATATAAAGTAGATCTCAAAAGAGGCTACACCTTCAAGCAAGTATGGAACGTTTTACAATGGCAAGTGCTGTATAGTCTTGTACTCTCATCCAAGAGAACAAAGAGGAACATATTGTATTTTCTTAGTTAGGAAACGAGAGCACTTTGGTAATCAAACATGTTTTGTCTGGGTGCAGTGTTGTGTATATGTGATTATCTTCCTTTTTCACAATTGCGAACCTATGCATTGGCAGGAGACCCTTTCTTCAACAACACAATATGCCAATGGAATTGCAAGTCCCATGCTTGAATTTGCAGTTCAGGTAATGCCTTTTGTTAGAATATAGTGCTTCTAGATTGTCTTGTCAATGTAATTGTGTAATTGTCACTATAACAGTGTGGTGGAAAATTGAAAGTTTTAGTGAAAAAAACAAGCTTGAACAAATTGAATGTATGCCATGCTACCAACCAACCATCATAGTTGTATTTTTTTTGTCTAGACAGCCACACAATTGGGTGGCATCATTCTTGAATCATAGATGGACTACTCTTGTGTTTAGGATTTGTCTTGGATACAACACATTCTGAGAGATGCTTCAAAAGCTCAATTTCTCCAATCCTTGAGATGAGAAGACCACAGGCTCATATCATTCTTATTTATCTATACACACTTCTCTCATCAAGCATTTGTCATATATTGTTATTTTGTGTGTATGTATTACATGCACATGATGTGCTTTGTAGGAATGGTAGAGACAATAATTTAAGATGAATTAGATGCAAAAGATGTAATGATAGCATGTTGCTATCACAATAGGAAAACTCCAATATAAATATTGCGATTAAGAGAGCCCTAAGGTAGTACTAGGATGGTCAAGATGTGTATTCTGATATTTCTACTTCAATTTTTATAATTGAAGACCACAAGGTTGGATCTACGATAGAGTTGAGCAACTAGCTTACTAGCATGTGTGCATTGTACATCTAGTATCTCTATTTGGAAAATTTTTCAAAACCCTAGCTTTATTCATAAAATTTTAAATTCTACCATTAGATGTTATATATCATGAAGATATTTTGCAAAGCTTCATCATCACTAAAAAGCTAAACTCTTTTATGAACCCTCAAGAGCTAGTTGTGATCAATTTTATGATAAAAATAGTGTTTTGTATTTATTACATAAGGATTTGCTAAATTCTTTTCTTTAAAAAATGAATTTATAGCAAGGGGTTTATAAATTATGGTAAGAAGTTATAGAAGGGTTTTTATAAAAAAAATCACAAAAAAGGTTACATAGGGATATATAAAATATGCCATGAATGCACGTCATATATGAGTGATTTGGAAGAAGAAAGGATGAAGAAGTAGTAAGCAAATCTCATGCTTATAGAACAGGTTTGCTTTAAAAAAAGACAACAAAAGCGCTGAAAGGAGGAGCAGTTGTAAAAGAAGAGCAAGAAGGATGTCACATGTATAGAAGAGGTCTGGCATATTCTTCGTGGAGATCTTTTTAGGGTAGGCATGCAGGTTATCTATGTCATCCATGAAAGATCTATTGGGGTAGGAACAAAGTGGACAACTAACTTGCCAGATTCCAAGGATGGTTGCATAGAACACTAGAGGATTCAACTTTGAAGGAGTGAGACCTCAATTTCTTCTTAGAGAAGAGCTGCGAGAATCTATCCATCTCCTCAGAGGTACTAGCACGTATGCTCTGGTCACGACGGGAGTATTGAAACAATTTAAAGAAGAAGAGAAAGCTTGAAAAGCTCTTGTAGAAGAATCCTATTGTTGGTTCAATGCTGCTGAGGAGCCATCCATGAAGGCTTGACCCTTACTGCAACTAAAAGATCAATTTCGTGATGACTTTTTATCATGTTGCTATTGTGTGGGACACTAACTGCTTTATTATATGAAAGCAGATGGTTGTTTAGGCGTCTAGAATTAATGTGGTGGAGTATTGACTTCAATGTGGTAATCATCCTTTGTCCTCCATTAACTTCAATGTGGTGGCCTACAAGCTTCTTCCCAAGGAGGTCTGTCATCAATCTATTATGAGGTGCAATCCACAGTGAGCTATGGGCTTATATTATGAAGTTTCTTTTAGTTTATGTTTATGGTAGTTCTAAATATCTTGAAAGTTCTTGCATTATGTTTGGTATAATAATGAGCATGATGTTTGGTATAATTTTGTTTGGTATAATAATGAGCATGGAGCAACCCTATAGAGACTGCACATTGGAAGGTTTGAAAACACAGGTATAGCATCAAGCTTGTAATTTACCAATGATGTAGCTCTATTTATTTGCTAATAGATGCTTCAAGTTAGCATCGAGTAATTGTATAGAGCATGCTTTGGGAGGATTGAGAATGCCGGTATAGCCTATTAGACCTCCAATGCGGGTTCAATAGTAAGTGATGATTGGAAATAATATCCACGAACAGGGAGCAATGGAAAAACACATGAGTCCCTTAGCATGAAGAGCGAGCTATCCACCTCAAGTAGCCAAATTAAGTCCGAGCACAAGTTAGAACTCAACTAGTAGGAAGAACTTTTAAGCAATAGTATCCTAGTAGCAAGGAAGTAAAATGCAAGTGGAGTGCATATGACTAGTGCATGCTTGAACTGAAGCTCAAAACTTTGAGGATTTGTAATTTTAGTTGTAGGAAGCAAGAAGAGGGCTACATGGAGGATGACCAAGTCCTTATGTCTAAAGGATCAATGTATGACATGGTAAGGCATAGTCTATTATACAAGCTTCTAAATATTCTTGTCTAGTGGTGGTTGTAAAATTGTTATCATGCAATGTGTGAATGGGGATCCATGGCATGAGATCCAATGTCATAGTAAGAAAGTATTAACAATAGGCTTGCACTTGTTATGAAGAGC